>NC_067400.1:324729898-325329898 GCF_016432865.1 Antechinus flavipes | reverse complement strand
TTGTCTTTCAAACTGGAATGTAAACTCTTTAGGGGAAAGGATTATTAACATTCTTTGTACCTGACTTTCTAAAATCTCACACAGGACTTTCTACAATCTCACACAAAGTAGGTGCTTTATACATATATCTATTTGTGTCTAATGTACTCTCAGGATGGGGGAGCACAGGGAAAGAAATAAAAAGAAATTTACATGATAACAATTATATATTTGAAAAAATAGCACATTCTATATTATAGATTTGCAATTTCATGTGCAATCATCTTTTTTATTATACTATGTTATAGAAATGCTTGTTTTATTCTATAAATTTTAAAAATTAAGTAGGTGCTTAATAATACTTACAAATTGAAAAAAAAGTACTATTTACAATATTGCGCTGCAGAGACTTTGGAGATAACTTCATTTGATCACCTTATTTTATGTAGCATAAAAATGAGGTCTTAAAGGTAAAGTGACCTTTCTTAAACTTCACATATAGTCAATGAACATAGCTTGTATACAAATCCAAGACATCAGGCCCCAATTCTTGAGGCTCTTTCCACCATTTGTCATTAAAATGAAGAGTCCAATTCCTAGGGATGGAGATAGTATTTTCTAGAAGGAATATTAATACAATTTATTAAACTATTATATAAGTGGATAGAAAAGCCAGTATCATGTAGATTTGATAAGCCACTGGTAAACTAAAGATCTTCACTCACACCACACCCTGGAGGCTACTAACATGGCCACTCTCCAAAACACCAGGAGTTCTATACTCATTAGAAAAGTTATTCTTGTCCATAAAGTTCTTCATTTTTTCTTGGGTTATATTCCATTTTCTCCTTTAAAAACCTTGAATCTTATTTTGCTTTTCTACTTTCTTTATGCCTGATGCACTATTACGTTTCCATGGAAACAACAAGAATGATACTTAAACTTCTTTTCTTCTCTTTCATCTTTGCCACACTTCCTTACAAGATTGTATTTCAATCTATTTCTTCACCTACATATTTCTTGGGGATGTTGTAAACTAATCTCAGTTCTGCCATTATGACTTGGATGCCCTTGGGTAGGTTATATAATCTATTTGGATTCCAATTTTATCATCTAAGATGAGGAAATGGAACTTCTTGCCCAATAAGATCTCTATTCTAAATCTAAGACATTGCTAGCAGTCACTTGCCCTCTATACAAATTCCATCTTTTTGCCTTATGTTTTTGCTGCTTCTTTCCTGCCTTCTAACAATCCCACTGTAGTCTCGACTTTGTAGTCATTCCCTCCAATTTTTCATGTCTCTGAGCTGGCTAAACTTTCCCAGATCCTTTAAGTTATCCTAATATGAAGCGAACTCATGACTCCTCACTATCCTGGATATTTTCCCTTTCATCTATCTTCTTCCTATACTGAGGTACCCAAAACTGAGATTCCTTACTTTGTAAATGATTCTCTGGCAATATTTACTCTTTGCCACTTCTTGTGAGTTCTTCCAAGAAGACAAACTATACAGTTCAATAATTGGGGCTTCTCCTTTGAGGATAAGAGTTTAAAAACTCTGCAGTATTAAAAACTACTGAAGTAGGAGGAGGATCCTTGTTTTTCTGGAGTGACCATAGTGAAAGGGAGTTCCATGAAGCTGGTGTAGATTTTGCAATCAAAACTAATCTATTAAACAAGCTTGTAAGCCCACCAAAAGTGAATAACAAGCTCATGACAACGTGGTTGCTGCTTGCAAGAAAATGCCATGATATCAACATCAGTGTCTATGCTCCCTCCACAACAAATCCTGATGAGGTCAAAGAAAAATTTCATAAAGACCTAGAGATCTTTATTGTCAATGTGCCAAAAGAGGATAAGCTTTATGATTCTGGATAACTTTAATGCTATAGTAGGCTCAGACTATCAGACATGGCAGGGAGTCCTTGGAAGAAATAAAGTTGAAAATAGCAATAGCAATGATCACTTACTACTGAAGACCTGGACATTTCATGACCTTTTCATTACCAACACTATATTCTGTTTACCTAAACACAATAAAACTTCATGGATGCACCCCTGCAGCAAACAGTGGCATTTAATAGACTATGTGATTGTAAGGAGGTGAGATAGACAGGATGTGAGAGTGATGAAGGCAATGTATGGTGCAGAGTGCTGGATTGATCATAGACATCCTCTCCAGAGTGAGTATTCACATTCAACAAAAGTGGCAACCCAAGGCAAAAAGATTGCCAGAAAAATTAAAGTCAACAGATTAGAGAGCTTCTCTGAGAAGGAACAGTTTGTTACTAACTTGGAGGGAAAGTTGAGCCAATACACAGTTGGTAATAGTGGAGTAGAAAAGATGTAGGCAGTTTTCAGAGATTTGGTATACAACACTGCATTTGCTCATCTGGGTCAGAATGCTCACAAACATCAAGATTGGTTTGATGAAAATGATGGGGAAATTCAGAAGCTTCTAAATGAAAACAAGAATCCACAGGGTATACAGCAGGATATTTTATCCATCTCTAAAAAGGCAGCTTTTAACTCCATCAAAAATAAAATACAAATGAAGCTTTAAAAGATGCAGGATCCTTGACTCAGTTAAGAAGCCAGATGAATTTCAGTTTTGTAGTGATAGTAACAATGCAAAGCATTTTTTGATGCCTTGAAAGCTCTTTATGGGCCAAAGACCTATGATGCTGACCTATGGAACTAAGTCAGTGCTGATAGAGTCACCTTGATTAGTGATAAAGACTGAATCCTAGAGATGGATTGAACACTTCTATAATGTTCTCAACAGACTGTCATTAATCAATGCTGAAGCCATTGACTGTTTACAATGGGTTGAAGTCAATCCTTCCCTAGCTGAAGTTCCAATTGCAGAAGAGGTTTTGAATGCCATTAAGTCCCTTTCATGTGGCAAAGCACCTGGTGCTGATTCTATTCCAAATGAGATTTACAAGGTGGGGGTCCATTGTTCATACAAAAACTGAAGGAAATTTTCTTGGGTATATGGCAAGAGGAGGTTATTCCCCAAGAGTCCAAGAATGGCTCCATTGTTCTATAAAGGTAAAATGAATAGATTATCCTATCACAATCACAGGGGGTCTCTTTCTTAGTCATTGCTGGCAAGTTTCTTGCCAGAGTCTGCCTCAAGATCCTTCACTTAGAAGATAGTCATCTAACAGACAGCCAGTATGTTTTCAGAAAGGGCCAAGGAACAGTTAATATGATATTTGCTGCCTGGTAACTCCAGAAAAAATTCCAGGAGCAGAATAGAAGTCTAAATATAATATTTGTCAATCTGTCCAAGGCTTTCGATATTGTCAATCATGAAGGCTTATGGAAAATTATGTCAAAATTGGGTTGCCTGGAAAAGTTCCTCAGTATTGTACATCAATTTCATGACAACATGTTTGCCCAGATTCTGGATAACGGACAATGAACTTGCACTTTCCCAGTCACCAATGGAATGAAACAAAGTTATGTCCTTGCTCCCATACTATCATGTTTTCAGCCATGTTGTTAAACACTTTCAATGAGGATGGTAAATTCTTCAAGCTGAAAAGACTACAAACCAAGACTAAAGTGGAGAGAGTGTTGTTGCAGGATTGTTTTTGTTTGCAGATGATTGTGCTTTCAGTGCAGCCTCTGAAGCTGAGGTATACCGAAGTATGAATTGATTCTCTGCTGCTTGTGCTAATTTTGGCCTAACAATTAGCAATTTTGGCCAATAAAACACAGATACTCCATCAGCCAGCACCACATCATCTATACATGGAAACATCATTTACAGCAGAGAAGTTTTGAATACTGTGGATAAATTCACTTATCTTGGTAGTATACTTCCCAGGGATGTACACATTGATAATGAGGTTGACACATGCATTTCCAGAATTAGCTCAGTGTTTGGTAGGCTCCAAAGGAAAATGTTGGAGAAAAAAGGTATTAAACTGACTACCACACTGAACGTCTGCAGAGTCATTGGGCTGACTTCATTGTTGTATGTATACATGTATGTATGTGGAAACCTGGACAATATACCAGCGCCATGCCAAGAAACTGAGCCAATATAATCAAAATGGTTTGCTTATTTACTTTGTTTTTTTTTTTTTTACTTATCTAGTGCTGTATCAATCAAACAACAATTTTTTTATAAGAAGTAAAAAAAAAAATAACAAAACTCATCTGGAAGAACAAAAGTCCAAAAATATTAAGGGAATCAATGGGAAAAATGTGAAGAAAGATGGCTTAGCTGTATCAGATCTCAAACTGCATTTTAAAGCAAATAATTATCAAAAAAGTGTGGTACTAGCTAAGAAATAGAATGGTTGATCATTGGAATAGATTAGATAAACAATAAAAAATAATAAATTACCATAGATATTTACTGTGTGATAAGTACAAATATCTAAGCTTTGAGGACAAGAACTCACTAATTGATATTTGCTGGGAAAACTGAAAAGGAGTTTAGCAGAAACTAAATATAGACCAATATCTCATATCATATACCAAGATATGGTCAAAATGAATACAAGATTTAGACATAAAGTATGATACCACAACTAAACTAGGCAAACTACCTTCCAGATCTATGGATAAAGGAAGAATGTATATCCAAGCAAGAGAGCATTATAAGATATAAAGTGGATAATTACATTAAATTTAAAAGATTTTGCACAAACAAAACCAATTGCAGCCAAGATTAGAAGGAAGGCAGAAAACTGGAGGGAGGGAGAGGAGGGAGAGAGGAATTTTACAGCAAGTTTCTCTGATAAAGTCCACATATCTTAAATATATAGAGAACTGAGTCAAGTTAATAAAAGTCTTTCCTCAATTGACAAATGGTCAAAGGATATGAACAGGCAGTTTTCAGAAGAAATCAAAACTAGCTATAATCATATGAAAAAATCCTTTAAATCACTACTGACTAGAGAAATGTAAATATAACAACTCTGAGGTATAATATCACACCTAGCAATTGACTAATATGACAGAAAAGGAAAATGACAAATGTTGGAAGAGATGTGGGAAAATTAGGACATAAATGCACTGTTGGTGGAATTGTGAATTGACTTAACATTCTGGAGAATAATTTGGAACTATGCTCCAATAAAACTGCGTATATCCTTTGACCCAGCAATAATACTACTACTGGGTCTATAACCCAAAGAGATTTTTAAAAAGGAAAAAGGATTTTTATGTGCAAAAATATTTTGGCAGCTCCTCATGTGGGGAATCTCAATCCCATTACAGAGAACAATTAGAATACACAGAATGAGAGCTAAGATATTGTTATTAAAAACCGCCCTGGGTTTTGGGGGGCCTAACTTTTCTTTCAGAAGGCTACCTCCACTTTATATATGCCTATTCTTCTGTCTGGCGTCCCTACCTAGGTGTTTTCAGAAATTCTCTTCACATTTAGAGTTTCTTATGCTAGAAAGCCTCTGGCTTTCAGCAATACCTGAGGACTTACTTCTTCTGGAAAAATCTTTACGTCCTAAAGCAGCTACAACAGGCTATGATAGATACTATGAAACCACCTCTGAGGAATGCAGACCCTCTACAATGAGACTGAATGCTATTTCTCATTCATTTATCAAATACTTATTTCCTGAGTGACTACTATGAATCAGCCTTAGTGGTCTATTGCTGTCCCTCTAACAAAATACTCCATCTCCAGACTCCAGACATTTTCTGACTCTCCTCCATGCCAGAAACTGTCTTCTGTTTCCTGCCTTCCTTGGTTTCCTTCAAATTCCAGCTAAAATTCCATCTTTTATAAGAGGCCTTTCCTAACCACCCCTTTCTTTCTTTCTTGTTGATTATCTCCAATTTATCCTGGTTCTTTATTTGCATGTTTATTTGCACAGTCATTAGACTGTGAAGTCCTTGACAATAAGGATTATTTTGCTTTTCATTGTATCCCCAGTTCTTAGAATAGAGTCTGAAAATAGTAGGTGCTTAATAAATGCTTATTGTCTCATTGATTCTCCAGCAATACAGCTGGAGGTCTTGGTTCTCCCTTTCAGTCCAGAAACTGAAAACTCAAAGTTGCTAAAAGGATAGTATTTCCCCTCAGGGAAGCTTACTTCCCACCTGACCCAAGCTCAGAGATTTCATAAGCCATCAGAGCCAACTGAATTACACAAGATAAAAGCTCCCAATCTACAGGTCTTCTTCATTTGAAGCATTTATTTCCTTGATCCTGCCTTGGCTAATATGAGCCATCACTCTGACCTTTCCCTCACCTCCATAGCCAGTAGATTGCCAAGATTTTCCCTCTGAAATATCTGATTGACTCATAGGACATTAGAGTTGGAAACGATTATCTGTCTAAGAGATTACTTAGTCGAACCTCTTTATTTTACAGATGAGAAAACTAATCTTTTGACCTGGATTGTCCTTTTTCCCTACTGCCACTATTCTATTCTTCTCACCTGGACTAATGCCATAACCTCTTAACTGATCTCCTTAGTTCCAGTCTCCTCCTCCACATTACAACCAGGCTAATGTTCCTATAATTGTTAAACCCTAGATTGATACAGACCTTATGGTGGTACCTTAATGTGCAAAACATCTAATTGATTCTTACTTCCTACTAAATAAAACCCAATTGACTACATGGAGTAGGAGTGGAGAGAGAGCTCTCTAGCTTCTGATCCATACTAGCTCTGAAAAGCTAAGTAAAATCACTTTACCTGATAGTACTCAGACACAACTGTGTCAAACTCAAATAGAAATGGAACCACTAATTCATAAATGAGGATTCTATGCCTGCATATTGACTTAATTTACATTATATCATCTATTATTATATTATGTTACATTATCTATGTTTTATTATATTTTAATTTATTTTGTTAATTATTGTTAATTATTTCCCAATTATATTTTAATTAGGTTAGGACAACATTTAGGAGGGTTGTGGGCTGCCCAGGTTCACAGGCCCAGTGTCTAATCCCTCTGCTCTCATTTAATGAAATGCAGAGAAGTAACAGTTGGTAAAGAGCAATTTCTTCATCTGAGAGTTTTCTATAGCAATAAAATCCCAGATCCAGTGTCTATCACAATCCCCTCCTTAATGTAAAATTCAAGATCTTTCATAATGTGGTTTCAACCTATCTTGGCAGTCTTATCTTATACTACCTCCTTTCCGGTCCAGTCACAGAAGGTTCATTTAAACTAATCCTTCTATTTATACCCTTGATCCATACCTTCCTGCTCCCTCCAGTAATCATCCTGCTCCAGCAATCACTCCCTCTCCCATTTATCTTCAATCTCTACCTCCAAGGCTCTGTTTTTGGCTCCACTGTTCTTTCTCCACATGCTTTGTAAACTTTCTTATGTGCAAAACAAGAAGATTCTTTTCTAGTTCTATTCCTAATAATTCCTCACTTTAGGAAGGAAGAAAGAAGGGAAGGGAAGGGAAGGGGGAAAAAAGGGAAGGGAAGGGAAGGAAAAGGAAGGGAAGGGAAGGGAAGGGAAGGAGGGGAAAGGGAAGGGAAGGAGGGGAAAGGGAAGGGAAGGAGGGGAAAGGGAAGGGAAGGAGGGGAAAGGGAAGGGAAGGGAAAAGGGAAGGGAAGGCAAAAAGGAAGGGAAGGGAAGGGAAAAGGGAAGGGAAGGGAGGGAAGGGAAGGGAAGGGAAGGGAGGGAGGGAGGGGAAAGGGAAGGGAAGGAGGGGAAAGGGAAGGGAAGGGAAAAGGGAAGGGAAGGCAAAAAGGAAGGGAAGGGAAGGGAAAAGGGAAGGGAAGGGAAGGGAAAAGGGAAGGGAAGGGAAGGGAAAAGGGAAGGTAAGGAAAAAAGGAAGAGAAGGGAAGGGAAAAGGGAAAGAAGGGAAAAGGGAAGGAAGGGAAGGGAAGGAAAAAGGGAAGAAAAGTCATTAAAATATCTTTAGATGAACAGAAGTGAAAAGGAAGAAATTTAGAAGGAAAAACAGATAAGCAGGACATGTTTGAAAGACACAGTAGAGGGTCTGCTGGATCAAAGGGTATGCACAGTTTGATAGCCCTTTGAGCATAGTACCAAATGTAGAGGAAAAATAGTATTAAGGAGAAAAAAAAAACAATTGACAATGTCAAAGGCTAGAGAGAGGTCAAAAAAATGAGGATTGAGAAAAAGCAATTCAATTTGGCAATTAAGAAATTACTGATAACTTTAAAGAGATCAGCTTTGGATGTGGTCAGATGAGGACAAAAGCTAGACTTTAGAGAGTAAGAGAAAAGGATACAAAAGCACTTATTGTAGACAGTTGAGTCTCAAAATGTTTGGCTACAAAAGGGAGGAGAGATCGTGGGATCATAGCTAACAGGGATGAATCAATCAAGGGAGGATTTTTTGAAAATAGGAATGTTTATTGGCAGTAGGAAAGCGGACAAAGAGAGATGCTGAGTGAGAGAAGGATGGTAATACAAGAGGAAATCTGCTGGAAAAGACAAGTATGGGATGAGATCACTTGTGTATATAAAAGGTTTTGCCTTAGCAAGGAAAAAGAACACTTCATTAAGTGAGATGAGTGGAGGATATAGCGGCAGAAAGTATCTGGATGATATGAAATGGGGAGGGGGGGAGCGGAGAAGGAGCTCTTAGCAAATGACAAACTTTTTTTTACAGTAAAATATGAGGAAGATTTGGGGAAGAATTAAAAGATTTGAAAGATCTGTTGTGATGAATGGGATAGGGAGTACATTAGAGAGATATAATAGGATTGTCTTATACCAATGAGGGCCCAGTTGAAGTTACATAACATAAATTTGTAGTGAACTCAGTCAGCATAGTTCAGTGATTTTTCTCCTTTTTTGTTAAGTAGGAATGAAGGTAATGGATGGTGGGATTAATCTAAGACTGAAGCTTTGCAGGGAGGATTGGGCAATAAGGGACAGAGAAGAAAAGAGAACATCCTAAAGTTGAATTTGTTTTTCAAAAAGAAAAGATGATGAAGGGAGGAGAATGTAGGTAGTCCAAAGGGTTAAGGAATTAGAGATCAAGATGGACAAAGAACAGAGTTTGGGGTTTTAAAGAAGAAGAAGAGGCAGAATGACAATAGATTGTGACCAGAAAAGGGAATTTCAGAGTTCATTAACTTGGAAGTGGTACATTTATAGGTGACAGAAAATTAAGGATATGCCCATCTTTGTGTGTAGCTGCAGTAGAGTACAGGAATAGGATGTAGGAGATGAGCAAATTGAGGAACTTTAAGGTTAGGGTGCTTGAGAGTATCAATGTGTATGTTAAAGTCCCCTAGTTCAAGGGAAGGAGTTGAGGAGGAGGGAAAAAAAATGTGAGCTAGGTACTGAACTCCCTGAGGAAAAAGGAAAATTATTCTGGAGTCTAGTAGATAATAGCTACAATATTTGAGTCAAGGTCTAGGAAAAGGAGGCCAGAGAAGCTGTGGCAATAATATAGTACCAAGTCTCAGTAAGAACCAGAAGGTAGAAGAAGTGGAAAAAGAAAAGATTTAAGATGAAATCAAATTTGTTATCACATTATTGATGAAGAATTGGTTTTTAAAAATGGGGAAGCAATTTAGACTTTTGAAAAAAATTGATGAAAATGTTCATATCTTTTGACCCAAAAGTCCCTCTGTCAGGCATTTCTCTTTGAGCAGCTCACTGACAAAAAGAAAGGTTCCATGTAACATTACTAAAATATTTCTATCAGCACTTTTAGTGATAGCAAAGTATTATAAACAACTTAACCTCAAGTGCCTCCAAATCCGGGGAAGGGAAAATAGCTGGGTGGTACAAATAGAGCACTGGTCCTGAAATCAGGAGAACTGGAATTCAAAGCTATGCTCAAGCACCAGCTGCCTCAACCTGGGCAAGTCAATTAATCTCAATCACCTCCCCCAAAAAAGAAAAAAAAAAGGCCTCTGATTAGGTAATAAATTGTTAAAAAGTGTGTTGCATGAAAGTAATAGAATATCGCTGTGCTATAAGAAACAAGCATGATAAATACAGAAAAACATGGAAAGATTTTTACAAATTGATACAAAGTGAGTGGGTCCACAGATAATTTATTCCTATGATCAAAAGAAATATGAAATATAAAAGATTCACAGTATGCATTAACAGACTATTTAAAACCAGATTCAGTAACAACTTATAACTATTGTTACAATTTCCAGGAGAAAATCTCATCAGAACATAAAGTAGCTTTATGCCTTAAGAAACAAACAAACAAACAAAAAAAAAAATGCAAGAATCATTGACTAGCTTAGATTTTTTTTTAATCTAAAAAAAAAAATGAAAAAGTAGGTAACAGAAGTAAAAATACAAAAGGTGTGGTCCTATAAAACTAATCCTTAGCAGCCATCAAGCATAGAAAGACATAAGGCTAATGAGAAAAGCAAAGGACAACAAAAAGAACTTTTAAAGCTATATTGGGGAAAGATCAAGAAAAGAAAAGGACTACTCCTCAATGCAAATGTGTCAATGACAACAAATGATGGGGAGAAAACAGAGGATACTCACTCTTTGTGGCTTCTAATTTTTATGCTGAAGAGACGATCTTTGAACTAGAAAGGACAGATCAAAATGGGTTAATGTGGAATTAAAACTCATTCTAAGAAGGAAAATAGTAGGGGAGCACCTTGTGTCCCTTAATTGGTCCAAGTCATCAAGCCCAGACAAAGTACATCCCAAGGCAGGATTAAACAAAGATAAATATTTCCAGACCTCTAAGGAAAAAAAGATTTGAGATTATTTGAGCATCTAAACTATAAACCAATGATTCTGATTTCTGTTGCTGACAAAATGTGAAAACATATTAAAGAGATGATAACTAAATGTTGAGAAAGAGTCTGCATGGATTCAATAAAGACTGAATGTGTCAAATTAACCTCATTTCTTTTTTGTACAGGATTACTAGACATAGATCAGAAAAATACTACAGCTAAAATAATAACTACAAAAATAACACTTAAGATTTATATGATATTGTAATATTTGCAAAGCACTTTGCCAACATTATCTCAGTTTATCTTCACAACAATTCTTTGAAGTAAATAAGATAAAACAGATGATGTCTTTAATGTATTATTATCTCCCTTTTACTCTGACACTACATTTTAGCAAAACACCTGACAAGCTTTCTCATGCTTCTCTTGTGGACAAGATAAAGGAAGGCAAATTCATCATAAAAATTGGAATTCGAAGAATACTGAAATTGGTTTTAACCTAATAAAAAGCAGATTATTAGAATTTTCAGTGTAAACATTTATACTTCTAAAGATCAGTTTGATTTATCATTTTGTCAACTGTCTAGACTTAAGAAATTGATTGTATATGTATATTTTATATCAGTTTACTTGCTGTCTTGGGGAGAGGGAAGATAAGGGAAGGAGGGAGAAAAATAATTGAACTCAAAGCCTTACAAAAATGAATGTTGAAAAATCTCTTTACAAGTAATTGAAAATAATAAAATACTATTAAATTCAAATAAAAAGAAAAATGAAAAAAAGAAAGTGATAGAGAAAATGTTAACAGTGCTTATTGAAATCACATGAGTCTTGCTTATTTTTCCCTCATTTTTCCAAGCTAATTATTAAACATTTACCAGCACACCTAAATGATTGAATGGTTAGGTCTAGAAAGTAATTTTTTATTAGTTGATATCAACTTAGATTAGTACTTCGCCTTGTGTTATTTAATAAATTTATCAAAGATTTCCATAAAATTATATATTTGATATCAATTTTGTAGATGATACAAAGTCAGAGTCACAATTCAAAGAGACTTTAACACTCCATAATATTGAGCCAAATCTAATAAGGTAAAATCAAACAGAGGTAAATGCAAAACCTTATTTCTGAGGGTTTCTTAAAAGCTTGAGATTGTGTGACCCTGGGCCAGTCATTTGCCCCTGTTTGCCTCATCTTCTCATCAATAAAATGAGTTGGGGGCTTTGCCAAGAAAATTCCAGATGAGGTCACAAACAGTCAGACATGACTGAAATGACTGAACAACATCAGCAGAGGGAATTTAACTGGATGGTCTCTAATAATCCTGAGCCTAATTTGTGGGTATCTATTTAGCCCCCACTAGAGGGCATTCTTCTATCATTTTATCATTGCCCCTACCTAGCAGTAGCAAGCCCAGGATTCAAGATTGGACAAGATTCTAGAATTGAAGATTATAACCACATCAAAGTGAATGCAGTGGACAATGGTCTGATCCAATCACTTTATTTTTCAAAAATAGCTGTGACACAAAAAGAAAATTATTTTGCCAGGCTACTTTTTTAAAAGGATAAAATTGAGGTCTTCATGCAACATGCCCATATTTTACAGGCTATATAGGAGGGGATTTCACATAATTTTATCCTGACAAAAATCCTGTGAAGAAAGCATTATTGCCTCCATTGTAGAGATGGGCAAAACTGAGGCCCAGAGATGTTCACTAATATTCAAATGCACTCAGCTAGGAAGCAACTATTGCTATGACTAAAAATGATATAGGTCTCCTGATTTTATTTGAAACAGTGGGAAAAAAGCACTGGTCTCAAATAAGAGGACCTATATTCAAATCCTGACTTTGACCCTTATCTGCTGTGTGACCCTGGTCATATTGCTTATCCTCCTTGTGCCCAAGCTCTTTTTCATAAAATGAGGGGGATAAACAAGATAGCTGCTGAGTTTTCTAGCTTTTCCTAACAGCTAACATTTTTCCTAATAATTCAATTCACCTGATATTTATTGCACATAGTAAAAACAAAAACTTTGTTTTGTGGGCCTTTAAATAAAAAAAACTTCATAGCCCTGGGTGAGGGAGATAAATGTCCTCAGCTGCTGCATCTGGCCCGCGGGCCCTAGTTTGAGGATCCCTGCTAGAGAGAAACAGAAATAAGGAACTTTATGAACTTAAAATCCTTTAGGAATTTATAATCCAGGAAGGGAAAGTAAAACTTGTCTACAAATAATTAAGATACAAAGTAGAATGTGAAATATGGGAATAACTATGAAGCCACTGGGAAAGCTTACTAGAGAGAGGGCTTAATCTTAGTTGGAGACTTTCCAATGTACACCTTCTAAAGTATGGAAGAATACAGACAATAATCTCATAGGATGAAAAAGTATAAATAGGTTATAAATTATCCCATTAGTTTGGTTCAGTGGGAGAAATAATTGATATGCAATCAGAGGACCTGGTTTCAAATCTGGGTTCCTTTACTTATTACTTATAGTGGGCAAATTAGTTAACTTTTTCTCATCTTTCCTCATGTGAAATCTTTCCTCATCTGAAAAATGGGGAGGTTAGATTCAGTGATCACACTTTTTAAAACATGTTGGTTCGTTTTGCCTACCTTTTTTTTTTCTTTCTTCTTTAAAAAAAAAAATATTTGTGGGGAAGGAAAAAAGAAAAAAGGAAATTACATATTTTGTTATGTTTTTAAAGAAATAAGTTGTAACACACTTGTAGTTTCATGTGCAACTATCTTTTTTTAAAACTATATTATGGAAATGCTTGTTTTATTCCATAAATTAAAAATAAAATATATTTAAATACATTTTATATATTTTAATTGTATATATTTTTAATTTATATTTTCTATTAAGTTTATTAATTGTTCTATTTATATCTTTATATATTTTATTTTTAATTTATAGAATAAAACAAGCATTTACATAGTATAATTAAAATATATTTTTAAAAGAACCCTTCATACAGTGGATATATTTCTGGGAAACCGAATGAGAGAATGGAAAATGTAGATGATATAAAAGCAAAAGAATTAATAAAATTATATTTTTAAAAAATAATGCCATGCCTTGGAGTCTCTAGAATTTTTAGTACTAGCTATCCCAGTGTTGGTTCTTAGCCTGAGATGATGGTGTATTTTCCAGGCAGATAAAATTCAAAACTTTGAAAAAGATGGGGATTTCCCCTAGGAGGAAAGATGTAAAGCCCACGGTGGTATGTGTATTACTCAATGAATCCTTGAAGAAAGATGCAAAACATAAAGTCTTGATAACCAGGAAATCTTAATAGCTAGAATAATCTACATTAAGAAAGTATCACAGAAAATGATTTCTCACTCACTAACCAAAATGTTTGCAAACATCATCCCACATTTCCAAAAAAAAAAAAAAAAAAAAGGCATTTAGTATGGGGAGGGCATAGAATTAATATGTATGCTGTTTTTAGACAATAAAAGCCACAGACTTCAGTATTATCTAGCATGATGGAGTTCTCCTTGGGTTCTAGAATGCTATTGAAGAGCAGTAGTCTGGCAGATTAGGTCAAGTGGGAAAGATTCTCAAGGATAGGATGGCCTTGGATACCTACTACATGTTTGTTGTTCCAGAAGAAAGCTAGATAAGAGTGGAAAGGCACCAGAAATTTGTCAGTTAGGTTTATGGTCACAGTGATCAAGGAAGTGAACAAGAATACCAAATGCCTCTAAACTGGGGCTTACATGTTCCAAAGGCAATGAATAAGCATGAATTTATTAAACACCTATGTACAAGTATGGTTTTATGTTCTTATAATATAAAGACCAAAATGAAAGTTCCTCCCCTGGAAGAGCCTATGTTCTACTGAGGAAGCAGTACATCTGTAAATAACTTTGTACAGAATCTATTCAGAATAAGCACAAAGATATTTGAGCAGAGATGGGGACACTCAGAACTCAAATGAAGACAGAAGAAAAAGTCATTCATCAATGACCTGTGGTAGGGGGAAAGGAAGCAGATTGGCCAAGGATTGAGAATGAGAAAGAGCAGTTAAATAGTCCAAGTGATGTACTGGACCTTTGTGATAGAAAAAGAACCACAGTAAAAAAACTATAGGAAAAAGCCATCTTAACCTGTTTTGTGTTATAGACCTTTTGGCCATTCTGGTGAAGCCTACAAATTTCTCCTCCGGAATAATACGTAGAATTTAAAAGGAAAATAATTAATATTTAGTTAATTTTTTAAAGGCTCATGGACCCCAGGTTAAGAACTTCTCATACAAGTAAAGACAAAGAGTTTAAGTTAAAGAAGGAAGCTGTAGAGGATAGCAATTTGAAGGCCTTCAAATAGGAATTTTTAACAAGTCCTCATATGGTGGGGAGTGGGGAGCCTCACTGATGTAAGATTTTTATTATGAATGGCATTCATGATTGACTACCATGATTGACTAGAAAGGCAACTAAAGATCTTGCCTTTGTGAGCTACTGAGGCAGAAAAGTTGCAAAGGAAATCGAAAAAAAAAAAAGCTTCACAAAATTCGGAGGGCTAGAGGCTTTAAAAAATCATTTAAATGGGGCTCTTTATCATCTTTCCCCATCCTCTCTCCCTTTCAAACCGCAGGTGGAATTAAGCTTTCTAATGTCTAGCATCCTGGGGTCTAGCTCTCCAAGAGCCTGGAGTGGGTTGGAAAGATAATCTTAACTCAGGGAAAATCTCACAGAGATAAACAGCACATTGGGAGCCAGTTAATCAACTAGACTCCAGACTGAAGGGTAAAGGGATGGGGGGTAGAGGTGGGGACTTGAGGAGTTATCACTGAAAAAGACCACGTGGTCCAAACTTCTCATTTAACTGTGGCATAAACTGAGAATCAGAGAGGAGAAAACGATTTGTTCAGCGTCACACCGGTGCATAGGAAAATGCCCCTTTCGGAATCTCTACATTCTCTCTCAAGAAGGATTTGGTTTTCCTAGTCAATTCTCATTTATTTACACAGTTCTGCTTTATTTTCGCCAACCGAACTAGATGGAATTTTCCTCGCCTCCCTCTTCTCAACCCCCTCTCCCCCCCATCTTTTTGATTCAAATTCCTAGTCTTTGAATGCTAATTTGTGACCCTCGAGTTCCGGTGTACTAATTGCTAAAGAGATGCTAACCTGCAGACAGGAAGTTGTGGGGGAGGGGAGGCGTAGGGGGAGATTGGAAATGGGAATTTCACAAGTGTAGGAGTCTTCCTTTGATGTAGCCACCTAGTCCTTTGAAGTCTCCTCCACAAAGAGGCACATTCCAGCCTTGCTATTGTTCAAGGATTCTCGCTGAGATCGTAGCTCCCGGGGGTGCTTTCACCCGTTGGCTGAAAGAGGTGGCGGGCAGAAAGCAGGAGATGGGACCCAAATGTCAAAAATATAGTCATTCCCCCTCTCTCCCAACTTTTTCTGCTGGTCTGGGGAAAGGAGAAGGGAAAGTTCTTGTGGGCTGGTCTCGTACAGAGGCAGGTAGGGATCGAAGTAGATAGAGAGCACTGGAGTTGGAATCTGGAAGGCTCACATTCAAGACATTTTATTAGACCATATTTGGCTGAGTTTCCTCACCTCTAAAATGAGCGGGAGAAGGCAAATCCTTCAGTATCTTTGACAGGTTGGTCAACCCCTAACAATGACAGGACTAGGTTGTACTTCTTTAATCTCTGTTTCTTTCTCTGTGACTTCAGGCTAATGATACCTGATTTCTCCAAGGAGAAACTTAGATATCACCTAACCACCTCATTTTACTGATGAGGAAACCAGATCACACAAGTAATTATTTTAGCATTTTATTCCCTTCCTATAGACTGTAAGTCCCTTGAGGGCAGGAACTATTTCATCTTTGCTTTGATTATATTCATCATCACACAGTACTTGGTGGTTAGTCAGTTATTAAATGTGCAAAGATATTATGCTGGGTATGAAATTTTTTAAAATTTAAATTAAAAAATGTTTAAACAAAAACGAGAGCCCTTTCTCTAATGAGGAGACAACATTCAAATCATTGATTATATACAAGATATATATGGTAGATAGTCTCAGAGTTACTGCTATTGCAGTTACGGAATGGAGAGGATGAAGAGGGAAGCCTCCAAGTAGGGAGGGAAGAAGGAAGTGCCATGGAAAGGCCTCTTCCGGAACATGACAATTAAGTTAGATCTTGGAATCCAAGAAAGCCTTGAGATACAGGTGTGGAGTTAGAGGCACAAGGTGGGTACTTAACAAATGCTGGGGAAAATTGAATTGGAATTCAAACCCACAATTTCTGACTCCAACCCTAGTACTTTTTTCTTTACCGTGGGGCATCTTCCTCACCTGATTGTAGTAGAAACAAAGTTTGTTAAGTTTATAGTGTTCTGAGACACACCAGCATTGTTAATATTATTTCTATTCATAGTCACATCCTATTAACTAGGGAAGGGCATCTCCTCTTCCCCCAAGTAGGTAAACTGAGGTCCAGGGGAAATGTTAGCTATAAAATAATAAAAGCGAGCAGCTGCTAAGCCAGGTCTAGAATCCAGTTTCTTACTCCCACTTGCACACTGGAGACAAAAGGAGTCAGGCTTAAAAGTGAATGGTTTGGAAAATAGCTTATTCTATGAAGTAGATCAGTTAATAAATACATCTTTTCCAAGCAGGTGGCCCAAAAGGGACAAACCACTTTACTGTTTCTTAATAATCATTACCTGTAAGGAAAAAAAGCTCCTTGGAGGGAGGGGCAGGACAGGGGTGGGATGAGGAAAGCAGCAGATGGTTAACGTGGGATGAATCAGGCTGGCTTATTTGGTATTAAAAACAGTGCCAGAGTCTTTCCCAGCTTTGATTAAAAAAGATTTATTCCCTAGACAGCTGGTTAGCACAATCTTCTCAATTCCCCACCCCCTGCTCTTCCTCCTTTTACCCGCAGGGCTTTGGGGCCAATATTCTGCACTTCTGTACATATGGAGACCAGTGTTATGTCATGAAAACATCACTGTCTTCATGGAGTCAAAATGTTGAGTACAGACAGATTACTGTTTGATCCTGGATGCCTCATTTCATATATCTATATCTCAGTTTCCCCATCTATAAAGCAAGGATAGGAATTCTTGCCCTAATATCTCAAAGTATTGTGATGAAGAAAATATTTTGCAAACCACAGAATGCACTTATATATTAAATCAATTTCATTCATTTGTAAATTTCACATTGACAATCACGTTTATTAAGTGCCTACTAGTCTATACTATCTAGTCAGCCAGCCTTTAGGTGATACAGTGGATAGAGCGGTTGAACTTGGAGTCAGGAAGACCTAAATTCAAATTCTGCCTCAAACACTACTTTATGACCCCAAGCAAGTCATTTCATCTCTGTTTGCCTCCTCAGCAAAACGGGGATCATAATAACGCCTACCTCCCACGATTATTGTAAGGATGGATTTCGATAATAATTGTAAATTGTTTAATATGGTGTCTGACATGTAGCAAAAGCTATATAAATGTTAGTTATTGCTATTAAGAAAAGATCCAAATGTGACATCTCCTTTAAAATTTTCCAATCCCCACACAAAGAAAGACCCAAAGAATTTGTCATCATTTTCTTAAATAGAAAAAGAATGAGAAAAAGTGAAAAATCTTGGGTTTCAAATGTGTCGTTCTGCCACTTGACTGTGTGATCTCAAACAAGTTACTTCACCCTCTGGACCTCAGTTTCTCCATCTATAAAATGAGGATGTTTTATTAGATGACCCCCTGTGATCCTTCTCAGCCTTAAAATTCTGTGTAATATCAGAGTACCTTGTGACTGGCAGCATGGGACTTGTGGGTGATACTTCTCTGGAATTTATAATACAGAACTTTTATTGTGTTTTGCTAGATCATGGATAGAAGAGATCTTTAATGTAATTTAGGTAATCCCCTTCTTTTATAGATGAGGATACAGAATTAAGTGATTGTTTCAAGGTCACATGAGTTCAATCAAGGGACTGAACCCAGGTCTTGTGAATCTAAAACAGCAGTAATTTTACTCTTCCACTAGTTTATTCCCTTAAAACTTTTTTAAAAAGGTTTTTTCAATGCCTGTTTCACTTCAAACTTCCCTGGCAAAGTATCCACTTAACTTTAGCTTAGGTGGACACTTTGGACAATAGTCTCTCATATTTTAAGGACTATTTTTGGAGTGTCTCTCTAAAAACTTCTGAATGGCAATAGTATATGCCAGATCTTTTTCCTAAAAAAAAAAGAAAAAAAAAAAGAAATGAATCCCTCTAGTTCACACAGCAAAGTTATTGTCTAGACAGTTGCCAAAAACATATATGTAGATAACTTACCTTGTAACACATAGGCATAAGACAGACCACAGTCATCTATAAACAATACACATAGTATCTATCTATCCGAAGACCACATAGTCAGCTATAAACAATACTCACAGCATCTATCTTTCTCCCTCCCTTTCTCTCTCTCCCTCCCTTTCTCTCTCTGTGTCTCCCTCTCATCTATCTAAATCTCTATCATCTATCACCAGTTAATATTAACTGTGAATCAACAATCAGTTGACTTTAGCATAATCTTTTGCTGATCAATCATTCAATCTATTGGCCTATTTTATCCCTGTGTCTCTCCAGGGATTACTACCCCAGGACCTCCCTGTCCCTGTAAATATCACATTTGACTTATCACAAATTAAAGATCTACAGAGGATGAGAATGAGTTATAGGATTTTTTTTTGGACCATTATAAATATAACCATTATGAATAGGTGCATCTATGATAAGCAATATGAAACAGTAAAAAATAAAAACATTTAAAGCGTCCTATCTTTTGTGCCCTTCTCCCCTTATTGAGACCTTGGGGGCCTGATAACTTTCCTTCTTTTAGATAAGCTTAAATCCTCCCTTCATTCTGAATAAAATTCAGTTGGTGTAGAATCACAGATCTAGAACTAGAAGAGCTTTATCCAATTCTACAAGAACCATGCCCCCTCTTGGAATGGTGGCATTTATTTTATTTCCCTCCCCCTTTTAATTGTATTTTATTTTTTCAATTACATTGTAAAGACAATTTTTAATATTAATTTTAAAATAAAAATTTGACTTTCAAATTGTATAATTTCCCTCTCCCTTAAAACAGTAAACAATTTGATGTAGATTATATATGTAAATCATATACATTTCCATATTAATCACGTTGCATTTAAAAAAAAGAAAAAGAAAAAAAACTACCCCAAAAAGTGAAAATAATATTTTTCTATTTGCATTAAAAATCCATCAGTTCTTTTTTGGATGTGCATAGCATTTTTTATCATGAGTTTTATAATTGAGTTGGATCACTATTGCTGAAAAGAGCTGAGTCACTCATAGCTGATCAAGATAGTGGACGGTTATTACTGTGTACAATGTTATCCTGGTTCTGTTCTTGTAAGTTCAGGTATTGCTAAAATTATCCTGTTTGTCATTTCTTTTTTTCTTTTTTGCTGAGGCAATTGGGGTTAAGTGACTTGCCCAGGGTTATACAGGTAGGAAGTGTTAAGTGTCTGAGATCAAATTTGAACTCAGGTCCTCCTGACTTCAGGGCTAGTGCCCTATTCTACCTAGCTGCCCTTGTTTATCATTTCTTATAGAATAATAGTATTCCATTACTTTTCTATACCACAACTTGTCCAGTCATTTGATGGGTATCACTTCAAATTCCAACTCTTTGCTACCACAAAAAGAGCTGTTAGAAATACATTTATATAGATAGGTCCTAGGAGTGGTATGACAGCATTTACTTTCCAAGAAAAACATATGTGCACCCATGCATGTACATACGCGGGTGGACTCTTTTGATGGCTTTTTGGCCATTAAAGATCTCTTGGGAATTCTTGTATTGATAAGCTCCATAAATGGAACCATTCAGAAGCTCTTAGAATTTCAGCATGGAAATGCAGCAATTAGGTGACAAATAGGCATTGTTGTTTTGAAAGAAAAGTGTTTAGATTTGGGATTGTTTTGCTCCTCTACTTTTAAAGGAGGGGGGGGAGGAGGACAACCTAAAGAAATTTATTCAAATAAATAACTGCCCAGTTTTCTATAGGTACCTGCCTCTGTACCTATATCCAAAATACAACTGGGTCAAACTCAAATAGAAATTGGAGTTAGTAAACTGTATATAAGAAACCATATGTTAGTTAACATTTACCATGTTCAAATATATTTTCATTTGTTTTCTTGACTATTTTCCAATTACATTTCAATCTGTGTGGACCTAGAGAATTTGGAAATGGATTAAATTCTTTTGCTGGTCCTTAAATATAGCACTGGATTTGGTGTCATCGAGATCTAAATTTAACTTTTGCCTTATACAGTTTATAAATAGCTATGTGATCCTGGATAAGTCACGTAACTCTGCCTCAGTTTCTTTAGCTATAAAATAAGGATAACAATAGTATCTATCTCACAGGGTTGTTATGAGGTTCAAATATTGGGCGTAGGGTCTTTGCAAATTTCACCCATATAAAAGATCTACAGTTTGAACCCAAACTTTCAAAAAAAAAAAAAGATAACATTTCTTAGAGCTGGAGTTCTTAACCTTTTTTTTTCCTTGTCACGAATTCCTATGGCAATGTAGTGAAACCCTATCGATCCTTTGTCAGAATGTTTTTAAATGCATAAAATATATAGGATTATATAGACTACAAAAGAACCCGATTATATATATCAAAATTTAAAAGAAAAAACCCACCGATCCCTTATTTGGAGGGTCTGCATTAATTGAAAATTAAAATTTTAAATATCTGGATATTAGCGTCCAACAAATATATCTTTTGGAGAATCCTCAGGAACAAATATTCATTTGGGAGTGAATGAGTTAATGGCAGCTAGAAGCCCGAGCCAAGTAAAAAGAAAATATCAGAAGAAAAGAAGAAGAAAAATTGAGGGAAGAATCTTTCCTAGGGCTATGGAGCCATGTGGTGAAGGGGGCGGGGGAACCCAGTTAGTCGCCCCTGCAGTGCGCAGCCTCTCTCTGCAGTCCCTGGAAGGGCCGAGCGCAAAGAGGTTATTTGTGGTTAGCTTTGATCCCTAGGGGGAACCTGAAACTCTCACATTCCTGGCATAGCAGCCGCCTCTTGCACAGTCCAACCTCTGTGGCTCGCGGTACAGCTGGAGGAGCGCAGTCTCGCTTCCAGCACTCACCGAGGCAGGATCTCTGGGCAGAGGAGCTCGGAGCTGCGTGCGGTAGTTTCCTTGCGCTCCTGTGATTTTTTTCCAATTCTTTTTTCCCCCCTAAGTTATTATTAAAGTTTTGTTTTGGCACTTCGGCGGCCGGGGTAGGAAGGGACGGCAGTTTAAGCCAAGACACTCACGCATTCTGCATTTATTCTGCATTTTCTCCCTCCGAAAGAGCTCTTGTACTGCTAGCTCCCCGGCGACTTCTGCGTGGCTGGGTCTGAATGAAGTTCTAGAACTGAGGCTCTCAGGCTATGGGTTGGTAAGTTTCACGAGAGAAATGAACGCGTTCTGTTTGGAAGCTCGGAACTCCTAGCACACAGCCGGGAGAGAGGGAGCGAGCATTCCGGGCAATTCAGAGGGATCCTAGGGGAGGCGAGAGCAGATCGTTGGGAGCTAAGAAAGGTCCCATGCGTCGGTTCTCCTTCTCAATGCCAGTGCTTTAGCTAAACTGGGTTTCTCAGTCGCGCGACTCTAGTCGGCTTTTTTACGGTTTCGATGGGCGAAATCTTTCTGCAGTCTGGATCTTTCCAGCCAGGGGTATATTTGGAGTGGGGGGAAGATGGAGGAAAGAATACCTTAGCTCTTGACCCTGGCTCTTGCAGTGCCCTTGAAACCTGTGAATTTCCAAGTCTCCTGGTATTTGGAACCGGGAAGAGCGGAGAAGGAAGGCTGGAATTGATTAAAGAAAGCGGGGTTGGGGGGCAATCTAGAATTATTTGGTTAGTTTTGAATTACAGGTGCTTTTGCCCCCCAATTAGTTAAAGAAATCCTCTTTGTCTTGTTTGGAAAAATGCTTTCCGGAGCCATAAGCCTGGCTCTCACTTAGAAAGAATGTTAATTGCAGTCCAAACCCTGATGATGTCAGGGCAGAAATATTTGGAAAACAAAGAGGAACCAGAGCAGCAAAGGAAATATAAATACTTTTCAGATGGCTATCAGTTCAACACTTTTGAGGTGAATTAATGTTCAAATTGGTTTTAAAACTTAGGAGTTCGGAGTATATTGACTCAGAAGTTATTTGTAGGGGGAAGGGAGGACGTTATCCAGTTACACTTTTGGAAGTCTTGCAGAAGTTGTTCGAAAGCCTTGGTTTAATTTAGACACCTAGGAACCTCAGTATTTTGAAGAGAATTTTCGGGCAATTTTTAATCTCTTCCCCAGCCCACCTTGTTTAACAAAAAAGTCAGAAAATAAATACTCCTTCATCTTATTTTTTTAAAAAAAGGCATGTAGTTTATGATGGACTTATGATTTAGTTATTTGATGTTTGAGATTAATGCTTTTCCATTAGATAAAGCATTACAAATACATTATTAACTTGCTCCTGATATGAGATAATTGCATTGTATACCTTGAGAGCTCAAGTGATGGTGTGTTTGAGGTAGATTGTGGATTGTCTTGATATTTATTTTCTCTTGACAGTCTTTATAGTGAGCCCACTATTTAGTAAACTGTGATTACTGCAGAAAATGTTTGATTCCTAAGGATTTTTGTTGGTTCTGGTGAGTTGTGGATTTCAGAATCTCTCTACTTCTGGCCTAGGTGTGGTAGTCTGGTATGATGTAAAGACTAGGTGGAAAGTTATGTTACTTATGCAATTTCTAACTTAACCAAAGATCTTTTCAGTGTCATAATTGGATTGTGGAGTTTGGCATGGGCATGGAAGGAGTGCGGGAAGAAAAATGGTAGGCTCCATGAGCAGCTAGGTGACAGTGTATAGAGCCTGGAGTTAGAAACCTGAATTCAAATCCTGCCTCATACACTTATTAACTTACTAGCAGTGTGCTTGGGCAAGTCAACCTCTGTCAAAGTATCCTCATCCTTAAATAACGATAATAATATCACTTACCTCCCAGGATTTCTGTAAAGGTGAAAATATTTTTGTCAAATGCTTTATGAGCCTTAAGGCTCTATATGAGTGCTAGCTATTCTTATTCTTGTCATCATTAAACTAAATTTGTGATTTCTAGATATCACATTGGCTTAGAGACTGAAACAGATGTTCAAAATTCTTCCAGCTCTCTGAGATGGTCACTTCGGCATGGTTTGGAAAATATTCAGGATTACTATCATAGACTTCTGTTGTAAAAATGAATTTAATGCACAATCATAATTAGTTTTTGGTGCTAAAGAGCCAGGGAATGTTGTGGTGATAGTGTTATCTTAGAAGTCAATAGCTCCCTAGTTACCAGATAAGCTAACTTGGAAAGCTCTTCTCTAGAACACCTTCACTGTAACTAGAACAATCAAGCCTCTGCTAGACTCATTTCTATGCCATATTGAAACCATGGTTTTCCCTCACCCATAGAATTGCCAATGTAGGGATTGTGCTTTTACTGTTAATCATGACTACAGCTATTATAAATTACCATCAGCAATCTGAGGAGTATCAGTTAGACTCTGTCCAAATAATGTGGAATAAATATCTAGAGAAATTACCCCTTTGTTATCTTGGATTTGTCTGATGCATTAAGGTATTGTAAATTGGATAAGTGAAAAAAAGGGTGTGTGGTTTTTAACTTATAGGGACTGTGTGACTTAAATAGTGCTTGTTGGCAGGACATTCTTGCTCCACTGGCTTGTTAAATAAAGCTTCTGTTCACAATAATTCACAGTTCACAGTAATTCATATCTGATTCTTTCCTCCATTATCTGGTACTACATATTCATTTCCGCCTTTCTTATTTCTAATATACACTGTATCTGAATGAGTTCCAAGGTCATCCCATGACATTGATTCAAATAGGGAAAGGTTTGTATAGGTCAACTTAGCTTGTGCCTGTTCTAACTTGGGAGAACTAACATTTAGGTAGACTTCCCAATATCATTTATTAGAGAAAGAGAAAGAAAGAGCACTTAAAGTCAAATTATGGGCAATTGTTTGGTATTTAGGGCTAAATGATACCTTTTTCTAGACAGAATAGAATAGTGGGGTTCCATGAAAATGAAACCCTATTAAATAGTGTTTTATGGAAAGTCTTCCCATTCTCCTGGACCAGTGGAAAGAGCCCCACCCTTGATGACTCTATGCTTTCCTTTGCAGGTGTTCATCCGTGGCCAATTGCTGTTAGACTTTCAGGTGATCTTGAGACCTCCAGTTGTTTACAAAAGAGCAAAGAATGAGAACTGTGGAAGATTCTTCAGGGACCGTCTTGCACAGACTTATCCAGGAGCAGCTGCGCTATGGTAACCTGACGGAGAACAGAACCCTGCTGGCTATCCAACAGCAGGCTCTTCGAGGAGGAGGTGGGGGCAATGGGGGCAGTCCCCGTTCATCCCTAGAGAGTCTGACTCAAGAAGAGAGTCAGATGGTACAGCAGTCCACACGGCAGGAGCCCCAGGGCCAGGAGCACCATGGCGACCATGCCTACTTAGAGAATGCCCTCTACCGGTTCTACCAGCCCCAGAGCAAAGGCGAGGAGCTGCCCACTTATGAAGAAGCAAAAGTCCACTCTCAGTATTATGCCTCCCAGAGAGGACAGCAGGCAGCCTTGCCTTGCCCAGGGGCTCCTGTGGATAAGGAACCTCGCCGGAGCAATGTAACAAGCAGCAAGAGACAGGATGATTCTCTGAAAGAGCTGAAGCATGGGCACGTGAGGTCGCTGAGTGAGCGCCTCCTCCAGCTATCCCTTGAGAGAAATGGTGCCAAAGCCTACAACCACATGAGCTCCTCCCACAGCTTTCCCCAGCTTTCTCGCCATTATCAGCTGTCCACCCCCAGAGGCCATCACACCGAGGGCCTGGAGCCCCGGGGTCCCCCACCAGAGTACCCCTACATCATTCCACCGCAAGAGCCCTTTTCAGCCAGTGACCCCAGGCACTATTCCAGGGGAAGCCCTGATTTCCAGCATCCTGAAGTCAGGTAATTCACTACAGCTTTTCTACCTTGATTCTGAAATCTGGAGGAGAAGGTATTTCTCTATCCTTATCGTATATTTAAGCTTTTTAAGTTTTCCTTGGGGTCACAGAGATAAAGCTGGAAGGGTCCTAAAGTCTAGTCCAACCCCATTGATTTTACCAATGAGAAACTGAGTCCAGGCTTAAGTGATTTGCTCAAACTCATATAGGTAAATATGTATCAAAAGAAAGATTTGAAATCAAGTTTTCTGACTCCAGAGTCCTTTAACTTGTATTTAACTTGTAACCATCTGCTCTTCTGTTAGCCTGGTATGTGTAGCATTCAAGTGGCAAGTGTGTCTGAACAAGCCAAAAGCAAGGGTAATAGTGGCTATCATTTATATTTAGATTCTTAATACATACACATCTTCATAACAACCTGTGAAGGCAGAAGAAGTGGTATGTTTTACATTCATCATCATCATTATTAATATTAGTTTGTATTGATCTGTTCAAGCTCACTCACATCAGGGGTAACCACTCAAAGCTAGAAGTCTGACTCTGACTTCAAGAAAATCAAAATAGAAGCAGAAAGGATAACTTGAGCTTAGATATTAGGAAAAGCTTCCAGAAACTAGGGGCTATTTCACATTGGGGATATGCTTAATTTTTTTTTTAAATGGATGGTTTTTGTTTATAGTTCACATTTATTTCTGACTATCACTCAGTAATCCCCACTGAAAAATTAGAAAGAGGAAAAAATAAGTTCAGCAAGACCAACTACTCTCCAGCTACCTATCTGAGATCAAAATGCCAGTAGTTCCTTCATTAAGCCTTTATACTAAGCAAAAATAACAATAATAATATTTATATAGTATTTATTATGTGTTAAATACCATGCTAGGCAAATATTTCATTTGATCCTCACAACAATCTTGGGAGGTAGGTACTATTATTAGCCTCATTTTACTGTTGGGGAAACTGAGGTTAAGAGGTTAAGGTACTTGCCCCTAATCACCCGGTAGTAAGTGTCTGAGTGTAGGTTTAAAAGCAGATCTTGACTCCAGAACCAGCTGGCTGGCTTTAGCTGAGCTGGGTAGATTCATCTTGAGTTGGGAATGCTCCTGTCTGGAGTTACTGTTTCTACTTGAGAAACTGGGGGCTTTCCCTTTCTGCTTAGGCTGCTTCCTTCCTTATTAAGGAAGCAGTAACATCCCTGGGGGCAGGGGAGGAGGGTTGAGGGGAATCACTGTTTCATCTTCATTTCATACTTGTCTTTTTGAGGTTGCATTTCATTTTCATATTTGAAATGTATGACTTTGTCTATGACCTTGTAACCCTTTTCAATCTGTTTGTCTAGGAGAGGAGATCTTTTATTTTAATGAACTAAAGATAATAAGAAGCTAGGCTTAGAGAATGTACAAGGCTGACCTACAGTTAACAGATAGGGATTTGGAGTATTGTGTATCCATTTTTATCTTTTTAATCTATGTATCATCTTTGTAAAATCAAGAAAAGGGGCTATTGCCTATAGTCACGAATTGGGAAAGGTGAGGCCCAGAGATTTTGTACCTTATCCTAATCCTCTCAAATAAAGTTTGTGGACTCAATTCCAAATCATTGATAGATTTTTCCAAAGAACTATGAAGCCAAAAACATTAACCTTTATAATATAATCATTGAATCATAGTAGAACCTTAGGGATTATCCAACCTGGAAGTTCTTAATCTTTTGGGAGTCTTGAACTCCTTTGGAAATCTAGTAAAACTTACAGACACTTTATCATAATAAAGTTTTTAAACATATAAAATAAAATACACAAAATTCCAAAAAGGAACCAAATTATATTGAAATAGTTATCAAAATTAAAAAAAAAAAAAAAACGTAGCCTAGTTCATTGACCTTAGGTTAAGAAATTGTAATCTATAGCCTTATCTCATTTGACAAATAAGAAGACTGACTACCTAGGAGTAACTTACTTAGGATCTTAAAACTAGTAAATATCAGAGCGGGGACTAACCCCCAAATCTCTTGGATTTCTAGACTGCTCGGTTAAATGGTAAATTTTTCTTTCTGTTATTTATATTATTCTTAATTCCTTATTGCTATTCATGACATTGAGGGATAAGTGTAACAGTAGTAAGACTGCCTGGTTTTAATTTGAAGGAATGGAACAAATCTAAATAAGTCAAGGGGGAGGAGTTATTTGATAAGAAAAGTCTATTGCAAAGTCTGCTTGAATTTAAACACAGGCGCCTTATGTCAGAACAAAGTAGACTATGGGACAAGACGAAGAATAATGGATAGGTCTTATATATGTGTATATATGACTATCTCCTATTTACACAGCATTTGGCAGTCTTAAGAAATAGACATTTTCAGATGGGCCCCAAAGCTAAAGTCATATTTTTGCAGATTGAAGGAAAAGAGAGAGGGTGTCAGGGTTGGGGGAGTGAAGGGGTTAGGGCATGAAACAAAAGAAAAACTAAGGGAAAAAAAGAAGCCCTCCTCCACACTTAACACCTTATTTCCAAGGATTGCTGAAATTCCGCCCCCCCCCCCCCAATTTTTTCCCCTGCTGCCCCTGCTCTTCAGCCTTCAGTCCCTAGACCTTTAAGACTGGCTAATTTACTTCCATTCAGTACTCACCTAGAATCCCTACACTGGGTGACTAGAACCAACTTATAGCCAGCTATACTAAACATTTTCCTATTTGCACAACTCCATAAACTTTCAATCTTCTCCTTTCTTATTCTGTTTTTAAGGAGCGATTAGACTTTTTTTTTGAGGCAATTAAATTAGTAAGTTAATTATCTTAGGGTTGAATTTGAATTCAGAGGCTCCTGATTCCATAGTTGATGTTCTGACCACTGTAACACCAAGCTACCCCTACAGACTTCTGACTGTTCTTGGTCCTCCAGAAGGCAGCCACATATTTATTTTATATGCCTCAGTACTCAGCACTGTGCTAAGTATGGTAGCTTCAGTTAATATTTTTGTGTGTCAAAACGGGAGTGAAGTAGTAATCTAGACCACATAGAGTATCTGGTGACCTAAACTTGACCTAAACAACCCTTTTTATTTGGTAATTTCAGTTCCTTCTTTTCCTTTCCCAGTTTTTTTTTTTTTTTACTAAAACTGTGGACAGTGATGATGATTAACATTTATATGTTAGCCAAGCCCTTTATGTATACTATCTCAATTGATTCTTCCACAGCCTTGTGAAGTAAATGCTATTACGGTCCCCATTTCAAAGATGTGGAAAGTGAGATCAAAGGAAAAATTAAGAGTCAGGGCTAGTATCTGAGACAGGATTCAAATTCAGATTTTCCTGATTCCAGGTCTAGCACTCTAGAAATACCACCTAAATTAAAACAGACAGATTTGGGTCTCTCCTTTATTTACTCTGTCCAGTACATTCATGTAAATAATATTCTTAAATAGAAAAATAAAGAAAAAAATATTCTTTGCATGTGGAGAAATGGCCAGAACAAAGGTGGAGGAGATCAATGGAGATTGTACTAGCTTGGAAGGTCCTCTAACTTGAACAGTATATGCTAAAAGGGGGGGAAAAGTTCAAAGATAACACAGCTTTTGAAGTGCAAGGGAACTTAGAGACAACTTGATCCAAACCTTGTATTTGAAAGAAGAGGAAGTAGACCCCCCAAAAGTTCAGAACTAGGCTTTCCTAAACACCGGACTGCTAGTTCTTTGAGGGCAGGGACTGTCTATCCCTCTGTATGCCCAGTGCTTAGCACTGATTAATAAATGTTTATTGACTAATTGATTACTTACTGGCCTCTTCTGCAAGAGGAAGCATTGAATACTCCTCGACCAGGTGCAGTAAGGAATGTTTTGCTTTGATGTTAGAGAGCACTTGGGTTCACCTGATACACTATGATACTAGTTGAGTGACCTTGGCCACCCGTTTAACTTTTTTCACCTCATTTTTTCCATTTGTATAAGGAGGAGGCTGCATTAATTAGCCTCTGAGGTTTTATTTTAGTGCTAGACTTGTGATTCTAGGAATCTGCTTTCCAGGCTTAATTCTAGGGCCAGCCAAGGCTCAGGGTCAAGAGAAAAGAAGATTGTTTTTTACTCTTTCAGCAGAGATACTTCCTCAGGATAGGAACCCCTTGCTGAGCACAACCATCTATGTTACTTATTATAGAACTTATTTTTCCATCTTGGCAAACTGGGGCTCTACCTTGTTTGGGCCCATAGATTTAAATTGGAAAGGCCATCTAGTTCAGCTTTCTTACTTTACAGGTGAGAAAACCGAGATTAAGTGCCTTGTCCAAGCTCATACTAGTAACGGCAGAGAACTAGGATTCAAAGCCAGATTCGAGTGACTTTTTAAAATTAAATTTTAAAATTACCTGCCTTGAAAAGAGTTTTCAGAAATCACTTGGCTCTCAGAAATGATCTGACCACCAGGGAGACATTGACCTCATCTTTCTTTGCTGCCCTTTGCTCTCACTTAGGTCCCACCTCCTTTCCACTCCCCTTATCACCTAGGTAAGCAGAACTGAGCTAGGGGTTGGATGAGGTGACCTTCAGAGACCTTCCAGCTCTAACTTTTCTTGATTCTGTGATGCAATTACACACAGAAGCCTATTATCCTCCCTTCCTCATGAATCCCAAGGATTTCCATCAACACCCAAAAACAAAGAACTAAAAAGGAAATAAAAAAGGAGGCAGGCTTAGTTTATTTGTAATTCTCTGCCTGGTTTTCATTCTGCTTGCTTTTTTCACCTTTAAGTCATATAATTTCCTGAAATGAATGACTTAGCCTAGTTGGAGTAGGAGAGCCAGTTAAATGTTTTTGCTAGTCCCTTCTCCCTCCCACTCCTATCCACCTTCCCCCACCTCCACCCAAAACCAAAAAAAAAAAAAAAAAAAAAAAAAGCCCACATTATCTTTGGCTTCTCAGGGAACTGTCTGGGAAGGATTTTAGAAACTAAGTAATGGTTTCTCCTTTTGGACCAGCCTTATTGAACTCTGACAGGAAAAGATAATATCACAAAAAGGAAGTGGACTATTTTCTGGAGAACAAAAAGTAAGGGAAGGGGGAGGGGAAGAAAAGGAGAAGGGAAGGGAGGTATGGGGCAGAAAGGAGACTTCTTTATTCTTTCTTGGAGCCAAGTCATCACAGAAGAATGCAGGCTATGTTTAACTAATCGTCTTAGAGCCAGACTAGGGCCAAATGGAGGTGTGAGTCCCTAAGGAAGTGTCTGGTAGCCAAGTTCCCGGAGAACAGCCATGTTGAATTCATTGGGGTGTGTCCATAGTTTAACCCTAAAGGGAGAATTTTTTTTGAGTATAAGAAGTTTTATTACCTGTTTGGCCAACATTCTTAGCCTTTATTCATAATCCCAAGTATGAACATAATGACCATTGGCCCACAGGCTTGTGGTAGAGGAAGAATGTGAATTCCTTTCTTTTTTACTGCATTATCTTAGATTTTAATAGATATCTGAGGGAGAGTAAATTGTAGTGTGGGTTAGAGTTTCTGCAGGCAGATGTTTTCTTATTCTGGGGATTTGGGGAATAGTAGAATCAGGCAGTGGAATACAATGAAAAAATCTTTTGACTCTGGAGAGAATTTAGATTCAGATCCTGTCCCTGTCACTTTACTTGGCTGATCCTGAGCCATTCACTTAGCATCCCCAGTCTCATCTGTAAAGTAATAGGTTTGGATTAGTTAGTCTTTGAAAGTCCCTATTATCTCTGAGGGTTGGCAGCTGTTTGAAGATAAGGCTTAGTAAGAAGAGTGAAGTTTGTGGCCAAATAGCATCTTTGTTGTGGACAAAGACTTTGAAAACTAATAATCTGCTAATTTCACTTTTATTTTAATAGCTTTTTCCAGCCCCCAGCCCTTCCTCTTCCTTTCTGAACCCTATATTTTAAGAAGATCACCACTTTGCAGAGTCTGGAAATATTATCCTTGTAGGGGATAATGCCCTGATTATCCTTTCCTCTTGACCTTTACTATCCTATGGCATCATATTTCAGTGAAAATTTGGTGTTGTATTAAACACCTTTTGCATAAACTTAGAGATGTCCCCTGAAATCAGGCTAGTGACCTGAAGATGGCAGGCAAAAATACCACGCGGCATAGTATTGCTAATTAATAAAAATAGAAACACTGCTTCTTGAATAAAAGTGGTCATAGCATTTATGCTCTTGTGTGCCAGCCAGCACTGCTAAATCTAGGAACACCTGAAGGTGGTAGGCAGGAGAAACAGCAGTTGTATTGTCCCATTGTCAATAGAATGGCAAGAGACAGAGACAAGGAGAAAGATGGGCCGAGGGTAGGGAGAGAGAAGAAGTGAAAAGATCTGTGTGAGGAGAGATATACACCCATAGGAAGAGACACAGAGAGAGATCCTTGCATAGAATACAGCCAACGCAAAAATGAAACTGGGACCCACACACATCTGACTAATAAGAAGAATCTTTTCTCTATAGTTTTAACCTGTGTATCCTTATAGGCATGTAGGCATACAAGAATTGTTCTTGAGAAGCTAAAATGGTTTTGTCAATTTAGAGATAAATTCTCAAAGGTTTTATGGCTCTATCATAATATAGAAAAATAAATTAGGAGGCTTGGATTTTAATCTGAGCTCTCCCAAGATACTGATATTACTTTAAAACAATTATTTATACTCTCTGAGATGAGAGGATTGGAGTAAGCTATTTCTTTGTTTCCTAAAGCCCAACAGTGATAAGATGCTAATGAAAATGCATATGTGTTTCTTTTTATTACAAATAATTCTCCCTCCCTTTCATATCAGATATGGTAGTATAAATGGCCTCATTTGATAGATGAGTAAACTGATGCTCAGAGAAGAAAAACAGCTTTCCTAGAACAATTGGTAAATGTCAGAGATGGTATTCAGACCCAGGTCTCCTGATTCCAGGTCCAGCATTCTGCCTTTTATATTGATCATCTCAGAAAGAAGCTTGTTCCCCAACTAAAGTTACCCAAAATAATAATAGCAGGTGAAAGCTGAAATGCACACAAGACTCCCCAGCCCTTCAGAAGACCAGGTAAGGCTGCTAATGAGGTAATGACTAATAGCTTTTCCAATTGTTTCTGCATCTTGTAGGATCTTGCAGGCCCCGATGCCCCAGCCTTTCCAGCAGCAGCAGCTCCCACCACCACAGCCTGCCCACCCCCACCCTGCTGCCCTTTGTCACAGCCCCTTGGGCTCCCTCACCCCAGCTGGGGTAGAGGCTCTGATGTCGGCCCAGGCCGCTTCCACCAACAGCCACCTGGCTCAGATGGAGGCCATCCTGAGAGACAATGAGAAACTCCAGAGGGAGAACGAGAAGCTGCTGAGAGAGTTCGAGACGTACAGCGAGAAGGCGAGCCGGATTCAGAAGGTACAGAGGGTTGAGAGAAATTTGGTATTGGGCAGGACATAGTGTGTTCAGGTTTTTTTTTTGTTTTTGGACTAAAAGAAGTCCTTTTTTCAGAGCTATTGGTGCCATAGGCTGGCTTTAGCCATCCAGTAAGGGCAGGCCGACCTAACCCAGACCAGGGAGCCATGGAACAATAGTTTCCAGAAGATAAGACAAAAAGATTAGTGGCAACGTTCGAGTGCATGGGATTGGATAGAGTAAGAAAAAGGAGAAGAAAATGATGGTTTCTGCTGCTTTTCAGTAGTTCCGGTGTTCAGGCTCTTCACCCAGGGCCTTCCTCCTTTCCTACATATATGCACACACTTCAAACAGCTGTGAAGCAGCAACATATAATACCAGAAGTCTGGAGCAAAAGCAGTTGTTGGGCATATTAGAAAGAGACCATTCACTATCTCCCTTCACATTTGCAACTTTTCTCTGTCCCTCCCTCCGCAGGGCCTCCCACAGAGAGCCCTTTGTGTTAAGGTACACAACGGGGCATCTGTTTCAGGCCAGCTTCAGCCAAAGAGAGAGCCCTCCTCTCCCCCCTCCATACCGGAACAAATGGGTGACTTGTAGGAATTCTGGAGACTCGAGGGAGCACGTGCAGAACCCGTAATCATCCGAATAAAAATGGAAAATTAAATGGGATCTCTCTGGACCTCTTTTTGTCTTATATAAACCCCTTTGGCAGTCTGGTAAAGCCAGTGGCCCCCTTTTCAGAAAAATGATTTTAAATGCATAAGATAAAATAATATTTTAAAGAAGACCAATTATACTGAAATAGCTCATCAAAATAGATTTTTTTTTACGTTCCCAATGTTAAAAATCCCTTGATCTAGACCCAATCTGTAGTTTTCTGCTGGTGGATAGATATGGCCAAGTAGGAAAGAAGTCTACAGAGATCAGTAGAAACTGACTTGGCTGGTTAAGAAAATCTTACATGATAATGTTTGCTTGCTTTTTTTTCCCATGACTTAAATTCTGAAATTGACAATTCTGAAGTTCAACACACAGATGGGGAAATTCCAGGGAAGGTGACTTCAGGTCCTCTGGTGTTAAAGGAATAGGAAACTTTTTCCCATAAGGCCTGATAATAAAGCATAAGCAGGAGACCAGATCCTTTACAAAATGGGCTGTTAGTGGGAAAGAGCTAACTGTCCACATCCTCCCCTGTGCTTCATGGGATAGGCTGGTCTGAAAATGAATGCTTCTCTCTGGAAATTTTACATTATTAAAGGCAGAAGTTCATAGTGATTCATGTCCAAAGGAGCCATGTAGTGGTTAGAAATAAATCACCCCACCACCACATGAGCCTTCAGAGAGTTGTTGGATGGCATATTTTTAGAATAATGTCGGAGAAAAGGATAGCAAAAGGGTCTTTCTAGAATGCACTTCATGAAATCTTGATGCTGTGTTGACTTGGGGGGAGGATAGGAGATAATAAACAACCTAATTTGTATAGACCAATGATCTCATGATCTTATAAAGCTGGTTTTTATTCTAAATGCTGTGCTTGATGGAAATTGATGAGATGGTGAAGATTATCAAAGCCAGTTTTTCTTTTGATTCCTCAGGCAAGATGGATCTGTCCTGCTACTGGAAATAGTTAGTTCCACTGATTTATATCTTTGATTTTTATGCTTGTATCAAATAAACATTCTGTTGGGGATAGGAATGAGAATGCAATGAGCTTATGCAGCTTCCTCTATCTCTGTCTGCCTCCATAAGCTTCTCAGGCAGAACAGCCTCCAAAAGAATTCATTTGTGAATCCAATTGGACATAAGTTTTCATAGTGTTAGAAAAGGAAGGAAAAAAAAAAAAGACCAATGCTATTCATGCTAATCGTGCTCTTCTGAGAAAAAATTGTGATACTATATGCTTTTTTTCTGCTCCCCCCAGCTGGAAACAGAAATCCAATGCATCTCTGAGGCTTATGAAAACCTGATGAAAGCTTCTACCAAGAGAGAGACCTTAGAGAAGACCATGAGGAACAAGATGAGTGGGGAGATGAGGCGGTTACAAGATTTTAACCGAGATCTAAGAGGTAAGAAAAAGTCAAAAAGATACGAGGAAAACAGTGTGGGGATAATTGCTATGACTCTGAATACTCAAGAATAGGTGGAAAAGGTTCTGTTTCCCAAAAATGTCTTCATTTTCTTTCTCTCCCTTGGGAAAAGTTTCAGAATCTCCATGTTAAGTCAAGTTTATTAAGCATTTATTAAGCATCTACTACATACCAACAGTATACTGAGTGCTAGGGATATTTTAAAAATTAATTAATTAATTTTAAAAAACAGTTTCTAAAGAGTTCACAGTCAAATGGGAGGAGACAACATAAAACATCTCTTCACCCTACACTCATAAATTGGATTCAAGAAATTTTTTTGCATTTCAGGCACTTCCTATTATTCCTCTACCTTAGATATCAGCCATACTATATGTCCTAGGCTGTTTCCTTCTGGAAGTGGAACTCATCCAGACCAATGGCCCAAATGTGTTCTTAAAGGCTTTAAGGCATTTTCTTTGAAGTCACCATTTGTCACTGCCATTAGAAAATATTGATCAGCTGTCTGGTCTCTGGATAGACACAAAGCTCTTGATTCTTTGGTGGTTTGTTGGTGAGCTCTTCTCTTGATTTGGAATCAAAAAGCATTAGTTTGGGAGCAAAAATACCCTGATTCTAGTTTTGACAGTTCCTTTAAATGACTGAGGAAGTTATTTCCTAATCCATAAAAAAATTAAGAATATTATAACTCTAAATAATTGATAGCTATTTCTGAATTACCATTTCAGCCAGGCTCAATTCAAGTGAAATTTTCTTTTTCCTAATGTATTACTTGGGAAAAATTTGGGTCACAGATTAACCAGATTTTGAAGAAAAAAATTTTTTTTCCTTCTCTTAATATTTGAAACAGAGAGGTTAGAATCTGCAAACAGACAACTAGCCAGCAAGACACAGGAGGCCCAGGAGGGGAACCAGGGCATGGTGGCCAAGCTTCTTGCTCAGAGTAAGTATCACATACCCTTTTCTGGCCTGTTCAGATGTCTTGGTGGGGCTTGGCTGGCTAGGGTGGCACTTTTGGGCTTGGGTATTATAAGAAATACAAAAATCAATAAACCAAAAGACCCCAGTGGTAATCCAGGTATGAGGGTAATGATGTCATGATAGGGTTGAAAAGTAAAGTATGAAACTGAGGACTTTGGAGGAAGAAAAATGGACTTGATAGCTGATCAGCCCTAAGAAAGAAGGAAAGGAAAACTACAAGTAGAATTTTTAACCTAAGTGATTAGAGTAATCATTTTATCACTTACAGAAATACTAAAGTTGGGAAGGGGATTCTGCATTTAAGTGTTGGTTTAGGCTGCTTAAAAAATGTAAAGAGAGTGTTGATTTTGAAGATAGGGAGGAAAGAATTAGTAAAGAAGACATTAGAGGTCCAATTCCACCTGTGATACTTAGTATGTGTTTATCTTGGGCTAGCTGGTCTAGGAGGTCCTTCCAGCTCTAGATTTGAGACAGTAAAAATGATATTAAAAGAGAGAGATCAGGAAAGTGCTGTATTAAAGAAACCAAATGAGGAAAGAGTTTTAAGAAATAGTTGGTTGGGGGCATCAAATATTGAAGAAGGATATATATGAGAATAGGACATTGGTATCTTTGAGTTACTAGTTTCAGAAAAAATGGGGGTGGGGATAAAGTACCTAAATGAGAAGTGGAGATAGCAGCTATAACTCTCACATTTAAAATGTTTGAAAATAGGAAATTAGTGTGGCTGTGAAATGAAGAAGAAAAGTTAAGTGGTAATTAGAATGGATAAAATCAAGTAAAGCATTTGGGTTTTTATTTTGTTTTTAAAGAGAAGACAGCAAATGTTTATTAAATACCTGGCATAAATCTCAGATTGTCTGAAGATAGAAGGAAAAAACCGAGGAGACTCAAGTGTAGGAGTTATTTATTAGCTTATTAGAATGGGAGAAAAACCACCTTCTGAAATTAAAAGATAAGAAAGAGATAAAGGAAAGATTTAGGAACAGATAAATTGAAATGGGCAGACACCTGTATAGCTTTAGCATCCTGCTTTTTAGTCTTCTTTGTCAACTCAGATGTAAAGTTATTATTAAGGGAGGTTTTGGTAGTAGAGAATTAAGATTTTTAAGAAAAGGAAAAAGGTTCTGAGACAAGCTTTCTCAGGATGTAGAAAATGAGAGCAAAACAGAGTTGCATGACTCTCAGAGGAGCCATATCTTTAGAATTTACCATCTTCTTTCCCAACATTACCTGTGACCTGTTAAAAAACAGTTGGGGGGTGATCTAGAATTGGATAATAGTGACCTCCAGAGACTTAGAGAGAGTTAGGGTATCCCAGATACAGAATTCAGTTATTTCAGAGTAGAATCTTGAGCAGACAAGAGGGAGTAAGTACCTGGAGAAACCTAATGGACCAACAAAGAGGGGAAGGGTTTGGGTGATTTAAAGGTCCTGGGGGGAGAAAAACACAAATGTGAGAAGTGGTAGGTAAAAGAGTTAGACTAGGGAGGTAGAGAATTTAGCTGTGGAGTAATCTCTGGAGTTAAGGCCCAGGGTGTGGTCTTACTGGGGATGGGGTTAAGGGTTGAGTGTGAGCATGAATTTGGGGGAACACTGAGTTGATCACAGGGCATTACAGATTGTGAATATAGACTTGTGGGAATTTTGCTAGAAAGAAAGGAAAATGGAAAGGAGGCAGGCAGAGTAAAGTTTCTTTAAGGCAGCATAAAAGGCCAATCTTCTCTTGGAAGTTTTTTAAGTTCCCCAGGGAGAACTAAGCTGTTCTTGGCACTTCAGCCAAAGTTATTAATCACCACAGCATCAGTTGACCTGGATTCTTTACATTCCAGAAGCTGTTCCTGCTCTTCCACCCTGTAGTCTCTCCTCCCCTTAGCTCTCAATCCCAAGTCTGTTAGCTTCTTTCCCTTACTCATATGTGTATACATGGATGTGTGTTATATACATACATATGTATATATATATATGTATACACATATTTTACTCAAAGGGCTTCAGGTTAGGTTTTAGGCTGCTTCATTCCTGATCTTAAAATTATTTAAAAGCATTTTCTCTAAAAATCACCCTCTCCTATCACCTTTCCCATTCACTAACTCACTCCTTTCAATTGTGATCTTCCTCCTCCTCCCCAAACTCATCCACAGACACACAAATTACTTACTTTGATGAATTCTTCTCTAAAATAAAAATTGCTTTACATTGTTCTATCAAGGTCCTGTTTGGGTCAACTGAGAGGACAAAGTATGACCTATTGATTTACCTCTCCCATCTAGATTCACAAGAAAGGGAGACACATCCTGAAAAAAAGCACATTTTAAGAAAGGGTCTTTAGAACATAGAACTGGGAGATTTGGTAAGGGGACAAGTTGAGAAAATTCTTTCTACAAAGTTTTAGCATCCTGCAAACAAGGCTGTGTTTCTTTGCCTAGTTTTCTAGCTCCTTACAGCCCAGAGGATGGAAACTTTTGAATTTTTCACATCAAAGATCTCCAGTGTTTGCCACTTTTTTTTAAATCCAAGAGGCAGTAAAGCTGCTTTTTAAAAGGGGATCATTATGCCAATCTCATTCTAAAACTTGGATTTTAACATATGTGTACATATACACACACAAACATATGTGGTGCTGATAATTCTGATTGAGAATTGTGAATTTGAGATTATTTCATTAAACTGGAAAATCCTTATAGCTACTATTCTCCTAATATGAATTTAATGATCTTGGAGCAAGCTGATAGCACTTCTACACAGTGCAAATGGGTTGAGGTACAGGGCAAGGTAGAATAATCCCATTGGTCTTGTCTACTTTCCCATGTCCCCACAGAAATTAAATTTCCAGAGGATGGCCAAGGGGGGTGGGAGGGAGGTAATAATTTAGGCAACATGAAAACAGCGATCAAAATACTTTTTAATTTTTTTTAAAAATCAAACTTAATTTTTCTTCCTCTACTGACTTCCTCTCTTCCCCCAAGCCTATTAATTCAAACCTTTGATGCTAGGAACAGTTAGAATGAACAGATCAATTAAAACCTGTTTGAGAATTTTCCCCCTACAAAAAACCCCAAACTTTCTCCCAGAGAGCACTCTTTGTCCCAGAATGGTTTTTTTTTTATTCCTGTATGTACATCTAATGATTTCATAACAGAAGGAAACAAAGGGCTGGTCTGGGATAAGCCTGCATTCCCTTCCTGGCCCTCCCAACCTTAAGTAAACTAATCACTTAAGGCATTAGGGTATTATTGTACTTCCCAAGGCTCTCTTCTTTCCTAAAACTCTTGACATCCGAGAAAATGTAGACTGTTTCAGCAGCCGTTGTTGCAACTGGGCTTGTCTTTCAGTGAAAAACCTGTTTTCTGAGCAATCACAAGTCCAGCAGTTCTACCCTAAGTCCCATATTGCATGTTAATTCCTTGCTCCTCTGCCATTTCATATATTTGGCAAACTTTTGGCAAATCAGAGTGACAGGCTATGGTGGAAATAGCTTAGAATGTAGAGACTATTCTGTCTATGACTACCAAACTAAGCTGTACACGTTTGATCAAGTTGTCTCCCCCTTGTAGAAACAGCAAATGAAGGAATTGGACTGAATGAACTCTTGGAGTTGTCCAGCTTAGAAATTGACTTATGGAGACTCTTACAAAAAACTAAGACTGAATTGAGGGTTGGGAGCTTGTTTACTTTTTTGGTGTTTTGGGATGTCAATCCTACCTTTTCCTTATTTTCCAGCTCTTAGGTTTTTGGAAAATTCCACATGCAGTTAAAGTTCTCTCTCCTTCCATCCAGGTCTAGGCCTCAGGGTATTTATTCTGACAGGCTGATCTTGGCTTCTTGACATATCTAGGAAGGTCACTGACCTTAGAAATTTAATAGAATACTTTTAAAAAATTAAATAACTCTCTAAACTTCCTACTTGTCCAAATAGATTTTTTGAGTCTTGATAGTTTCATTAAAAATTGCATCACTAAGACCACTCTGTACTAACAGATATTCTCTTCCAAAATTTTCCAAATCCATACTTTGTAAAGAAACACACTTTTTAGCTTGCAGTCTCTCTCTCTCTTTTTTTAAATCTTCCCCACTATTAAAATCAGATTCCAAGATGGAATGGAAAAAAGCAGTTTCATATTTCTTAACATACTGCTGATGTAGCATAAAGCAACAGCACTAGAGATAGAAGATTCTGCTCTGATGTGATTATTAGCTGGGTAACTTTGGACAAGCTACTTGACCAGTCTGGGCCTAATTTTCTCCATCTATAAATGAAGATATTGGTCTAGACCAGTGGTGTCAAAACCCAAATAGAAAGGGGGCCACTGTACGTAAGTGTCCTTTTCAGGCCCCATATTGACTATTTTAAAAACGTAATGTTACCTGAGTTTTATCGCATTTTATTGTTTTGTTTGGTTAAGTATTTCCTAGTTTTATTGTAATCTGGTTTGATCTGCTCTGGGAGTAGTGGGCCATGTGTTTAATGCTTTTGGTTCCGAATATCCTCCAAGGTCATTTTCAGCTCTAAGTCTTAATCCTTTTAATCCCTTTGCAATGAGTTGACCAATTCGAATAGGTCATTCTACATGTAACAGACAGGTCAGCTGAATGGAACGGGTCTGGGTGAAAGAATCCCAACAGCTATATCCCAGCAATCTTCCTGTAAGGATCAGTCTCATCATTTTATCTCCTACTGTACAAATATTTGAATGAGGGCATGAATGGACCTCTTAATTTTTTTTCTTCCAGACTATGAATCTCAGCAAGAACAAGAAAAGATGGAACGGGAGATCTCATTGCTCCGAAGCTCCAATGAGGACCAGCGGCGACGGGCAGAACTGTTGGAACAGGCACTGAGCAATGCCCAGGCCCGGGCGGCAAAGGCAGAAGATGAGCTTCGGAAGAAGAAGGCGTATGTGGAAAAAGTTGAGAGGCTGCAGCAGGCTCTGGCTCAGCTCCAGGCGGCCTGTGAAAAGAGGGAACAGTTGGAGCTACGTCTTCGGACCCGCCTGGAGCAGGAATTGAAGACTCTTAGGACACAACAGGTGAGTGAGTGAGGTGGGTCAGAGCATTGTGCTTAATTATCAAGAAGACCTGGCTTCAAGGGGCAGCCAGATAATGCTCAAGCATCTGCCAGGGGGTCAGGACGGCCTGAGTCTCAGACACCCACTATGGAACCCTGATTGCCTTTCCAATACTTCTCCCCCCAAAAAACCAAAACCCCTAGATTCAAATCCTGTCACAGGCTCTTAGGAGCTGTGAGATCTTAAGCAAGTTGTCTAATTTCTCTGTGTCTCTAAGGTCCCTTCTGACTTCCCAACCCTCTTCCTACCCCCAAGGTCCATGTAGCTGACTGGTTATTTCTTTAACCAACCAAGAGTTGCTTTGCTCATTTGCTAGATGCACAGCCCTTCTGACAAACCATTGTTGACAACTGTTGTTTGGTTAACTATGAGGAAATCATGACCTTGACATCTGTTTTCCTATAATCAGAATTCTCCATGTCCCAGTCCACTTTGGAATCAGAGTTGTTTCCCAGAGTAAACCAAGAGGGATTTGAGTTGTTCTTCAGACTGTTTTACAAGAGGGGGCAATCAATTATCATGCCCTCTTAGCAGAGTTTTGGCATTTAGCTGAAAGCCAGGAGGCTGGACTTGGAGGCAAAAAGACCTGGCAGATTAGAATCTTGCCTCAGGCACTAATTCTGTGACTACTGTCAAAGTCACTTAATTGCACTCAGCCTCAGTTTCCTCATCTGCGAAGGCAGAATATTCATATTCCCTACTTTCTAAGATTGTTGTAAGGTCCAATGAGATAACTTTTGTAAAATGCTTTGCACACCTTAAAGTACTATGTAAATTTGAAATTATGATTGTTCTCCTGTCACTCACAGAAGCACTCTTGACCTTACCCATAAGATCTAAATCCTTCTAGGACAGATCTGTCTGCAGGTCCCACCCTCAAAACACGAATTTATTTGTCCAAGAAGGGGGAGAGATGAAACAACCACAGGTGTGCGTTTAACTGCTCACCAGTCTCCTTGGGGATCAGTCAGGTAGATAACCCTAGTGTCATTTTGTACCTCTGCAGAGACAGATGGCAACACCTAATAGCGGATCCCCCGAGCTCAGTGTGCCGAGGCTGTCAGAGCAACTGAGGGAGAAGGAAGAGAAGATCTTGGCCCTGGAGGCAGACATGACCAAGTGGGAGCAGAAGTACCTAGAAGAATGTACCATGAAGCAGTTTGCTATGGATGCTGCCGCAACAGCCGCCGCTCAGAGGGATACTACCATCATCAACCACTCCCCTCAGCACTCACCCAATAGCAGCTTCAACGAAGACCTCCTCCTAGTCAACCACAAACACCAGGAGATGGAGAACAGGTAGGAACTCGTCAAAACATCTGACCCTACTCTTTTTCCTGAACCATCCCAGAGAAATTAATTCACTAAAATGCTGAGTAAGCCATGATGTCCGTGCCAGACAGAATTTCTTTACTGAGTATAAATAATGATAACAACAATTAACAATAACTGGCATTTGTGTAATACTTTAATGTAACATTACTTCATTTGATCTTCACAATAAAGCCTAGGAGGTAGATACTATCATGATGTGATTTTTAACAGCTGGGGAAACTGAGGTAGCAAGAGATTTTTTTTTTTTAATGACTTGACAAGGATGACACAGCTATTAAGTGTCTGAGATATAATGGTAATAGCAGCTTTCATTTATGTAGTATTTTAAGACTTATAAAGTCCTTTATAGACATTCTCTTCTGTAAAATGGAGATAATCACATAATTGTATTAACCAATCTCATAGGGTTATGAGGTAAATGCTTTGTAAACTATCAAATGCTCTAGAAAAATGAGTTATTAGATGATATCATAATATATTATTATACTTTAAAATATATATATTAAAAATAAATATATTTTAAAAATAAACATTATACCTGTTCTCAGGTACAAGTAAAACCTTAAAAAGTAGTCAGTAGACACTGGTTGTCAGTGAAGAGGGTGGTAAAGGTTTAGGTTCCCAAGATTATTCACTATTTGAATCTACAAAGTTTATGATGCTCTTGTACAGATCAGTTTGTCACCAAATAAAACACGTATGGGAAATAATAGCAGCAGCAGTGTTTTAAAGTTCTTCAAGTGTTTCATATTGGTTTTCTCATTTGATCTTCACAATGTGTGAAGTGTAGGAATTGTTAAAAAAAATATCTTTCCTTTTATATATGAGGAAACTGAGATGGCCTTGCCCTAAGTTGAGCTCATGAGTGTCATGAGCCCCCACTATCTTCAGACATTTTAGGCAAGAATATGACTGGTTCTGAAAGTAGCTGAATGTTTTATTTCTGAACAGATGTCAAATGATTTGATGTTTCCAGTTAATTGGCATTTCTTCCTGACTTGTTGGTCAGCATGGACCGCTTTATGGATTGGCTTTCACACACATAGCTTCACTTCATTTTTGTACACATAGCATGGCCAAGCATGCTTGAAGGAAGGGCTGTGTGGAAGCCACCAACAAAATAGATAAATTTAGGGTGTACCTACCATGAAGCAGCCAGTGCTACATACTAAATCTTCTGCCTTTCCTATTCTTTGACAGTAATGAAAAAAAAATGCTTAAGAGAAAGCAGCTCCAGCTGTTTTCATTCTAATCCAGCATTCACTTTGTAATTGCCTGCCATGGACTAAGCTCTGTGCTGAGCACTGGGAAAATAAAAATGAGAGAAATAAATGCCCCCTGATCTCAAGCTGAGTGCATTCTTTTGATTTCTGTGAGACCACAAGGCACAAGGGAGGCTGAGATGGGAACATCTTCAAAAAAGGTTGCTGTTGTTCCTGTGTTTTGACTTAGCATTAAATAGATGCTTTCTTTGCTCCCCCCCATCTAGGTTAAAAGTACTTCACGCCCAGATCCTGGAGAAGGATGCTGTGATAAAAGTACTTCAGCAGCGTTCGAGGAAGGACCCCGGCAAAGCCTTGCAGTGCTCCCTGAGACCTGCCAAGTCTGTACCATCCATCTTTGCAGCTTCAGGGACCCAAGGCTGGCAGGCAGTCTCATCTATCAGTGAAGGACAGTCTGATGGCCTCTCCTGGAGAGCCACAGGTAAGAGAACCCCTGGAGATTAGAGGAATGAAGAGAGAATTTTGCCTTGAGGTCTTAAACTACAATTTTTTCAAGATTCCTATTTGATCTCGTTCATCTCATCCAAAAATCTAGGAACCTAGAAAGTAAGAGATTGAGATCTTGTGAGCTTCCAAAGTAGAAAAAACCTGTCCTCCTAGATTAAGTATGGTGTAATAGAAACATTGGATATGGAGTGTCAGGAACTGGGTTCACATCCCAAATTTAAAAAATAATTGTAAATATTATTTTATTTGTAAAATATTTAGCATAGTGTCTGACATGTATCTGGCATGTAAAGAGCCATTATATAATTGCTTATTCCCTTTGCTTTCCCCAATATTCCCCCAATAAGAACCATTTTGTGAGACATCGCTGATGACAATGTAACAATACCCTATGTTTTTCCAGCAGGTCGGGTCCCAGCAGAGGAGATGCCCACTGGTTCCCATTCCTCCCATGCCAAACATGGCAGCAAGGATGGAAGTACCCAGACTGATGGCCTTCCTGACACTGTCATCATTTCCCAGGGCCCTGGGCCTGAGGGCCTCCTGGGCTGCAACAGCAGCAATCATGGTGGAGCCATAACCGGTAAGTATTCTACCCAGTTGGATTACTGTGGTTTCTTGTCCCTAGCTTAAGAGAGAGAGAGAGAGGGAGAAGGGATGAATGAATGAAATGGAGAAAGGAAAGAAGAAAGGAAGCAAAATGAAATGAAACAAAATTTGTCTCCCCATCATCTTCTTACTTATTCCATTGGTATTTGATGTGAGCTGGCCTTGACTGCCATGAAGATAATGTGTTGTGTGCTGCTATGGCTGAGATCATAGAAATAAGTTGGGATGTGGGGAAAGGGGAGTAGGGAAGAGAAAATGATGAAGTAAAAGTCAAGAAAGAAATGGGAAATGTGGGGAACAGGAAAGGAGTGTCGATGTCTGAAGCACACTACATTGTAGGGGTGAAATTCATTAGTTTATTCAGTCAGCAAATATTTTATTAAGTGCCTATAGAAACAACAGAACAGTCCCCAACCTCAAGGAGTTTATGTTCTTCCAAGGGTTGTAAGACTTATCAGACAAGCCACATCTAAGTAAATGTAAAATTATATTCAAAGTAAATTTAAAAAAAATAAACAGTTGGAGTGACAGCTAGGATCCTGATGGACTTCTTATATAGAGACTTTAGGACTTGAGGTTTGACTGGAGGAAGGGAGGAGTTGGGAGGTGAGAAGGGAATGTATTCCAGGTATGGAAAACTCCATTGACCAGTTAGGCTCATGGTCCTCTCTAATCAGAAGAATTTATTTTACAAAGGCCTGGGAGGGAGGAGCATGGAGGAGATTCCATTTGTCCTCACACACCCCTTCTATAGAATCTACATAGTTTTGTCTCTGCCTCATCAGTTATAGAGGACCACAAATATGAGAAGAATTTCCAGGCTCCCCTCCCTCATGTACTACTTACACTCCCCCTCCCCTCAAAGTTTCCTAGCCAAAGGAAAGGAGGTAAACCAATCTGTATGTTGGGGGCAAGTAATGTACTCGGGGAAGGGCTAGGGAGAACAGACCCAATTCTAAAAGGGAGTATATGTTCTTTGAATTAACATTTATATCACCAGAAATATCAGAGTAGCCATGGTGTAGAAAAGAAAAAAAATGATATTTGTGTATTGGAAGAGGGAACAATAAAGGCTTGGAAGATTTATTCATATGTGCGTTTATGTTCTTCAGAGTCTTCAATTACTTCCAAGACTCGGGACATGTCTGAGATGGTGGAAATCCTGATTTGAAGAAGGAGCTGGCTCTGAGGCCCTCAGAATAGCTTCATGCCCATATCTGCAGATCCTACCAGGTCCCTCTCAAACTACTAGCTCCTGTCTTTCCTCTGACATAGTCCTGGGGAATCCTTCATATCCTATGACCTGGCTGAGGACTCATTCACTCTATTTGGCCAAATTTTAGACCATAGAGTTTGGAAGAAAACTGATGGTGGGAGTAGAACTGTTGTAGTATCATCTGCATCCTGCATGACCAATTGACCACAGTTCTCCTTGAACAATCCGTCGGAAGTCAAGGATCCAACCAAGGTCTGCGGGAGTTAGCCACAGTCCCACAGACAGATAAGGAGATGCAAAGAGTTCAGAGAGGGGCTGAGCCCCCCTCTTGATCCTAACTTGCCTTCAACAATGAGAGAGAAAGAGAGAGAAAGAGAGAGGCAGTTAAGACTCAGAAGGTATGTGGGGAGGTCAGTGTATGAGAAGACACCCACATCTGGGTCCTGGAAGAACTGGTTGCTGAGTTTCCATGGAGAGCCAACTTGTTGGTACCAAAACCTCAAATGCAAGTTGCCAGAAGTCTGCCCGTGTTTGTTTTTTGCTGGCTCTGCAAGATTCTTACTCCTCCTCTTTTCTCCAGCCCTTGCTTCTTCCCTTTCATCTTACAAGGACTGGAATCTGGTGGGGTGGATATGGTTTTTATTGGTTTATCAGCTGCTCTAGCCAGCTTGCTAAGAGGAAAAGTTCCCTAACACTCTTAGATTGAACTGTGTATCCTTAGGCGGCTGCACTAGGAGACATTATACTATTATTTGTATATAATTCCTTCTTGTGGGGAACAGAATGGATATTTGTCATTTCAGGTTCTTTCCCACATGCTTTGTTTTCTCTATCCCTATCAGCTGTTCTCTTTGTCCCTTCCCTGTCCTGTTCCATAATAATTTGACTTATTAGATTTTTTTTTAAATCCCTTTCATTGTGGATACTCTGATCTTTCAAATGTTTGCCATCTTATCCTTTTCCTCCATTTTGCATCCTGTTTCTTTCAAACATTAAATATCCATCTGGAGAGTCCTTCGGATGCCATTGCCTGCCTTTTGGACAGTCTCCACAATTCCTCTCAGTGGAATTTCCCTTCTGTTTGTTTGGTTATAAACCATGAGCCAAATGGAATGTATCAGTGTGTGTATCTGAGTGTGGTGGATGGATCCCAGTGTTCCCTTCTCTCCGTTTCCATTCAGGGGACAAATGGCAGCAACCATCTTAAGTTCAGCTGACTTTTTTCTGAGGTCACAGAACTCTGAGCTGAAGATAGGATTATGCTTTGAGGGGAAAAAAGAAGGAAAGAAAGAGAAGAAAAGGAAAACCACCTACAGCAGAATTAGGAGAATTGATTTAACTACATGATACAAAAAAAAAAAAAAAAGGATTTCTGAGATAAAAGCCATTTTTAAAAAGCAGAGGATTAATTGGATTTTTTTAAGCTGCAATTTTGACCCCCCACACACACATTCTGGGGTAATACCAAATACACTGATACTGTATAAGTGAAAATCCTCTTACACACCCTTGGCTACTGCCAGCTGGCTTCTGACAGTAGTGGATTTTGACTTGTATATAAGTCACACAGCTCAGACCCCAGGAAAAATGATTTTTCCCTGGTTTGTCCTTCCAGTTTTTAGCTCTCTCTGTATATCTATCCCTCTTTGTTTTTAAATTTTATATGTATATGTATATATTTTTTTGTGGTTCCTTAAGTTTTCTTTTAAAACATCTGTGCATTTGCTGGACAATTGCATTTTTTATTACCTACCCTTCCCCACACGCTTTAAAATGGATTTGGTTCCTGTGCATTGTTTACAAAGCAAAAAACAAAAAGCAAAACAAAGCGGAAAAATATTGTGAAAGAGGAAAACAACTTAATATATTTTGGATTAATATTGGTATTCTTTTAAAAGTATTTTTTCGTGCTGTGAACTTTTTCTGCCAAAGACAATGATGTTTGTTTGTATGTTTTAAGTTATCTTAAGTATTTAAAAATGTAAACTTGGCTGTGTTGCTGTGCCACCCTGTACCAGGATTGCTGTAGCATTCCACTTGGTATAACAGTATTTTAATAAAAAAAAAAAAAAGTAAAAATATTGAAATAAGCTGTTCTCTTTGTTTTTGTCCCTGCATGGAGAGAGACCCTGGGGCAAAGAGATCTGAAGGCCAAATCACAACCTTAATCAGATTCATTCCAGTCATGTTTTAAACAATGACCAGGAGATTTTTATGAACAACCACTACTAAATAATTGCTAGCTGTTTTCCAAAAGTGGGGAGGGCTCCCTTAGGAAACTTTGGGGGGTAGGGATGGGCTAAAGTAGCCCCCAATATCATTTCCAACTATGAGAGTCTCTAATTTATGTGGAATAAATTAGGGACAGCTATGTGAATAGTGCATCAGGCTTGGAGTCAGGAAGATACATCTATGTGATCCTGGCCAAGTCACTTAACTCGGTTTTCCTTAGTTTTCTCATATGTAAAATGAGCTAGAGAAGAAAATGACAAACCACTCCAATTCTTTGCCAAGAAAAACCCCAAATAGGATCACAAAGGGTCAGACATGAGTGGAATGACTAAATAAATAACAAATAACAATACTATCCTGAGAAGGGACCCATCTGATTCCCTAACAACTACATTCTTCAAATTGATTGATTGGGGAGTTAATCAAATTGATCTGGAATCTCAGCTAACTTCTTACATATTTGGATGTCTGCAGGGGAAATAGGCTGGCATTTTTGATGATAGGTATCTTTTTGCAATGCACAGAAAAAAAATAGGGCATAATCACCTGGGAAACAAAAGGAGAATTTAAGTATTTAGTGATATAGCTTAAAGGAAAGGTGTATACTGAGGTAGTTCCCATTTCATTTTAGTCCGAGGAGGTATAGGAATGTGGGTTATACATTATACTGCCCCTCCTTGCTCTCCCCTCCCTGCTCCACCCTTCAAAGATTAGCCCTAATGCCACCTCCTAAATGGGGCCCTTCCAGATTCCCACAGCTGCTTCTGCTTCCCCTCTCTTCAAATGAAAAACCTTAATCCTCAAAGAGCTTCCATTTTGCTGAAGGGAGAAATAAATTCAAAAGTAAATATAAAATATGTACTAATAAATATGAAATGAATGGGGGGGGCAGGGAGAAGGAAACAACAGGCTGGTGAGGGAACAAGAAAGTTACAGAAGGTAAAACTTAGACTGAGTCTTAAAATGAATCTAAGTCAACCTGCACTTGCTAAACACCTATATTCCAGTGTTGAAGATTGGGGGGTGGGGGGGGGAGGAAGGAGAAGGAAAAATAACAGTCCTTACTCTTAGGGAACTCCCAACCTAATGAGGGAAACAACTGTACAAAAAGGAGAGAGAATTAAGATGAATGGATGGATAGAATTGGTAGAAAGAAAGGAGAGAGGAGGAGAGGAAGAAGAGAAAAAGAATTGAGGGTGCTCTTATAGTGAAGATACTTAAAATTAAGGAAGATTTGGAAAGGCTTCTTACAGAAAGTAGAACTTTAGGTAAGGTAGGAAGCTGAGATGAGGAAGAGCTCTAGGAATAAGGGCCAGCTAGAGAAAATGTTTGGAGTTAGGAGGTAGTGTGTCCAATTTATGGAAAAGCAAGAGTTTTGAGGGACCACAATGATTAGCAAATGTAAACTGGATGAAGACACAGGAATAGAGAGACAGAAGGACCTATAGTCATATAGGTAGAAGGAGAAAAAAATAGTGTTATGAAAACCAAGAAAGAGAGTATCAAGGAAAAACACATCCATAGTGTCAAAGACTGTAAACAAGACAATGAGGATTGATATTGAGAAAAGGTCATTAGATTTGACAAGGGATCATTGGCAATTTTGAAATAGAGTAGGTTAATTTAATTAATGATATTGGAAACCAGATAGAAAAGAATTTTAAAAGTGAGAAGAAAATGAAATGCCTATAGTGGATGGCCTTCTCAAGGTGTTCAGCCACAAAAATGACAGAGATCTGGGATGAACAGAGATGATAGATGGATGTAGTAAGAGTTTTTTGAGGTAGGAGAGATATGGGTATATTTCTTAGGCAGTAGAGAAGCAACTAGTAGATATAAAATGATTGAACAACAGTGGAAAAAGTAGGAAAATAATGGGTTAGACTAGTTGAAGATTTAGCATATTGTAAGTATTTTAATACAAGCTTTTTGAATTATTTTGACTAAGACCCTCTATTCCAGCTCTAAATTGTATAATCATTTTATTCATTATCTACGATTGCCCAAACCCAGCATCAATTGCTCTGGATGGGATGGAGTTCAGATAGAGAGTGTGGAATCATGGTTAGTGGTAGACTTTAATTTTTGTCTGATTTAGTCCTAATGCACTGTGAATGAAATGGGAGTTTTTCCTTTTTACTAGGTAGGTGCCCAGAAACAATTTATACAAGCAAGACTAGATATCTTTGACAACATTTGACTTGGTCCCAGAAGCTTCATATCATTGCTTCTTTCTTATACTGTCCTTCAAGACTAGATCTATAGGAATCTGTTTCTCAATCAAAATATTGTTATCAAATGGTGTGTTTGAGTGATTATGTCCCCAAGGGGAAAAAAAGGGCAGATAAGCCACCTCTTCATCATCTCCAGAATCCTCATTTACATTCACAGTGGGCTTGCCTTCTTTCTCAAACTTATGATCCTTACAGGAACTACACAGACAATTGGGACCCTCTTTAGTAACTTTACACAAAAATGAAATGAAAAAAATTCTCCCCTTGTCAATGCTGGCCTCAAAATTAATAATACTTTCTATACATATTCATTGAGAGTGTTGGCGCTATCTTTCTTTTTATCAGGCATTAGTTTGGTTTTTCTTTAGGGTATATTGGAAGAATAAATGCATTTCAAATGGCCAAAACTTGTAAGTCTTCAAGGTGCTCATGTGAAAGCTTATTTACATGTTCTTCCCACTGCAACAACCCTTTCTTGGCAGGAATTGTACACTAAGATTTCATGGGAATAATAACAACATAACAATTCACATTTTTGTGGCATTGTAAGTCTACAAAGTCCTTTCCTCACAAGTTACAGGGAAGCATATTTTGGCTCAGAAAAAGGACATTTTAATAGAACTGTAGTTTTAGGAGCTGGAAAAGGCTTTAGAAATTAGTCCAATTGTCTCATTTTACAGAGTAGAATGGAGAAACTGAGAAGCACAGTTACAAGTTTGTCAGCTCACAGGAATGGTTAAATGGTAGAGCTGAGATTTGAATCCAAGTCCATTAATACCAAGTTTAGTACTTTTTCCATAACATTCTTCCTCCCTTACTGCTCTTCAATGAAAAGATAAGAAGCCTTATGAGGCTTTAGTCACTGAAAGAAGGTGCATTATGCATTGGAGACTTCCTCCCTCATCTTCCACCATTGAAGAAGGGCTCTCAGGAGATTCTCATCATTTCCCAAATGGCTATTTTCTTGGACTTTATAATCTCCAAAAACTAAAATGACATCAACTCTGAAATTCTCATCACTTTAGATTATTTTCTCCCATCACTATAGGATATTATCCCTTCTCTTTCCTTTTTTCAGGTTTTTTATTTTGTTTTGTTTTATTTTTTAGGTGTTGTCTTCTCTCATTAGATAGTGAGCTCCTTGAGGACAAGGACTGCATTTTGTTTGTATTTGTGTTATTAGGCTTAGCATAGTACCTGGCACATAATAGGTGCTTAATCAATGTTTATTCATTTGAAGTTCATGCTATACATATCTGCCCAAAGAGTTATTAAGTGGGCTGTGTCCTTTGATCCAGCAGTACCACTCACTATTAGGTCAATTTTCAAAGATGATTATAGGGGAAAAGGAAAAGAATCTATATGTTGTAAGATGTTTATAGCAGCTTTCTTTGTGGTGGCAAAGAATTCAAAATTTCAGGGATGCCCATCAATTGGGGAATGACTGAACAAGCTGTGGTATATGATTGTAATGCAATACTATGGTGCTATAAGAAATGATAACCTCAATGATCTTAGAAAAACATGGTAAGATTTGCATGAAATAATGGCTGAAATGAGCAGAATCAAGAGAACACTGAATACAGTAACAGCAATATGGTTTTAAGAATGATTTTAACTATTATAAATATCCAAGTTAACAATAAAGGACATATGAAGAAAGATGCTATCTATAGCCTAAGAAAGAAAGTATGTAAGAATAATTATATATATATATTTGTGTCTAATGTAGCAATCTGGAAGGTGGGGCAGAGGGAAGAAAAAAAGGAAATTTACACAATAATTTAGTTAGATGTTTAAAAGGAATAGCAAGTTGAACATAATAGATTTCCAGTTTCATGTGCAATCTTCTTTTTAATTATACTATGTTATAGAAATGCTTATTTTATCCCATAAATTAAAAAGAAAATAAATTTTTAAAAATCTTGGCAACTGTGCCTACTGAACTACAAATTATCTCCCTTCCTTCCTCTGAGTTAGATAAACAGCTTACAATTTTACTCCCCTTCCCAACTCCTGCCTTCATACTAAGGGACTTAAACATAGACATTGACTCTCCTTCAAATAATCTGACTACTTAGTTCCTCAACCCATTCTCCTCCTATGAGCTACTCCTCCATCCTATTTTTCAGTCATATAAAAAGATGATCATTCCTTTGATCTTGCCATCAGTCACAAATGTAACACTGTTATGTTCAAGAATTCCAAAATTCCCTTATCTGACCATAAATTATTGGCTTTTCACCTTTCTTTCTGCCTTACCTTACAAAACCCTTGTCTTCTTCCACACCATTATCTTCAATCCCTTGACCCCTTAATTATCTCCCAGATTATCTCCCCTATGTTAGCTAATCTTTTTTGTTCTCCCCATCTTGATTCCTTGGTGAACCAATTTGACTATACACCATTCTTCTCTCTTGAATCTTAGTCCCCCTTATCATTTTGCTGATTACAACCAACAAAATCTTATCCTTGAGAATGAGTGGGTACCAACTATTTCAAGAGTTTTGTTGAGTGTTGAAGTGGACAGGGAATTGTTTGGAGTCAGGAAGACTTATAAAAGAACATAGAAAAAAATTGATAGAATGAGCAATCATGGATGGATTGCAATCTGCATCAGTGAGATTGCAGTTTCATTGGAGTATTTGAGAACTGAGAAAATTTAAACATATCTTCCCAAATTCTATTAATCAGAAACATGAGTCAAATTATTATCTGCTTACTCTCTTAAACATTCTAAGTGTCTGGATTCAGACATGGTGATTCAGCCCAAATTCAGATGTAGTATTAAAGTATTTGTAGTAATGTGTATATTGCTGATGATGAAATAAAAGGGAAAATTCACTTTCATTCTTCCAATCAATAATATATATATTATATACATATATATATTATATATATATACATATGTATATATGCATATATTAAGGACCTAATTAAGGCCAATGTGCTTTGCTTAGCACTGTATCATGGCAGTATCACTGAAGCTCATGTTTATGCATCACTAACAATTTCTCCTCCAGGATGCAAGAAAACTGGAACATTGATGCATTGTTGGTGGAGTTGTGAATGGATCCAGCCATTCTGGAGAGCAATTTGGAACTATGCTCAAAAAGTTATCAAACTGTGCATATCCAGTAGTGTTAGTACTGGGCTTATATCCCAAAGAGATCTTTTTTTTTTTTTTTAGATTTTATTTTATTTAGTAATAACTTTGTATTGACAGAATCCATGCCAGGATAATTTTTACATGACATTATCCCTTGCAATCACTTATGTTTTGTTTTTTCCCCTCCCTCCCTCCTCCCCCCCCTGCCAAGATGGCAAGCAGTCCTATATATGTTAAATATGTTGCAGTATATCCTAGATACAATACATATTTGCAGAACCGAACAGTTCTCCCGCTGCACAGGGAAAATTGGATTCAGAAGGTAAAAATAACTCGGGAAGAAAATCAAAAATGCAAATAGTTCACATTCATTTCCCAGTATTCCTTCTTTGGGTGTAGCTGTTTCTGTCCATCATTTCTCCAATGAAACTCAGTTAAGTCTCCCAAAGAGATCTTAAAGAAGGGAAAGGGACCTGTATGTGCCAAAATGTTTGTGGCAGCCCTTCTTGTAGTGGCTAGAAACTGGAAATTGAATGAATGCCCATCAATTGGCGAATGGCTGAATAAGTTGTGGTATATGAATGTTATGGAATATTATTGTTCTGTAAGAAATGACCAGCAGGATGATTTCAGAAAGGCCTGGAGAGACTTACATGAACTGATGCTAAGTGAAATGAGCAGAACCAGGAGATCATTTTACACTTCAACAACAATAATAAATGAGGATGTATTGTGATGGAAATGGATATTTTCGATAAAGAGAAGATCCAGTTCAGTTCAGTTCCAATTGATCAGTGACGACAAAATCAGCTCCACCCAGAGAAGGAACACTGGGAAATGAATGTGGACTACTTGCATTTTTGTTTTTCTTCCCAATTTATTTTTACCTTCTGAATCCAATTTTTCTTGTGCAACAAGAGAACTATATGGATCCACACACACATATTGTATCTAAGATGTACTTTAACATCTTTAACATGTATGAGACTGCTTGCCATCTAGGGGAGAGGGTGAAGGGAGGGAAGGGAAAAGTTGGAACAGAAGTGAGTGCAAGGGACAATGTTGTAAAAATTACCCATTCATATGTTCTGTCAATAAAAAGCTATAATAAATAATAATAATAATAATTCCTTCTCTAGTCTGATTTTATCTGTTGCCTTTTTTTCTGTTCAAGTCCTTCCATTCAAAAGAAAGGTAGGAAGGAAGGAAGGAAAGAAAGAAGGGAAAGAGGGAGGGAAGAAGAGAGGGAGGGAGGAAAGAAGGAAAGGAAGGAAGAGATGGAGGAAGGAAGGAAGGAAGAAAGAAAGAAAGAAAGAAAGAAAGAAAGAAAGAAAGAAAGAAAGAAAGAAAGAAAGAAAGAAAGAAAGAGAGAGAAAGAAAGAGAGAAAGAAAGAAAGAGAGAAAGAGAGAGAGAAAGAGAGAGAAAGAAAGGAAGAAAGAGAAAGGAAGAAAGAAAAGAACGAAAGAAAAAAAGAAGGAAAGAAAGAAATCCTCTCCTTTCAAAGTCTTATTTAAATGTTCTTTCTTTCATGAAGCCTTCCCAAATTCTTCCACCTACCAGTGATCCATCCCTTCTTCCTTGAATTCATGTTCTACTCTGACCTCTCCTTTGAATTGCTCATATTCTAACTTGTAATCTAAGTTTGTGTTTGTGTCTTTTCTCCCCCACCCTCCATCTTCCTACCAAATTCACCTAACACTAGATATAAGGAATAGTTACTTAGCAAATATTTGTTTAAGGAAAAACAATGAACAAAAGAATCAATATTTGGAGATAATGAGACTATTATTATGTAGACAAAAGATTACTGGCAAAAAAAAAAAATTCTAGTCTCCTTGAATTTGCTAAGGGTGGGAAGAAAAAAATGGGAGTGATACTATAAATAAGTTGGAATTGAATCATTGTTTTTCATTTTCAAGGTGATTATACCTTTGTAATTAACTACATGCAATCTACAATGCTTTATTTGCTTTAAAAAATCCCACATGAAGACCCCTAAGAGACAGTCTCCTGTTTTTGCCCTTCTTATCTCTCTAGTCTGTTGGTTGGAAGACATTTCCAGCCTTCTGAGGTCTTAATTCCCTCTACAAATTCAGCAGTCCAGCAACACTTGCCATCCCTAGCTGTTCCTTGAACAAGACACTCCATTTCCTGACTTTAGGCATTTTCATTAAGTGTTTCCGCTCTACCCCCCTGGAATTTCCTCATTTCCACCTACTGCCTTCTCTAGCTATCTTTTCAAGTCACAGCTAGAATCACATCTTCAGGAAGAGTCTTTTCTCATTGACACTTCTGTGATCACCTCCAGAATATCCTCTCTATGTCTTATTTGAGCATTAGCGATTTACATGTTGTAAACTATTGTAAACAACTATTGTTCCTGGAAAGCAGAGACTGCCTTTTGCCTTTCTTTGTATCCCTACTGCTTAGCACAAAACTTGACACATAGAAAATGCTTAATAAATTCTTGTTGACTTGATTTTTCAGGGATAGAAGGCATAGTATTTTTTTTTTTTTTGTTGTTGTTGTTGTTTTTTAGGTTCTTTCCTGGTGCCCAACACAATAGACACTTAATACACAGGAATGAATGGGGAAAGAAGCCTCCTCTTTACTGATTCAAGAAAGACTGCAATTAAGGAAAAAACAAAAGGGTATCTATCTTACTTTTAAAGGTCTCTAGGATCTAAAGAGCTTCTACCACAGCCTCCTTCATATGCTCAGGTCTCTGGTTTGAGTAAATTCTTTTCAATATTCATAGTTAGAAATTTCCATCTGAAGTTTTACTTTAGTCTCTTCTTTTGCAAACAGGATCAGAGTGGATGACTTCTAAGATTCAATGATCTTTACCCCAAACCCTCTTATTCTTTTAATTTTTGTATTTCTGCTTTTGGCATTATTATCGATCATCTAAGCTCATAATTTTAAGGTCATTCTTGATTTTTCCCTTTCCATCAATTTCCTCTCCTTGAATAAGATAATAAGTGGCAAAAATGGGATTTAAACCCACATCATTTCACCCCAAATATAGCACTTTTCCTACTATTCTTTCACCTCTTGCTCTTGATCCTGCACTTTGGGACTAAGCAGAATAAGTTTATTCTTCTTCCTCAAGAAAGCTCTTGACAAGACTAATTTGTATCTCCTCTTGACTAAAACAGCCACCACTCTCGTTCAGCCCCTCATAACCTCTCTCTAGACTGTCACAATAATTTAATCATCTTATAATAATTTTTACAATAATTAGTCTTCCTGTCTCAAATCCCTCCCCACTCAGTTGCCAAAGTGATTTTCCTTAAGTATAGGCCATGTCTTCTCTCCCTCCAAATCAATGTATTTCAATGGCTCCCTATTACTTCTCAACCATTTAAGGATATTTTAGCATTTAAAGATCTTCACAGGCTGGTTCTTTCCTACCTTTCCAGGTTTTTCACACCTTATTAGCCTCTAAATACTCTCTAATTTAGCTACACTGGATTACTTGACATTTCTCACACAGAAAATTCTTCCCAGGCATCTTCTTTTGCTTGCAGTGGCTTCCCCATTCACCTCCACCTCCTGGCTTCCTTCAGCCTAGCTCACATTCCTCCTCTGCAGGAGGTCTTTCCTGTTCCCCCCAGCTGCTAGAGACTTCCTCTCTAGGATTACCTTTCATTTCCTCTGTATATACAGTCAATCTTCAACTTTTGTGGGGATAACATTCCTAGAAAATAGAATGAGAGTAAAAAATAACAAAGTTGATACATTGAACATATGGGAAATAGGAGGTTAGGTTCCCATGATCACCTAAAACTGTAATCTTTCCCTAGAGATACACTTCTCTGCTTGCAATTCTTTGTAACATTAATTCTGATAATATGTACCCTTCCCAATACAGTAACCATGAAATAACCCATAAAATGTAGTTTACAAAATAAAACTGGTAATTAAATTATAATCTGCAAAACTTTTTTTTCTGCAATCTTTAGCTGATGTCTCAAAAACATTGATTTCAAACAACATTCACTTTTCATAACACATGAAATCAGTACTTTCTTCCTTTTTGAGGATATAATGAATCACTGATGCAGTAACACCAAATGCAAAGCTTAGAGAGGTTGCAGACTTTCTGGTATGAAGTTTATCTAACACTTTTATTTTCTTATTAAGTCACATCCCTGACTTTGCATGTTTGGACTTAAAGCCAAAAGACTTGCACTATGTTTGGGGGGCATTAATTGCAACCACAACTTGAGTTTTCAAGGTAAACAATTAAAATACACAAGCAATACATGGGAAGCTCTTTACAACAGCGGGTTAAACTAGACCAGTGAAATGCCTAGTAGAATATCAGTAGTTCCTCAAATTTCAGGCATTGTGCCTCTCAATTTCTTACTCTACTCCACATAGCCTCGTGAATAGTTGCCAATGGGAAGGTGGAAAATGAATTTATTAATCTTACACAGATATTTAGAGTCTCAAAAGTTAAGTGTTGGAAAGGTGAAAATTGCCTCTATCTTGTATGTACCTATTAATCTATTTTCTTCCCCATTAGAAGGTGAGTTCCTTTAAAGACAGGGACTACTTTTTCTTTCTCTGTTTCCCCACACAGTGTCTGGCACATTTTAAGTGCTTAATAAATGTCTATTAAGGAAACAGCTAAGTGACACAGTGGACAGGGCATCAGCTCTCAAATCAAGAACACTTATCTTGACACGTGCAAACCCAGCCTCAGATATTAACTGGGTGACTCTGGACAAGTCACTTAATCCTAATTGCTTCTATAATAATAAAAATAAATGCTTGTTGAGTGACTGATATCTTCTTTCTTTAGGTTAAATACTACCAGCTCTTTTAGTCCATGTTTGTCGGATGCAGTTTTGAATTTTTTCACCAATTCAATTAGCCTTCACTAGATGATTTGTCATGGCCTTTCAAAATGTGATTTTCAAAACTCAACATAACATTTCAAATGATGTCTGACAAGAACAAAGTATAAACGAAATATAACCCCAATTAATTCTGATCGCTAATGTTTATATTATCCAAAGAGGAATTGGTGGTACAGAGGATAGAACACTGGGCCTGAAGTCAGGCTTGAATTCAAATTCTACCTCAGATATTTACTAATTATGTGACTCTGGCAAGTCATTTAAGTTCAGTCTGCCTTAGTTTCTTCAATTATAAAAAGGCGATAATAATAACACTACCTTTTAGTGGTATTATAAGGATCATAATGGATACTTCTCTTATTCTCCTTACCTCTAGACCCCTGTGAGGCTTAATAAAACCTCTGTTTGGCATGTCTTAGCATTTCATATAATAACCTGTTCCCATTCTAGAAGTGCCCCCAATTCTACTCGTCTCTTTCCTAATCCAGAATCTTTCACGAACAAATGTTCTATGCTCAGTTGCACAATATTTATAAAAATTACTTACCACCATACCACTATATACCTCTCAGATTCATTAAGATGACAGAAAAAAGATAATGTTAAGTGTTGGAGGGGATGTGGGATACTAATACATTGTTGGTGGAGTTATGAACTGATTCAACTATTCTGGAGAGCAATATGGAACTATGTACAAAGGGCTACCAAACTGTGCATATCCTTTGATCCAGAAGTGTCTCTATGGGACCTGTAATCCAAAGAGATCTTAAAGGAGGGAAAGGGACCCACAAGTGCAAAAATGTTTGTGGCAGCCCTTTTTGTGGTGGCAAGAAACTGGAAAATAAGTAGATGTTTATCAGTTAGGGAATGACTGAATAAGTATGGTATATAAATGTTATGGAATATTATTGTTCAATAAGAAATGATCAGCAGGATGATTTCAGAAAGGCCTGGAAAGACTTGCATGAACTGATGTAAAGTGAAATGAGTAGAACCAAGAGAACATTGTACATGGAAACAAGATGGAGCGAGTCATCTGCACCCAGAGAGAAGACTTGGGGACTGAGTGTAGATCACAATATAGTATTTTCACTTTTTTTGTTGTTGTTTGCTTGCTTTTTGTTCTTTTTCTCATTTTTTTTCTTTTTGATCTGAATTTTCTTATGCAATATGATAAATGTGGAAATATGTATAGAAGAATTATACATGCTTAATATATATTGAATTGTTTGTTGTCTAGGAAAGGGGGTAGGGAAAGGGAGAAAAAAAAATTGCAAGGACGGATGCTGAAAACTATCCATATATTTTGAAAATACAAAGCTATTATTAAAAAAAAATCACTTAATATCATCCCTGGCATATAACAAGATTTATATAAATGTTTGTTTTCTTCCCTCTTGTTTTCTGTCTCCCGTTTCCCACCCCAGAATCCCATCACTGTATTCATTGTAGGATCCTTGAGAGCAAAGCCCATTTCATAGCTACTTCAGGTCCCCAAAAGCCTGGCAAAATGGTTTACACACAATAGTAACTTCCAAAATGCTGGAATTTCATTAAATCCCCATCCTTTATTAAGTTCTTGGCTCCATTCAAAGGTAAAGTTTTTCCCAGCAAAACCACCTCTACTCTATCTCCAGAGAATTTCTAAGACTGACCTATTTAGGCCTTAAGGACAAGCTGGGGTACACCCAGAAGCAAGATTGGCCCAGAGGACTGAAACCTTGATACCAAAGGAACAGTTGCAAGGACTGAGGATGTTCAACCTGGAGAAAAGAGTTCTTAGGAGAGACAGAGTCTTTTGGAGTTGTTGAAGAAAAGCAATGGTTACCTAAAGGCTATGAGCTAAGAAGAAATAGAAGATCTAACAATTCTCACCTGTTTCTTCTTCTTCCCTTCTATTAAGACCTTCATATCACTGACAGATTAGTCTCCCTTATGCATAGATATTTATCATGTGTCTCATCTGTCAAAAACCTTCATTGGCTCCCTATTGCTTATCAAGCAACATTTAGTGTCAGAGTTCTTTACTTTCTGAATATCTGGTGGAGTTTATGAATCCTTTCTCAGAAAAAATATTTTTTAAATAGAGTAAAATATATTTTCAATAAAACAAAATTCACAGGATTATAAAGAAAACCAATTACATTGAAATATAGTTATCAAAATAATTTCTTTACCTAGAATACAACAAAATGGAGGCAACCAGTCTTTCCAAGTTTGCTAAGTGGCAGAGTGGATAGAGACCTAGACTTAGAGTCAGAAAACCCAAGTTCCAATATGGCTTTAAGTCACTTACTATCTTTATTTAGTCACTATATTTATTTTCATTTATTTAATATTTTATTTTTACCATTATATGTAAATACAGCTTTTAACATTTATTTTTAAAACGTTTTGTTCCAGATTTTTTCCCATCCTCCCTCCCTACTCCTTTCATAGAGAAGGCATATCAGCATGACTTTAGGCAAGTCACAATCTCAATTTCCTCATTTATAAAATAAGAATAATATTAGCAATTACTTCCCAAGATTATTATAATTTGAAAATATTTATAAAGTGCTTTGCAAACCTTTAAAAAACAGTACTACATGGACATTATTATTGTTATCTCAGCAGTCAGATTGGCACAAGGTCCCTACAATGTTGCGTTTAGGCCATTATTCCTTATTGTCAAACTGGATTACTTATTCACTGTACTTGGAATTTGTTCTTTTGGGGCTTTTCTTCATATTATTTCTTTCTTCTTCTTCTTTTTTTTTTTTTGGTACCTCAGAGTTGTTTTAATTTTAATTTCTGTAATTAATAGTGATTTAAAACATTTTTTCAAATGACTATAGATAGCTTTGATTTCTTTTTTCCCCTTATTTATTTCTTTTTTTAATTTACGAAGCATATGCATGGGTAATTTTTCCAACACTGACCCTTGCAAAACCTATTGTTTCTTATTCTTGAAATCCCCGCCCCCTCCCGTTGGATTTCAGGAACTGTACAGCTTCATGCAAATAGTTCCTAGGAATTAGGTGCTTAAAATTCTTGTTGAAATGCTTGTAGAGTTAGAGAGGCAGTTTTCAGTCCAACATAAGTACTTCCTAATAGTTGTGGCACTGAAGTCCCCCATTAATGGAAGCGTTCAAACAAAGGTGGGCTGCCTATTAGGGAGTAGAATGGGGAAGGAAATGCTATAGAGGTGATCCATATTTCAGATACGGGGTTAAGCTGGCCAATTTTGGAGATCTTTTCTAATGGAAGCCCTGTGGTAGGGTAGAAAAAACACTTGCTTTAGTGCTAAGTTCTTCACCTGGCCTTCTGTGAAGCTTATGGACTCCTCAGAAGGATATTTTTAAATAGAGTAAAACAGATTTTCAATAAAATATAATTCATTGGATTACAAAGAAAACCAACTACATAGAAATGTAATTATCAAAATATTAAAAACAAGAATAAGTTCATAGGCCTCAAGTTAAAAGAATCCCTGTCCAGAAAGACAGAAACTAGGGTTGGATTCTGCCTCTGACACTTAGCCTGTGACTTTGGGGAAACTTCACTTCTCTGGAACTCAGTTTCCTTATCTGTTAAGTGAGGGTGTGAGCCATGGTGACCTGTGAAGTCCACTCTAGAAAAATGATCCCATCTCCCTACTGTCTCCTCACTATCTCATTCTATTTACCTACAGAAAATTAGGGAATGCCTACCTATCAATGGTTAACTTCCTGATTAGCCTCCCTTCTCTCTAGTCTTTGGCGCTGAGAGCACATAGAGAAATTCAGCCAGAAGCAGAGGTGTCTCCCTCCCCCCACCTTAGTGCTGCCTCCTCCCCATCTCTCCTCCCCAACCAGATTCTAGACAGCTTTTATTCACTCACCAGGCATTTGAAAGCTCATTAACATTTTCTGCTTCCTGAGAATTGTTAGTGTCCCAGAACAGCGTGCTTTCTGATTAATGTTTAACTTTGTCTTCTGCTCTGGTATGTACCAGGATTCCACAAATCAGTCAGTCAACAAGTATTTATTGGACAAATAGCACACAATAAACTGCAAGTTGGCTGTACTATAGAGGACCTGGCAATACATAAAAATATCCAATTACAGTTTTGCCATTTTCTCAGGCCACCAAGGCCCCTCCCCCTAAGGTCATTTAATCCAGTCACCTATCTCTAAATAAAACTAAATCTAACTCAAGTTGGAACCAAATTTCTCCAGTACTCCTTTCCTTTTTAGTCCCTTATGATACTTTAGGAAAAACCCAGATGTACCCCTGCTTGGTATCTTTTGATCTGTCTCTTTTCTAAAACTCTCCTGGAGTTTGGAATCTTTCATGTACAAATTGTCTAGGCTGGAACCTTCTGCAGCAGAGCCAATTCTTGCTGTCTTTTTGCTTTTGACATCAGAGGGAGAACTACCATCCCTTTAAAATTCTAATATTCTCATTTAGCCTCTGTTCTAATGTCTGGAATTGCCCTAAAATTTGAAGGATGAAGGACCCAGGTGTCATCCATAAAATTAGGGGCTAAGAGAGCTTGACAGAGCTGGGATGTGACAAGGCCAGAGGGCAACTTCTCAGAGGATCAAAGGACCATTGACACCCTTCCCTCCTTTTGTAGCCTGAAGATCATCATTCTTCTGCAGCTTACAACGATCTGCTTAGTTGTATCCTTAATAACTAGCCACTGTAGCTTTCAGTTTCCTCTGGTCCTGGGATATGCCCTTGATTGCTTTTGACCACCCCCAGATGTCTCTCTTCAAGCAATAAGCCCTGCCTTAAATTAAGATGCATTGATTAAAACAAATAAAAACCAGAGAAACAAAATGGCACATTAGACATAGAGTTATAGAGTCGGCCTTGGAACTAGGAGGACCAGAATTCAAATCCTTCTTTTGATCCATAGTCTCTCTGGCTGTTCGATGCTCTAGGCAATTCTTTAAAGCCATAACTTGCAGAGAAGGTGCTGACTTAATGGGACTTCTCTCTTCTGGGAGTTCCCCATAGCAATGAACTCACAGCTCTGGTCTTAATCCATAATAAAGTCTTACTGCTTATGCCATCACAAGCCATTTGGCCTAGATTGTCCCAAAGAGCCTTTTAAGTTCTAAAAAGCAGCTGCCACAAATTCCAATGGCTGCCATTTTTTTTCCCCAGTGAGGGAGAATATTTGACAGCTACTGCAGTACCCACAAAATATTCGTGCTTTTATGTGATCTTCTTCAAGCTTGTTCCAAGAATGTAACCTCCAAATTTGTCTCTTCTGCTTATTTACTGTTATTAGATTTAAAACATGTGAATAGAATCACAAAGAGACTTGGCTACACGGACGATTCAACATGAAAGCCCAGTTCATCCGGTTTGCATCCTGTTTAAAATAAGAACCATCAGTTCAACATCTGACACCATAAGAAAATATGATCTGGTCTGAAAATATTTCTAGCTGTCTGGCACATTCTTTTATTCCAGGACTAAACTGTAAGCATGCAGACATTCTCTTCCAATCTATGACATACCTTGTTACTAAGAAGCAACATTTCTACCTAAGTCTCGATTTGCATCTGCTCTGAATTAAAGCATGCTTACATTCTCATTATCAATTGATAGCATCTTAGAATCATAGACAGAGAGTTGGAAGGGGCCACTTAGTTCAATTTTTTCATTTTATGGACAAGGAAATAAATGGAGACTCAGAGCCAGATATTAAGTGACTTGTTCAAAATCATACAAATTAAGTAAGAAGCATGAGCAGTTTATTTTTTCTTTTTTTCCCTTTTCTTTTTTTAAACATAGTTTTATTTTTTCCAATTACATGTAAAGATAGTTTTCAATATTAACTTTTATAAGATTTTGAATTATATATATATATAGGTGACACATGGACAAATCGTATGAAACATATTTCCACCTTAATTATGGTGTGAAAAAAGACTCAGAACAAAATGGAAAAAGCATGAGAAAGAAAAAATCATCAATAAAGTAAAAAAGTGAAAATAGTATGCTCTGATTTGTATTCAGACTACATAATTCATTCTCTGGATGTGGATAGCATTTTCTACCATGAGGCTTTTGGAATTATCTTAATTCATTGTATTGCTGAGAAGAGCAAAGTTTATTAAAGTTGATCATGCACAATATTGCTGTTACTGTATACAATGTTCTCCTAGTTTTTCTGCCTTCACTCAGCATCAGTCTTCCTAGGTTTTTCTGAAGTCCATAAGGCCAGTTTTTCAATCTGATCCAATTTATTAAACATTTCATATGTATAAAGAAGGTACTGTATTTGGTGCTGAGAAAACAAAGATAAGATCAAAAACAATTTCTACCTTCAAGTAGCTTACATTCTACTAAGGCAAGGCAACATTTAAAGTGATAAATAAATACAGTGTAATAATCATCATGTCCAAAATTGAACTCATTATCCTCCCCCTCCAAAAAAAGGAAACATTCTCTTTATAAATTCCCTATTACTGTTGAGGACGTTACCAAACTCAGGCTCACAATCAAAGTGCAGTTCTCTAGTCCTCATTCTCTCTCACTTCCCCATATTCAACCAATTTTCAAATCCTGTCATTTCTACCTTTGTGATATCTCTCATATAATGTCCTCTTCTCTTTTCTGACACTGACACATCACCTCGATGAAGGCCCTTATCACCTCATGCTTGGACTACTGTAATAGCTTACTAATGGTCTCCCAGCTTCAAGTCTCTTCTCACTAAAATCAATCCTCAGTACAGCTGTCATATTGATCTTCCTAAAGCACAACTTTGATCATATTACCCTTCTCCACATTCCTCTTTCACCCCCCCTTCAGTCAGCTCCAGTGGTTCCTTAATTCCTTCAGATCAAATATAAAACTAGTTACTAAATCACTCCATAACCTGGCCCCTTTCTGTCTTTCTAATGATCCAGTGATGCTGGCCTCTTTACTGTACTTTATAGTGGATGCTCTCCTGTCTCTGGGTATTTTCACTGTCTGTCCCCCATGCCTGGAACTCTTTCTTTCTCTCCTCTTCTCTGTCTCCTGGCTTCTCTGGCTTCCTTCAAGTCTCAATAAAATTCTATTTTCTGCAAGGAACCTGTTCCAGTTTTTTTAATCTTTGTGCCTTTTCCCTAAGACCATTACCAATTTATTCTGTATAGAGCTTTTTTGGATATCTAATTCTTTAGATATTGCCTGTCTCATTAGACCGTGAGCTCTTTAAAAATAAGCATTTTCATTTGCCTATCTTTACATCCTCAGTCTCTTAGCAAAAAGCCTGACACAAAACAAAACAAATACTTATTGACTTGACTTGGGGAAGGGGAACACAAACAAGGGGAATTAAAAAAGCATTTCTGAAAGAGTTGGCACACAGGCTGAACCTCAAAACAAAGAGCTTCTAAATGAGGTTGCTAATATATGCAGCAGCATAGATCATACATTGAAAAAAATAATATTTGAATCAATATCTTCGCTTCCCAGAAAGAAAGACAAAGGAAGGAAGGAAGGAAAGAAAGAAAGAAGAAGGAAGGAAGGAAAGAAGGAAGGAAGGAAGGAAAGACACATTCTCACAAATGTGAAGAGTAAAACAAAATGAAATCCTACATTGTCCATGTTTAAAAATGTGAGTATCATTCTTTACCTTGAGTCCATCATCTCTCTGTTAGGAGATAGGTAGCTCAATTCACTATCAGTCCTTTGAAATCATGATTACTCATCACAATGATTAGAGTTGTTGAATTTTTCTAAGTTTTAATTTTTATAATGTTCTTTCTATAAATTGTCCTACTGGTTCTGCTCAATTTACTTTGCATCGGTTTATACAAGTCTTCTCATGGTCTTAAAAAATCATCCATTTTTTCATTTCTTATGGCAAAACAATATTCTATTATATCCATATACTTTACTCAATCATTCCCCAGCTGATGGATACCCCTGAGTTTCCAGTTCTTTGCCACCACAAAAAGTTACTGAATTTTTTAGAAGAAATGTGTAAGACATGAGGAATTTCCTCCACTACTCTGTTCAGCATTTGACAAATTCAAAGTGTTTTTTGTGTATATGTGTGTGTGTGTATGTGTGTAAAGTATCATATCTTCCCAAAGTGAAAAATAATTTGGCACCCTACTCTCTCATTGCTTTTGTTTCATTTCTCCTCTCAATAGCCAAACTCTTTGTTAACAATACTTTTGAATTGCCCACCTAAAAATAGTTATTTTTCTCCATGATTTATTCTATTTTTATTGAATTGATAGTTGTCTCAAATTGCCCAGAAAGAGAGTTCAGTTAGGGGATTAAACTGGTCAGTCATTCCTTACAATGGTAAGATTCTAAGAAAACCATAAGCATGGCAAAAAAAAAAAAAAAATATTGGCTCTGAAATGAGAGGATTTGTGTTTGAAATCATGCCATTTGTCTTAGTATAGTTTAGTAACTTCATCTTCAAGAATTTTCATTTTTTAATAATTTCTTTCCTCTCTTTATTCACTTAACATGTGTTCATTAATTTGTTATTAATGAATGTTTTATGTAGGAGATAAAAAAGTAAAGAAAAGCTAGGAAGATAAGTAAAACTGCTTTCTAGTTTAAAATTTTGGTTACTTTTTTCATACAGTAGCCATTCCATTGAAAGTAAAAGTTATATTTAAAATACACACACACACACATATTCTTTTCTCTTTATGAATGCATTCTTCCTAGCTTTCATCCCTGAAGTATGTGTGTTGGCATGTATATCCAAAAATGTATTAAACACAAAATTTCTCTAGAAACCAATCAACATGAATTTTTTAAATTTTATTTTTTATTATACTATTTTATTTTTCCAAATAGATGCAAAGGCAGTTTTTTAACATTCACCTCTGCAAAACCTTGTGTTCCAAATTTTTCTACCCTTCTCCCTTTCTCCTTCCTCCCTCAGACAGCAAGCAATCTGATATAGGTTAAACAAGTACAATTCTTCTAAACATATTTCCATATTTCTTATTGAGCAAGGAAAATCAGATCAGGAGAAAAAACAAACAAAGAAAGAAAAAAAAACAAGCAAAAATAACAAAAGCATGAAAATACTCTGCTTCCATCCACATTCAGTCTCCATGGTTTCTCTCTGGATGAAGATGGCACTTTCCATCACAAGTCTATTGAAAGTGCTATTGAAATTGCCTTGAATCATTTCATTTCAACATGTATTTTTAAAGTACTTATTGTGGATGAGGCACTACATAAAGCACTGAGGATTCAAAACCCAAAAGGAGACATTCTCTGACTTCAAGAGGTTTTCATTCTAAGAAGGGAGGACAACTTTAAGTCTGTACTCCTATGGACAATCATTAGCATATATAGAATATGTATACAACTATATAATGCAGAGTATATGTATACAGTGAACACAAGTTAGTTTGGGATGGGTATGCATCCATAGCTGGGTTGAACAAAAAAGGTTTCATGTAGAAGGCAGGACTTGAGCTGTGGCTTGAAATAAATCAAGGGTTCCAACAGCAGAGGGGGAAAGAATATATTCCGAGTGTGGAAGATAGTCAGATTTCCCATTAAAAGACAAATCTATTATTTACAAAGGTTGTAGACTTCTTTTTATGTAAAGATGAGACTATTCATCCATGCTCAGTCAGGTATGTAAGTTAATTTAGCAAATGAAATTCAACAAACATTTATTAAACTTCCAATATGCTCAAGGCACTGTACTGGGTGCTGGGCATACAACAACAAACATGGTCCCTGCTTCAAGGAGAATACACAATGCAAATGAAATTTCTGGTAGAAACAAATGTTGGTATTTTGGAGGAATTAGAAAAAAATGCAGTGGGGAGAAAGGATCTGAACAGAACCTTAGAGGAAGACAGGGATTCTGAGAAGCAGAGATATGAAAGAAGTACATTCCTATTGTGCCTGACAATTCTGTATAAGGTATCAGGGGTAGGAGATAACCATCCAAGTTCAGGAAACAATGAGTAGTCCAATTTGCCTGGAATATAAAATGACATGAAAACGGGACTAATATGAAATAAGACTGAAAAGGCAGGTTGGAGCCAGATCTCAAATGGCAGTCTAAGATGCCTGTATTTCATCCTGGAGGCAATTGAAGGTCAACAAGGATATTTAAGCAGTGGGATGATATGGTTAATTTATCTTCTTAGAAAGATTATGACTTCAAAGTGGTTTTGCAGTAGTGAGATGACTGATTCAAGTAATCCATCCACCTTCTGATTATAAACATGAATTTAGAAGATGATGGCCTAATATTAAGGGAGAGAGTTTAACCAGGGAATAGAGCAAAGTTGATTAATTGATATGGTAATTAAGTCCATTAACTCATTAGCATCTTTCTCTACTTATATAAACCCATCATAGGGTCAGAAAACTAAATTTGAGTTGGCTCAATGCAGGATGTTAGAGCAGCTTAGCGTAGTGGAAAAGATGTTGGATTGGGAAGCAAGAGAACTCAATACATGTTTATTTATTTGATTCCCCACAAACCCCATGAGGCAAGTATTAAAATGATTGTCTCATTTTATAGATGAGAAAACTGAGGTTTGGAGGTAAAATGACTTGTCCATGGTTCTAAACCTAGTATATGTCAAAGGCAGGGTCTAAACCAAGAATTCTCTTGACTTCACTCTTTCTCTATTTTGTGATCTCTTTTTTTTCATCTATAAGATGAACTTTCTTTCCCCTTCCTTCTTTCTTTCTTCTTTCTTTCCTTCCTTCCCTTCCTTCTTTTCATCTCTCCTTCCCTCCCTACCTCCTTTTCCCCTTTCTTCCTTCCTTCCATTTCTTCCTTCCTTCCTTCCTCTATCCATCTTTCCTATCTTCCTTTCTTCTTTCCTTTTTTCTTCCTTCTTTCCTTTCTTCCTTCCTTCTTTACTTCCTTTTTTCTCTTAACACATATTTAATTTTTTACATTCCTTTTTTAAAATTTTATTGAAACTTTTTATTTACAAAACATATGCATGGGTAATTTTTCAACAATGACCCTTACAAAACCTTCTATTCCAAATTTTCCCCTTCTTCCCCTCCACCCCCTCCCCTAGATGACAGGTAAAATAACACATGTCAAATATGTTAAAATATATGTTTCATTAATGAAAGCACCATGTTGGGCAGTAGGGGAGATAGAACAGCCTTGGATTTAGATCAAGCGGATTTAGGTTTGAAATCTGATTTTCCAACTTATTCTCCAGATGAGTTGAGCAAGTCATTAATTTCCCTTCTCTTGGTTTCCATTTCCTCACTTTTAAAATGAAGGGTTTGGAATTATGTGACTTCTGAGTTTCCTTCCAATTCTAAATCTTATAAAATGAGATGGTCTTCAGAGTCCTTCTAAAATTCTATGATTCTTGCTAAGCCCAAGATAGTAATAATGATATCTTATTTCTCTTGCCTGGAAACTGGGTACAAGTTCATTTCTATTTCACAAGAGGCCTTTGTCCTTCTGTGTTCTGGACTAAGATATGCAGACAAACATCTTTGAGTGTGATGGCCTCAGTCAAGTTTCATTCCTGCCTTCCTTCCCCCTCTTCCACTTTTTTGGTTCTATCATTGTCAATTAAAGACAGTTTCATTCTTGTTGACACATTTTAGGAATTCCTTGTGCAACAAATAGTGGAATCTTCCTAAATTGTTTTGCCCTTTCATGCATCAACTTGACCTCTCTTTCTGGCTTCCTTGAAGCCCTGCTCATCATTCTGTAGACATTTTGTTTGATGATTAAAAAAAAGGTAGTATAAAAATTCTAATGGCAAATTTTACCAAGGGCAATGAAACCTAAACTCTCACACAGAGAATGACTAATGGCACAAGCTAGAACTACAACTCATACTCAGACTTAGTTTAAAAAATAATAATAATAAAAATTGCCCTAATTCCGAGGTGACTTATCAATGTTTCATTTCCTGCTTCTGTGTAGGGTGATTTTTAAAAAATCAACAAGCATTTATAAAGTGCCTGTTAGGTACCTTGTTGATAAGGATATAATAACAAAAATAAAACAATCCCTGCTCTCAAGGAACTTGTGATCTACGGGACAAACATAACATGTCAACTGATAAGGAAATACAAAGTCTATACAAAAAAAATTATGACATTTTAGGAAGGACAGAGTTATCTTTCTAAGGGAATCAGTACAGGCCTCTTTCAAGTTGTTACTATCCAATTCTTCATGACCCCATTTGGGGTTTTCTTGACAAATATACTGGCCATTGCCTTCTCCAATTCATTGTACAAATGAGAAAGCCAAGGCAAATAGGGTTAAATGACTTGCCTGGGGCGCACAAATAGTAAGTATTTGAGGCCAGACTTGAACAGGAAGGAGGGTCTTCCTGACTACAGATCCAGCAAGCTATTCACAGTACCACATAGCTGCCCCTCAGGTAAGGCTCCTTTAAAACTGTGCCTTGAAGGAAATTAAGTTTTCCAAGAGGCTGGGGGAAGGAAAAGGTTTACAGATAAGAGGACACCTGAAAAAGCCTGAAGGTGAGGGATAGATATCTTTATCCTTTTAAAAAAATATAGAATTTTTTTCCTTTTTATTATAATCCTATCACTTCCCAGTAAATGCCCTCTTTCCTCATAGAATACTTCCTGGCCGCAAAGAAAAACAAAATAAATAAAATAAACCAATTTTACAGTCTTTGTTTTGAGTGTGTTCAGTATTGTATAGACCATAGTGTCTACCACATCTCTCCCAAGAGGGAAGCATATCTTATCATGAAAACTCTGGAATTAAAATTGGATACTACCTTCATCTGATTTCAGATCTTTTAGTATTGTTTTCCTTTACTGTACTGTGATCATTGAAGCTATCAATTTCGCCAGGAAATTAGGTAGTACAATGCATATAGTACCAGACTTGGAGTCAAGGACGGCTAAGTTTGGATCCTGCCTCAGACTCTCACTAGGAGTATGACCCTGAGCAAGTCACTTAAACTCTCTTAATCCCAGTTTTCTTAACTGTAAAATGAGGATAATTGTATCTACCTCCCAGGATTGTTATGATAATCCATTGAGACTAGCTATGAAAAGTGTTATAGAAATGCAATCTATTATTGCATTGTGATCATTTCACTGGTTCTGCATTGCCTTTCATAATGAGAGATGTTTGCTCCTTTCAGGAAGAGCTGTCTCTAGGTCTCTCCCTCTCCCTCTCTCTGTCATTGTCTGTCTCTCTGTCTCTCTCTGTCTCTCTCTGTCTCTCTCTCTCTCTCTCTCTCTCTCTCTCTCTCTGTCTCTGTCTCTCTCTCTCTCCCTCCTTCCTCCTCTCTGTCTCTCTCTGTTTCTCTGTCTCTCTCTTCCTCTTTTCCTCTCTCTCTCTCCCTCTCCCTTTCTTCTCTCTCTTTGTCTCTCTTTCTCTCTCTTTTTGTGTCCCTGTCTCTCTCTCAATGAAACTTTTACCTCATCCTTTGGTTCAGCTTCAGTCCTTTTCTTTCCTTAGTGCAGCTATTGACTGCTCCAAGGCAACTCCGATGCTCCTACAAATAGCCTTTTCTTCACCCTGTTCTGATAAACCACCATTCAGCATTGTGAAGGCTCTAAGTTCCTCAGGGATAGACAGCAGGGGAAGTGAGCTGCCAAGCAAGAGGTTATTTTCCTGGTTTGTTTCATATTTGTTATCAACATCAGTTGCCCCAGTGCACTGGCCTGCTAAATGTCAGAGTTAGAAGGAGCCTTCGAGGTCAAGTCCAACGGAGAAGGCCAACTGAGGCCCACAGAGAGGAAATCACTTACCTAAGATTACATGACTGCTCACTGTTGGACCCAGAACCAGAGCCAAGGGTCCCACCACTTACTCTGGGCAAGCCTCTGTGTAAGACAGAAAGAAAACCAAAGGCACCGAACTCATTGGGTTTGGTTTTGAATTCATTTCTTAAATGTATAAGCATGGAACCAACAAATGGAAGGCCTGTTACCAAGTCAACCAATCCAACAAACACGTGGTGAGTGCCTTCTGTCTGCAGTGCTTCATTTATCACACGTCAGCAAGCCCTACATGCATGACTTTGCTTTGCAATTTTGTCGGGATTTGGAAAAGGATGATAAGTGAATCCTAGATCAAACAATTTTGAGCCGGAAGGACTCACTTAATTGAGCACTCTCATTTAATAGAGGAGGAAATGAAGCCAAAGAAATAAAGGGAATCAATGTCATACAGGTAACAGTTTTCCATGAATTCTAGCAGCTTCTTGGTTTGTGCTTCAAAATCTTCCTTGACTACAGTTATAGCCTTGCCAGATAAGCATAAAATTATTGAAAATTATTTACTCTACCTTGTTTCCCTGTATTTTTTTTTTTTTACTTTGACACTGAAACTCTAGGATTGTGGGGGGGGGGGGGGAGGTGGTGGTGAGGGGAAGAGGAGGCATTTCAAAAAGGTAGAGAGAGAGCTATCCTGCTCTGGCGATCTACCCAAATCAGCTCTTAAGTAGCCAGCCATGTTCCCTAAGGCCAAAAAGAAACTAATGCTTAGAAATTCACTTGGAGCCTTTGAGGGAGAGTCAGAGACTCATGGGCTGTGGGTTGTGGGAAAGAGGCATCTTGGCAAATATCTGTACATGCACTGAGAACTGGTATGGCAGGGTGACTGTTTCTGTGAGTCAAGGTCTGGGAAGCTCCAGGGTAGCCTCTGGCTGATATATGTCTGGGGCCAGCCCCACCTGTGGGAACTGGCAAGAGAAATCCTAGTCTCTTCCCTTCTCCCCTCCCCTCAATGCCTTTCATGCCAAATGTCCTTTCATAGTTCCCTCTGCTTCAGGGGATGGGGTGGGTGCTGAGGGAGGGGAGGTTTTATGGGAGCACCTGTTGCAGGTTTAGAATCCAAATGTTTCATGCATCTGTCAAACAGCATGGCAGCCAAGCAGAGGAAATGTGGCTCAAAGGAAAGAACAAGTGAAGAGAAGTTGTGGCTGAAGGTGATCAGAGAGCTTATGGAATTCTGGAGAAAAGATACTACTGCATGGACAGGAATGCGGAACTGAGACACAGGGACTTGGGCACTTGGCCCAGTTGGACAACTAGATCTGAAGGTTCCATAGAACTTGACTGCATCAACCACTCCCCTCTCCTCCTGAGTTGCCAGAAGCAGGCTTAGTGAGGTAGAAAGAAGACTATTTGCTCTTGGAAAACAAAGTTAGGTCCCACTAGTCCTGATTTTTTACATTGAGTCAACAGGAAAAGGCCCTCTTCAAAGAATAGGAAAAGAATATCTCATTTCAAGGGATAATGGGATTTTAAAATAGGAAGGAACCTGAGAAGTCAAGTAGTCCAACTCCTTCATTTTAAAGAGGAGGAAACAGAGGCCCAGAAAGATTAAATAAATTACATAAGACAACAGAAATAATTTAACAGCCAGAAACAGTGTCTAAGTTTTCCCATTCCAAAAGTAGGATTCTTTTTTAAATTAAACTTTCTTTCAATTAACCAAATTTTTTTCCTCTCTCTTTGCCCACTACCCATTGACAAAACAAGGAAGAAAAATAAAACGCTTGTAACAAATACCTTTAGTGTAGCTTCATTAATTCTTTCATTGATTACATCCAAAAAATATATAATGTCTCAATATGTTCTCTGAATCCATCACTTCTCTGTCAGGAGTGGAGACACATGTTTTGTCCTAAGTCCTCTGGAATTGTAGTTGGTCAGTGAATTGAGCACAGTTCTTGTCTTGGGAGTTGTTTGTGTTTTAAAATATTATTATAATTGTATAAATTGTTCTCCTGATTCTGCTTACTTCATTTTGCATCAGTTCATATACTCTTCCGAGGTTTCTTTGAAATTATCCTCTTCATTGTTTCTTACGATACAATGGCATTCTATTACATTCATATGCTATAACTTGTTCAACCATTGTCTAAATTGATGGACATCCCCTCGTTTTCAATTCGTTGTCACAACAAAAAGAATAGCTATAAATATTTTTGTACATATGGACCCCATTTCTCTTTCTTTAATATTATATTTAATATCAAATATGGGGCTTTTTCTGCTATATCCCACTAAGAAAACTGTCATAGTCATAGGACCATAAATTTAGAGCTTGAAAGGACCTTAGAGGTCTTTAGTTGATTTACAAATGAGGAAAATGAGCAACAGGGAAGCTAAAATGACTTTTCCAAAGTTGCAAAAGTTATAAACATCTGAAGTGGGTTTGAAAAAAGGTCCTTTGACTCCAAACTCAGTGCCATTTCCCCAGTGCCAAACTGCCTTTCATTGTTTTTCAGGCCTGTGTCATATTACTGAGGCACAATATATCCAAATAAAAAGAAGCAGCATCCAAGCCAGAGGGCTATCAAACTATGTATATCCTGTGATTCAACAGTGCCTCTATTCAGTCTGCAAAGAAATCCCAAAGAGATAATAAAAGAAGGAAAAATACCCACATGTACAAAATGTTTGTAGCTGCCCTCTGTAGTTTTGTAGGAACTAGAAATTGAATGGATGCTTCTCAGTTGGGGTCCAGCTGAATTAGTCATGGTATATAAAAGTATTGGAATATTATTATTCTATAAAAAACTGATGAGCAGGCTGATTTTAGAAAAGCCTGGAAAGACTTAAATGAACTGATGCTGAGTGAAGTGAGCAGAACCAAGAGAACATTGTACATAGAAACAAGAAGAATATATAGTGATCAACTGATGGACTTGGCTGTTTTCAACAATGAGATGACTCAAGGCAATTTTAATAGATTGTGATGGAAATAGCCATTTGCATCCTGAGAGAGAACCTTGGAGACTTAAGGTGGATCAAAAAATACCTTTTTGTTGTTTACTTGGATTTTTATTCATGTTTTTTCCCTCTTAACTTGATGTTTCTTGTGCAGCAAGATGAACATGGAAATATGTTTAAAAGAATTGCACATGTTTAACCTATATTGGATTGCTTTCTGTTTTGGGGAGGGGGCAAGAGGAAGAGAGGGAGAAAAATTTAGAACACAAGATTTTACAAAGGTGAATGTAGAAAATTATCCTTGCATATATTTGGGGAAATTAAATGCTAATTAAAAAGAGAGAAGCAGAATGTTTTATTAAAGATAATAATTTAATTCAAGAAGAATTTTTTAAAGATCTGTTAGGTGCAAGATACTTTGGTAAGCAATGGGGATACAAGACAAAAATGAAATTGTATCTGCTCTCAAGGAGATCCATTCTAATGGAGAGAGACACAATGTGTACTCAGGTTGAATGCATGTAATGGGAGGGTTAGTAATGAGAAGTTAGCCCTCAGAACATCAACACCATTCTCTGACCAACTTCAATGCCATGCTGGAGGATTGACCATTAGTGACTAAGGGGCTTTTGCTGTGTGATGTCAAAGAGTTTTGGGTTGGCTTTAGATTCTGAAGGACTGATGATGAACCCGAATATAAATGATTTGAATATAAATGGTTCTATAAGTTCCTCCCTTGATCTTTTATCCATTTCTCTCATCCTCAGAGTCTTTTAAGTGAAGAAGAAATGTTTTGAGCCTCTGGATGAAGGGAGCAACAGAAGTTTCAGTTACCTCATCTCCTTATTCAGCTTCCATGTGTCCCTAGGTACATGGTGCAAATATATATTTTGTTTCTTTTTTTCCCCCGATCTTTTTTTTTTTTTTTTTTTAGGGCTACTTAATAATTTTAATAATTATTTAATAATTTAATTTGATAATTTAATCTTAACATTTACAAATAACAATAATATCATTTATAAAGCCCCTACTATGTTCCAGGCATGTTATCACGACTATTACTATCCCAATTTTACAGCTGAGTAAAATGAGACAAATGGAAGTTAACCGAGTTATTTAGGATCACACAACTAGTAAGTATCAGAAGGTATATCTAAATTTAGCTCTTCCTGCCTTCCATCATTTCATCCACTGCATTTTTATATAACTTTTTCCCCCGATCTTGAGTAAATAGGCTTTGGGGGACATAATAAACCAGGTTACAACCTAGTGAGCTTCAAACATTGGAAGAACTATCAAAGGTTCCTTTAGCAATCAGAGTCAGCAAGAATAGTTGTCTGATGAGAAACTAGACTTGGATTGCAACCTATTTGACCTAATCCAGCAATGGTTTAACCCATTAATCGAAACATTTGTCCTACAAGGAGCTAGTCCAGCTAGCAAGGTATCAGCTTATTCATTGTCTATACTACACCTAGGAGTGAAATTAATAGGGGGATTCTTTGAAGGAAGAAAAGGACTTCTGACACCACTCAAGAGTCTCAAGTTATGGTACTACATGGTCATTGGTACCACATGTTTCTTATACCTAGGTCTCTGGATCTTTGTGTTCAAGGTTGAATTCATTTTCCCAAAAGCCTTTGCATGTGGTTGTGTGTTTGTTGTGCCCACAAGCAAAAAGAACACACCTCTGGGTTGAGAAAGGATAATTGGGCCAACCACTTTGAATTGAGCTATTATCTCAATAAAAATCCCTTTGTAAAAACTAATTGAAATCAGTTGATTATTCAGTATTGGGAAAGTGAATACACCAAATGGAGTCTTTTATGAGTAAGAGTATTAAAAACCCCAGCCCTTCAGAGTTATTCCCCAAATCCTGAGGTGAGCAATACATAATTACACTCTGGGGACCCCATCTGACAGTGCAAGTAGAAGGGAGAAGAGTTGAGAATATGAATAGAGAAGTGGTTCGTTCAAAATAGAAATTATTATAATTTACATTTATAGAGCCCTTTTAGGTTTTCAAAAGCCTTTATTTATATTATCTTATTCTATCCTAACAAGAGTGTTGGGAAATAGATGTTGTTATAATCCCCATTTTCTAGATGACAAAATTAAGGCATACATATAAGTTGCTCAAGTCACAAAGCTAGAAAGTATCTGAGGCAATTGGCACTCAGTTCTTCCTGGCTCCAAGATCAGCTCTTAATCCATGACCTCACTTAGCTGCCTCTAAATATTGGGGAGCACTAGTTACTGGGGGAAGGAGATTGGGGAAACCGGAGAAGTGGAGCTTGGGCTTGACCTTGAAGGAAGCTTGGAATTATTCCAAAGGGAAAGAGTTTGAAAAGAGACCCCTTCAGACATAGGGGACAACTGGTGCAAAGGGAATAAAAGAAGGAACTGGAATCTTGATTATAGGAAACTAGGTCAGTTCAGCCAGAATTTAGAATACACCCAAAGGGCAAGCCCAGGAGTTAGATCAGGCCTGGACCTGTCATTGAAATCTTGCTCTATCATCATTGCAAGGTGGCAGCAGCTCTGTAATTTAGAGTCCCAGAGGGCTGCCCACAGCATTGAGAGGTTAAATGAGTTGCCCAAAGTCAACTATTATTATTATTGTATTTCATATATAATATTATTATTATATCATTATTCTTATTGTTTCTCACACATTTTGAGATCAAAATAATAAGAATAATCATAGCTAGCATTTGTGTAGTATTTCACTTTAAAGTTTGCAAAGTGCTTTACAAATAGTATTTAAATTTGATACTCACCATAACCCTTGAAAGGCAGGTGCTCTTAATATTGTTATTTTATAGATGAAGAAACTGAGTCAGACAGATGAAGTGACTTGCTCAGGGTCACACAACTACTAAATGTCTTAGGAAGGACTCAGACTCAGGTTTCCTGACTCCAAGTCCCAGTGATCTATCCAATGTGGCCCCTATTATCTCAAGTGAAAAGGAAACCCAGGTCTTCCTGAGCTGAAGGCCAAGTCTCTACCCATTCTGCTATGCTTTTCTTCTTATCACTCAGTAGTTCCAATTGTGTCTGACTTTTTGTGACTCCATTTGAGGTCTTGGCAAAGACACTCGGGTAGTTTACCCTTTCCTTCTTCAACTCGCTTTTACATATGAGAAAACCGAGGCAAATAAAATTAAGTGACAGCACAGGGTCTGAGGACAGATTTGAACTCAGTGTTTCTAATTTGAACCTGGGCACTCTACCCACTGTGTCACCTCGTTGCCCTTCTCCAAATCCAAGGATCTCATTCAAATTCTAGCTCTTCTTCCTTTGTTACTTTAGACAAGTCCTTGTCCTCTGAGGATCTCAGTTTCCTGAGCTATAAAATGAATGAATTATATAATAGATCTAGTGCAGACCTTAGAGGTTATCTCATCCAACTCTCCCATTTTACAGATGAGAAAGATGAGGGTGAGTGACTCACCTCAGATTACTTAGGTAACAAGCAGTAGCTCCAAATTTGAACTTAGATCTTTTGACTCTAACCATCACTGTTCTTTCTCCTGCACCACACTGGTTCCTCAGGAAGGTGAGGAAGGAGATCATTTAGTCTATGACTTTCTATGTCTAAATCTTAGGAACCAAAAGGATCATTTTTTTTTTTTTTTTTTAGAAAACTTGAGATAAGGCAGTAATAAACAGAAACTAGATTTAGGCACATATCTTTTGGCTCTCAAACCATTGTATTTTCTATTACTGCCTTGCTTTTTAATAAACTATGCATCCCCATAGCACAGTACATTAATAGATATGCATAAATTAAAGCATAGAGACTTCTGGTATGCTTTCCTATTCCTCATTTGAACCCACTGTTGAGTTAGCACGAGAGTGATTTTTTAATGTTGCAACCATTACAACTATCCTAAGGTAGACAAACAAAAGGAAGTAGAAATCCCAGACTCAGAGCAAATAACTGGAGTTATCTTTACTCACAAGCATTCCCGTGCAGGGGCCGAAGTTCACACATTTATCTTTTATGGCCTGACTGATTGGAACCCTCCTTTTTCTTTTGACTTGTTTATGATGCTATAGATGAAAGAGCTCACCACCTGCCAGTCTTCACATTAACTCTCACCCCATCACCTTCAAACGGCACAGAAGATTATGGTGGGTTGGGTGTGAGCATAGGGACATGGTTAAGAGGAGGGCACTGGAGTGGACTTTACACAGGAGCCAAAGAACTGAGTCTTTGACAAATAATCATTTGTCTCCCAATTTCTAACCCTATGGAAATCACTTACTTTTTTAGATCATGGAGATAAGAAATAATCATGTACTTCAAATATGAGAAATTCGGGAAAATATGGAAAGCCTTGTTTGAAATAATGTAGGATTAAATAAGCAGAAGCAGAATAAAGGTAAAATGAATATGATCATGAAAACCAAAAGGACAAAAATAAAACTCAAAATGGTTGATTGTAAGGGTCAAGCTCAGTCCCAGAAAAGATTAGAAAATGTATTTCCCTCCTTTTTTTTAGGGAAGTGAATGACTATAGCTACAAAATGGTACATACAATGTTAGAATCACAGCATTTATTGGTGTTAATTAATTTTCTTTTTAAGAAAGAGAAGAAACTTTGAGTTCAGAAGAGAATATATTTAAAATATAAAAACAAAAGGTGGAAATAAAATATACAGAGACACAGATATAGAGAGACAGAGAAGCCTTTGTCTATATCATCATGTGAACCTATAGAAAATCTAGCAGTAAGTTTTCTGTAGGAATGAGGAACAATAGAAAGACTCTTTTTTCTTTTTAATGTGTTAACCAAACAAAAGGTATCTCTTCTAGGGTTTTAGTCTAATGAGATGATAAGGAGCAGTTTGAAGAGGAAGAAGTAGTGATAGAAAATATGGGTAGAACTAATTAGTACTGTGCACAATGGATAAAGTTTTGGTCCTGGAGTGAAGAAAACCTGAATTCAAATTTGGTCTAAGACACTTCCTAGCTGTGTGAACCTGAACAATTTACTTTATCCTGTTTGTCTCAGTTTCCTCATCTGTAAAATGAGCTGGAAAAGGGATTGGCAAACCATTCCAATATTTTTGCCAAGAAAACCCCAAATAAGGTCACAAAGAATTGAACATGATATGGCTGAATGATAGCAACAAATGTATAAGTAAAAAGTACACTGGATTCCAATTCAGAGGGTCTGGATTCAAAACCTAGTTCTGCTACTCAATGGCATATGTGACTGGGGAAGAATTGCTTCTCTGAACCTTATGGTCTTCATGTATTCAAAAAGGGAATTGAACTGAAATAATCCTACAATTCCTTCAAATTCTGATCTAGAATGCTATGATATCTTCTAGCTCTAAATCAACTTAATTGAATGCTTGTTGCCTAATGACAAACAAAAATAGTTTCAAGATTTAGGACAATTGAAAACAAAGGAAATCACAAACATTTGCCAAGAATAGGTACCACTATTTCTAAATTACTGATTTACTCTGAAATGTTAATGTTATTTTTGGCCTGTAGACAAAGATTTCCCCCTAAAGTTCTAGGTTCATTCAATCACTGAATCTGATATGCTCACCCTGAAAATTCTTTGCCTTCTTACTCCTCCATTAAGGTTTACTCCAGAAAAATCTCCAAATATGGAGTTATCTAGATATACAGTTAGAATGTTAGAAATGTTAGAAAATGTTAGAATGTTAGAAAACGATCCCAAACTCTAATACAAGCATTCAAGGCACTAAATGAATGTTAGGTAGGACAGCCTTTGCTTCAACCCTCCATAAAATGCAAAAGATTTACAGTATTCTCAAGAATCCCTAAATAGATATAGTAATCGTACAAGATTCTCCAGGAGCCCTTAAGCTCTCCTTTAGAAGGAGATTGAATTTGGGGTTGATACAAGAGCACCCCTTTCACCAACTTGGTGAATCTCATTTTTCTATATTGTTTTTCAAGGCCCCAACTCTTCACATTCCTCCAAAGACTCAATTCTCCCAGCAATTTGGATTCTTTATAAGAGGGCAAATACACTTTGGAACTGCACCAAAGGAAATCCTGTAGTTCTTGAATATCCAAATAATTCACTATAAAAACTACTAAGGGGAAGGGCTAGCAAAATCCAAATCTCTTGCTTCCCCAAATTTTGAGTCTTTTTCACTAATTCTCTAGCAAAAGGAGCTATATGGACAATACTCTTCTTTCACTAAAATTCATATTTGTTCATGAACTTTCCTTTTCCTTCTAGAAGCAAGATTTCTAAACACTGAAATGAGGTTACTCTAAAGGCAACCTTCAAGGCAAGTATTACCTCCACAATTTCCCTTCTCTGACTAGAAGGTCAGATTTGAGGACTCAAATTTATGACTAAATTTTTTTCCCATTTTGATCAGGTAGCTAATCTTTAAAAAAATTCATTTAATTATTTTTCAATGAATAAAATTTTATTTTTTATTCTTCTCCCTTTGGCTAAAAAAAAAAAAAGAAAGAAGAAAAGTATAGTTCTTATAACAAATATGCATAATCAGGCAAAGCAAATTTCTATACTATGTCCAAAAAAATACATGTCTTAATTTGTCTATCACCTCTCTTTCTCAGGAGTGGGTAGTGCTTAACATCAAACCTTTCTAATCATAGTTGGCCATTATGTTGATCATACTTCTTATGGCTTTCACTATTTTCTTTAAAATGCTGTTAAATAAGTTGTTCTCTTTATTGCATTCCACATAAATTCATGCAAAACGTTCCCCATTTCTCTGAAAACCATCCCTTTCATCTTTTCTTATAGTGACCTGTTAAAGAACTTACCTTAAAAATAAGGCCAAAGTCTCCCCCTGCATCCAGGGCCATCTCCAGTCATCCTGATCTATATTTGACCACTGAACCCAGATGGCTCTGGAGGAGATGACCTTAAATAGCCCTTTCTCCCTCAAATCCAAGTCACTCGCATGCTATGGAATCATCTCCCCAATGTCATGAATCTCTTTTAGAATGAAGGACAAATATTCCATTACATTCATATATCACAATTTGCTCAGCTGTTGATGATACTTCTTTTCCCTAGCTTCCAGTTCTTTGATACCATAAAAAAGACCCACTATAAATATTTACATATGTTTGGTTCATTTTCCTCTTTATTTGATTTCCCTCAGATATTTATTTGATTTCTTTTCAGCCCAGGACCTTGAACCCAAGAGCCTTTGGAATGGCAATCCTTCTAGGTTAGTACCTTCAGCCATCATCCTGGGAATCCACTCTTGCCAAGAAGCAGGTAACTCTTCCTACAGGTGTTAAAGTCCCAGCTCCTGTTGATTCAGGAAAGAAAGGTTTTTTTTTTGTTGTTGTTGTTTTGTTTTGTTTTGTTTTTTGTTTTTTGTTTTACCAAAATCCTTGGCTCAGAAAATTGTTTCAATATCAGAAACTGATATCTTATTGGTGGAATTAGAATGAAAGAAGAGAAATTACTATCAGCTTTGCTCTGTACCCTAAAAACCATGTGAACGTTTCCTCTTGCAGCTAAAACCTTCCATGTGTATTTGTCACCCTTTTGGGAATGTAAACTCCCTGGGAGCAGGGACTGTCTTATCTTTTTAATTTATATCCTCAGTATTTATGGCAGTGATTTCCACATAATATGTACTTAATAAATTATTCATTCTTTCATAGGCTTAATGGTATTTATGGGTCAAAAGGTATGCACAATTTAGCAACTTTGGGGGCATAATTCCAAAGTACTTTCCAACAGCTCACCAACAGTGCATTAACATGTTTGTTTACCCACAGCTATTGTCATTATCCATTTTTGTCATATTGATCCTCTTTGAGAACAATTGTATGAGCAACAACAAAAACAAATAGCAATTTTGCTAATCTACTGGGGATGGAGTGGAGCCTCAGAGCTTTCATTTATATTTTCTTAATTATTGATGATAAGGAGCATTTTTTCAAGTAGCTAGAGATAACTTGTATCTTTTCTTTAGGTATAAAGGAATGTTTACAAATTTGAATCAATTCTCTAAAAATCTTGAAAATGAGATATCTCTCAGAGAACCTTGCTACACAGATTCTTTCATTTTTGAGGCAATCTCTAAGTTAAGCACTCTCTCCAAAATCCCCCTGCTAGAAAGCCAGATAATTGATTTATTGTTTAGAAAGTTAAGGTTCTCCCTCTTCTACGTAAGAGCTTGGGTTCAGGTATTTTGTCCATAAATTCTTCTCTCAAGTCCTGTGAGTAAGCACATGGTTGCCTCTGCCACAAGTGTCAGCAGGAATTCTATCAGTTCTCCAGCTGATGCCATCTCTTGGGCCAGAAAACGTCCTCTCTTAGGAATTCTCTTTTCAGGCAATGTCAACAGTTACATAGCCTATCTTTGCTATGTGCTTCTGCTCTAAGTCACAATCAACCATCTGCCTTGGGATAAGGAAATGAGAAATCTCTCTCTTTTCTCCTCTCACGCCCTCTTTTCTCCTCTTCTCCCAGAAGAAAATCACAAGATAAATGCAAATAAATAAAATAAAGAGATAAATGAACAAACAAATAAATATAAAAGACCACAAAAGTTTAGTGTCCTCCTGCGCTCCATTCCCATGCTACCACCTCTCATTCCACATATTTAATCTATTGCTAAATTTTGTCATTTCTACCTTCACAACATTTCTTGTTTATTTCATCCTCTCTCCATTCATATCCCCACTATCCCATTTCAGGTCCCAGTCACCTCTTGCCTGTTCTATTGCAATAGCCTTTTCATTTGATTCTCTTCCTTAGACCTCTCCTCCACTCCAATCCATCTTTCATTTGACTGCTAGATATCTTTCCTAATTTGTCTGAACATGTCAATCCTCCCACTTCCCCAGCCATTTAATAAATCCCAGTGGCTCCCTGTTACCTACAAGACCAAACATAACATCCTCTATTTGACATTTAAAAATAATCTGGCCCCTTCTTACATTTCCAGTCTTCTTACACTTTACTTCCCTTCATGCACCTGTGATTCAGCTAGATTGGCCAACTTGCATTTTCTCACACAAGTATACTTTATCTCCCATCTCCACACCTTTACACTGCCTATTTCTCATGACTGGAATGCACTCCATCTTCACTTTTACTCTAGTAAAAATTTTTTCTAGTTTTCCCTGACTTTTTCTTTTTTTATAATAATCAGTTCAAAATCCCTTCTCTACAAGAGGCCTTTCCTCATGTGCTCCCCATCGCCACCAGCTGCTAATGCCTTCTTTTGTAGGATTGCCTCCTATCTATTCTATCCAGATTTCATCTAAACCTAGTTTTTTATGCACTATCTCCTTTCTTAGAGTTAGATTCCTTGAAAACAAGGACCACTTTTGCAGTCCCTGTTCACTTTCAGTTCGTTTGTAATCTAATGTTTGGCAGATTGCCTGACACTTATTAAATGCTTAATAAATGCTTGTTGACTATTATGCATTTTATTCTATGGACAATAGTAGAAAGTTAAGGTGGGAGCTAGTTCAGGATTTTCTTGAGTGAGTGACATATTAAGCCTTGAGTTTTAGAAATATCAGTTTTGGATCTATGAAAAGAGTTGGAAAAGGTACTGAGTGTCTCATGTAACTTTTTCATTAGAGATATTCAAGTATTAATGGCCACTTACTGGAGATGTAATAGAAAGAAATCATCCTGTCATAGGATTTAGATATTAGATTTAGGCCAGGTGGTACCTTAAAGGTCATCTAATATTGAAATGAGAGGTCAAGTATCTTATCCAAGGTAATGGATAAAATGTGTCAAAGTAAAATTTGAATCCAGAACCTTTGACTCAGATGAAATTGCATCTAAATTACTTGAGTCAGCTCTCTAAAATTCCTCTGTATAGCTTCAGCAACAAAACAACCAAGATTTAGAGAAACAAAAAGGCCAGATTTCACCAAATATTTTGTCTGGGGCCAACTGGCTTTTTCCTTACACCCTTACCTGATTATTGTGAGGAAATCAAGTTGAATTTTTTATTATTTTACATCTTATCACCCTATCATCAGAAACACCTAGAAACATCTTGACTAGAGTATTTTTTTTTTCAAATCAAAGCTAGAGGCCAGCAAGCAACTAATATTTATTTTCTTGGCTAAGCTGACCCAAATTGTCCCTGTTAAGAGTTAATAGGAACATAAGATTACAGATTTAGATCTGGAAGGAAGACCTAATTAGACTTAACGATCTCTCATTCTGTGGATCAAGAATAGAGGCCAAGGTAAATTAATGATTTTTCTAGTATTGAAGATTGTATTTGAACCCAGGTCATTCTGACTTTCTGACATCACCTGGGTTATTCAGGGGACCAGCTCCCAGTAGGAAAAGCAAAGATCCACTCTCAGGTTGCCAGGGTCTTAAAGAGCTCCAAAATTAATAATGCAATTTTGCCTCTCTTGGTGAAGAGAGATACCCATGTAATAGAAGAAAGAGGAAAAACAAGGGATTCAGATCATTAGGAAGCAAATTGGGTGATGTTGGGCCCTTCTCATTAAAAGATTAATATGTAAATTTAATATAAAAACCTAGGTTTTTTCATTTTTTTCAGTGCAGAATCTGAATATTTTTTGTATGTTGTAGAAAGGCTGTCCTGCTAGATTTGCTTACAGACTGGAAGGAGCCTGTTTTATCTCTTTTTATGAGCACTGTCAAATTAGAACAGTGGAACTATGCAGGAGAAATTAGTTCTGGGTGTGTGCCTTCCATGTAACTATTGCCTTTTCTCTGTCTGCTTAATGATGTTTCCAAACCTCATAAAACAGAGGAAATGCTAGTCTACTATATTCTCTATTAGTGAGGCATTTGAAGACCTTACACTATTTGTGTATAATTGTTTGCATGTCTTCTCCTGATTCAACCAAGAATTTCTTGAAAGCAGGGACTTTGCCTTTCTTTGTATCTCCATCACCTAGTATTCCACACAGTTGGTGCTTAATAAATCCTTATTGACTAACTGGCTCACTCCTTGAGAACAAGAACTATTTTTTTGCTTTTGTATTTTCAGAGTTGAACACAATACTTGCCAGTAGCATGGTAGCTTAGAAAATGCTTACTCATTGACTGACAATTTTGCTCAGTTCTGGACAGTACATTTTAAGAAGAATATTAGCAAACTGGAATATGCTCTGATGTAACCTGCCTATGGTCACATAGCTAATATATGTCAAAGGCAAGTCTTAAATACAGGTCTTCACGACTGCAATACCAGTCCTTCATCCACTAAATCACATTGCCTCTCATGACAAGATTTTAATAAAAATATTTGATTTTTTGAATTACATTTTTAATTAGAAACTTAACATTGAATATCAATATGAAAAACTAAATTTGCTTACTTTTACATTGAAATTCATTTTAATGCATAAAATATTTAAAAATGTTTTAGTGTCTCCAATTCTTTATCTTTCCATGATAGTTCATGAAACTCTATTTCCTTTCTTTCTCTCTTCCTTCCTTTTTCCTCTTCCCTTTCTTTCTTTCTCCCTTCCTCCCTTTCTTTTTCTTTCTCTTCTTTTCTTCCTCTCTCCCTCTCTTCCTTTGTTCTCTCCCTCACTCTTTTTTCTTTGTCTTTGTCTTTTCTTTCTTCATATTATTTCATAAAGGTCTTTTGAGATTTCTTTATATTCTTTTTATTTTCTGGTCCTAATTGTATCATAGTATCATTATATTAATGGTCTATAATTTCTTTTTTTTTTTTTTACCTTGACCAATACTTTTATTTATTTATTTTTATTTATATAGCTTTTTATTTACAAGATATATGCATGGGTAGTTTTTTTTTTTTCAGCATTGACAATTGCCAAACCTTTTGTTCCAGCTTTTCCCCTCCTTCCCCTCACCCCCTCTCCCAGGTAGATTGATCTATAATTTCTTTAACTATTCCCCTATTTTGGGAAATTTAGGTAATTTTCATTTTTTTGCAATTACATAGAATGTTGTTATAAAGCAGTTTTTGAACAGATCTCGTTTGCATTTGATAATACCCTCAATGATCATTCCCAACTATGACATATTTAGCTTTTAGTATAAATGCATTCACAAAATGGCATTGTGGAGACGACATGGCTGCAGGAACTTTCCAGTCGGGGCTAGAGATGACAGAGTCCAAAGCAGGAGTTTCAGATGCCTGTCGGCTCCAGTCTGAGATTCCTTGTGTGACTGAAATTCCTTCCTTTAGCCTTCTGCACCACGCCTTCCTCGGAGTCTTATCTCCTCCAATTCCAGCTTTATCGGCACAGTCCAACAGAATGCTGCTCTTGGCTCCATTAGGAATGTGTTTGTGGCCCGGAACACACAAGTCATCACCTGGGTTATTCAGGGGACCAGCTCCCAGTAGGAAAAGCAAAGATCCACTCTCAGGTTGCTAGGGTCTTAAAGAGCTCCAAAATTAATTATCATATGCAACTTATATAAGAACAATTATATATATTATTATATATGAGAACAATTTTCATTTACAAATAACATGACATTTTTATCTTTATTATATTTAATGTCAATATTAATTTATTATTCTATGATAATACAATAACCTCTCTTTATCAATGCTACTTGAAGTTGTGTGGTACAGTATATGATTCTGCCAACTTTTTATTTTCTCTGTGTCTCAGTTTCTTTTAAGTCAGTCACACAGCCTTCCTTGCTTATTCCAAAAAGGCTTTTGTAAGGATCAAATGAGATTATCTATATGAAAGACTTTTGTAGACTTACTATTTATTTATTTTTGTGGAGGGATCTAGACTCCTGGTGTGGAAATTTCCTCTGCTGATGTAAATATGCCATCTAATGTATAACTTATTGTCTTGGTTCCCAACAAAAAGTAGCAGATTGACTCACCCTTATTCACTTACACAGCCAATAAATAAGTATGATAGGCTTGAACTCACATGTTTCTGACTCCCAAAGTCAAAGTGCTACTATTATTCCCATTTTAAAGAGAAAGAGACTGAAATTTGAAGAGGTTGAGTATCTTGCCTGGGGTAACACAGCTAGAAAGTGTCAAGAATAGGACTCAAATGAAAATCTTTTTGACTCTAAATCTAGTGTTCTTTCATCTCTTTCTGGTACAGACACAATATGGGCAAAAACTCTATTGTAGAAATGGGCACAGAAAGTTTACAATAAAAGGAAAACAGCAGCCTGATTAGATGAATAGAGAATGTACATTATAGAATCTTAGAATCTTCAGTTGGAAATGTGTGTGTGGGGTAGCCAGGTTTTAGAAGTCATAGACATTTAGATTTCATTAACCTAGATTATTTGGGGAAAAATAGAGATTTATTAAAGATAGCTGATCTGTGACATAAAACTGGAGGAAACTGGACTTAAAGCAAATATTGTCTGGTTATGGTAGACAGGATGGATTGAAAAAAGCAAAGCTTAGAATCAAGGGAGGTCAACTAGGAGAGTGTTGCAATATTCCAGATACAAGGTCATAGAGGCCAGACATTTTGAAAGAAGCAAGAACAGACTTGGTGCCCAGTGGGCTATTAGGAATGAAAGGAAGGGATGAATCAAAGATAACTACAGATTTTCAAGCTTGGTGGACTTGAAAAAAATAGTGGTGCTATTGAGAGAGAGAGAAAGAAAAAGAGAGAGAGAGAGAGAGAGAGACAGAGACAGAGAGAGATAGAGATAGAGAGACAAAGACAGAGAGACAGAGAGAGAGAGAGACAGAGAGAGAGAGAGACAGAGAGAGAGACAAAGACAGAGAGACAGAGAGAGAGAGACAGAGAGACAGAAACAGAGAGAGAGACACACACACACACACAGACAGAGAGAGAGAGAGATGGGGAGAGGAGCTGCTTTGGAGGGAGTGGAGAGAGTAAAGAAGAGAAGTAGTTCATTTAGGGGCATGATGATCAAACAAATTTTTATGGAGTATCTATTAAGCATAAGACACTATGTTTAGTGTTAACGACACAAAGCAGACACAGTGTATTGGAGGGGATGGCAGGGTATGCACTTGAAGATATGTTATAGGGAGATTTGTAAAAAACAGTCTAAGCAAAAAGGACTTTGAGGTTAACTCTGAGTTGGCCAGCAATCCAATTAATTAGAACATGTCTATTCCTCTCTGGTAGATAAAAAGCAGGATATTCAGCTATTCTCAAATATGTTCATTAAAAACATCAAGAAGTCTTTCTTTATGTCTTCCTATACCTCTTATCCTGGAACTTCTGGGGGTTATCTCTACTCACAATAAGAATTTGCACTGGGGCAGGAAGTGCCATAGTAGGGGGTGGGGAGTGGAACAGGGCAGGATAAGGTTGTGACCAGAACAGTTTTGGTAATGTTCTCCTTCTCATCCCCATAACCTCTGCCCCACGCAACCTGAGAAACTTATATACAAAAAAATCAGCATGTAAGACTAGAACTTTGATAGGAAGTGGGAATTAGTCACTTAGAAAAGAGAATTAGATTTTTAAACCTCACACTAACCTAATCTGAAAGAAGGAAGGAAACTGTTCTCATTCATCTATTTGACAAACATTTATTAAGTTCCTAGAATGTATAACTGACATTCAAGGCAATTCCCAATTTGGTACTATACTATTTTTTCAAGCTTCTCTTGTATATTATCTTCAATGCTACTCAAATTTAACTGGACAAATAATCCTCTTCTTGCAAATGTTCAATCTTTCATCTCTTATTTCCAGAATGATACCTTCTCCCCATACTCTCTTTGCTATGGAAATCCTACCCAACTTCAAAGCCCTACTCAAACATCACTCCTAATCCTTAATAAATTACTTCATTAGGTATCACATAGCACTTAGTTGTGCTACTTTGCAAAGCATTTCTGTAATGAATTGTCATAAAGTACTATGTTTATGACTTTCCCCCTTTTCAATTCAATTAGATTCCAAATGCATTGATTAGGCCCTATGCTCACTATTCCCTCGTAGGCACTAGGAACACACTCAGAAAATGAAAAATAGTGCCCATCCTCAAGAAATTTGCATTCTATCATAGGCTTTGCTCCAGTGTATAAGCAATTTGAGAATAGGATTATAATTTATTCAAAGTTTTTGTCTCCTTCAGGACCAACAAGTGCTATATACATAATTTCTGCTTAATAATTTTTTAAAAAAAATTCTATTGCAAGGTATTGTGGGGAACAGACCTCAGACTTTAATATATCTATGATCTCATCCACGTGGGTATGTCTACAGAGATGAGGATCCCAACCCATCCATCCCCTCTCATCCTATATAGCACCTGTCCATGCTCTCCCATAAATCCTCCACAGGTGACTCACTCAAGATGCTGGAAGCCTTCCTCTAGTTCTCTTGCCATTGCATAAATATCTCCTTTTTTTTCACAAGATTGGCTCACCTTCTCTGGTCAGACATGTCTCTGATGACAATACACACTTATCTTGCATAATTCTTGGTTGGTGAAGTGTTACAGCTAATCACACCCACTCTATGTCTTTCCATTGCCCTTTAGATGACCTTCAACTTTAATTCTTTGAAAACTGTGGCATGTCATGGTAAACAGGCATATTTATCATGTAGTAGGAGTTCCAGTACATACCAGTAATAGGAGAATATGGTTATTTAAAAATGGATCTTTGTGAAAGGCATAAAATATGGAGTCATTAAAAAGACTATAATTTCCTCAAAGAAAGTCTAAACTACTTTCCTTCTCCTTTTCAATTCAATTTCAAGTTTGCTGTTCTTTTTACAATATCTATCCACAGTTTATGTACCAATAAACCAGTTCCGTGGGATGGCCATCCAACTAAGTGTCATGTAGGATAATAGGTATTTTTCATCACTTTGTTTCTTCATCATGGAAAGTTAGTCTGCATGTTTTTGAGTGATGGTGGATCTCATTAAGAAGGCTGTCAAATGTTCCAAGACTTGATGCAATATAAAGAAAATGTCATCTGAAAATAGGAGCCATCTGAAGGGAATCTCTTCCATTTGGATTCTCTGATGATTGTTATCCATGATAATGGTAAAAGATCTTTGTTGAGCCTGTTTTATTCCTTCTTTCATATTGATAATAAGATGTTTGTTTTCTTTTAAGGATAAAACATTGAGTCTGGATTCAGGATGATCTTAAACACTTAGCTGTCTATGTGATTTTGGAAAAGTTATTTACTCTCTAATTTGCCTCATTTTCCTCAACTTTAAAATGGGGATGAGGATCAAATGAGACAATAGTTATAAAGTGCTTAACACAATTAACACCTAATAGAAACTATAAATATTAGTTACTGTTATTATTACCTATTATCTTTTCAGTATTTTGAATTTATTTTGATATATACACGGGAGATACTTTGTTGGAGAAGAGTCATCTTTAAAGCCACATTTTGCTCTATTGTATCATGAATACATTTTTACTCAACAGATGATAAGCACAGAAATCATTCAGTCAACTTGTGACTGTAAAGAGGTGATCATCTATTGAGTGCCATTGATGAAAACTTGACTGTTCTTTTCTCATCTCATCTCAGCTAGAATGTCAATTTTTCTCATAAGCACTTTGAACATCTGGGAAATAAATAGGTGAAAAATAGTCTTTGCTTTCAAAGAGGTTACAAACTAGTAGATCAAAAAAAAAAAAAAAAAAAAAAAAAAAACAAACGAACAAACAATTAACCTCCTTTCTCCAAAGTGGGAGAACAAAAAAAAGGGACCAAGGAAGAAAGCAAAAAAGCCAATTCACATTCAGATTTAATTTAATTCAATAGAAAAATATCAAGTGTCTTTATGCAAAGGCCTGTGTTAGGTACTAAAGATACAAAAGCAGACTAAATAGTATATGCTTATAAGAGTTTTTATTCTATTGGGGAGAAAGAGTGCTGGGATGGGGTGCAACTCTACACAATATAATTGGGCAGGGTATGATGCAAATAAAGGTAAAGATCTCTAGGAATATTTGAGAAGAGAAAAGCACTCAGAACTAAATGCATCACAGAAAGCTGATACACCATGTCAGTTACATCTTGATATGCTTTTCATTCTACCTATCTCATAAATCTTTTCTATTTTTGCTTTGTACATCTGGATTTTGGTTTAGTGGTTCTTCTGAAAGCAAAGCACTGGGATAAACTCTATTAACTTTTTTTTTCCAAATAGGAAAATATTTAAATAACCTCAGTGGCTTAAATTTTAATTATGTAATCAAGTGGAGCCCCTTATCCTTTTTTTCACAAAGACAAATAAAGACCTTTGTCCCAAAATAATTACAGGTAATAGTTTTCAGTGTTCTCTGTGAGATGTCCATGCCTGAACCTGTCAATGGCCTCAAGAGAGTCCCTTTGGAAGAGCTAGTATTTGTCTATGCACTATTGAAGGTATTATGTATACTGAGTGTATTGTGAATCCTCAGAGTTCTTAGTATCTCACTTCTCATTTTCCATCTGAAAGGAACCTTTCAGTCATCTCTTCCCTACCATTTTTTCCAATTCTCCACACTTCCACAATCCATTAATTTAGTTTAGATAGAAATGACTCCCAAGGGTCATCTAAACTAACTGATACCATCTTCAACTCCACATATCAGTCTGGTCAAAGGTTGATCGTACTAATCACATAATCATTTGTGAGTCTACAATAGGTCAGGTAGACAAATACAAAGAATGAAGCCATTCTAAAGGATAAAAGCATGAATGACTTTCAAAAGTTTGGGGATAGGTCAGCTTCAGCTTATTTTCCTTTTTGTTTCTTTTATTCATAACCCCTAGACACCATCCTTTCTGAACCCAAGACTTCTTTCTTAAACTTCTTAAAATAACTTATCCTTATCTCCCCACTTTCCTCCACTGCTAGCCACTACTATGACACTGTTGTCTCCTAATCACTTTCTTTTTTTAGGCTTCAGTTTTTTATCTATCCAGGGGAGATTGAATTGGATATCTAAGATCTCATCCACAGCCTTATAGACTAGAACTTTTTTCCACTCCAAGACTTTATTACTTAGAATACTTGGGGCTGCTCCTTTTGATTGGGAATAGGGAGACATGGAACAGTTAGACATGGAGCAAGAATTCCTTAGAAGATGGGATTTTGGGGTGGGATACACAGAAGGTCTGGGAACATGGAAGCATGTAAAGTAGGGTCATAGGAAACACTCCTTGAGTGAGATCTGCTATTATGTGTAGAAAATATGTTCTGGTCTCACTCTTCCAGAATGCTACAACTCCCTATAAGCATTCTAGAGAGCTTGGGATATCTGTTCTCTAACCCCATCATCTTGAGATCCCCTGATTCTGTTCCTTACCTGCTGCCACTATTAGATACCAGTGACTAATGTCTCAGTTCCCTTCAACTATTTAACATGAATTAGCTTTTACAAAAGGGTATTTACTTCAAAGACACAGCAAGAATAAAAGTACAAACATTTCCCCTTAACAACTTAGAGAAGATATTAAGACATGAAACTGAAAAAAAAAAATTAAGAAGTCATGGAGAAATTATAAGCATAAGAAGTATCTAGAAAGACAAAATCACAACTCCATTAAAGTATAAAAACAAAATCTGTAATATATAGTACAATACTATTAAAATTACAGATATCTCAAATTAATTTTATTATAAGTTTTATGCCATTGTAACACTGAATTATCCATTTGTGATCAATAGCTATACTTTGTAAATTACATCTTAACATCACCCTCTCTTTTAGACCATCTCAGTCTATGGGGAAAATAAGCTCAGATTTATTTCATTTCTTATATAATATTGGTCCCACCAAATTAATGAGTAGATGTGGTGTGATTATTGGTTGAGTTCTAATCTCAGCTCTGGCTCATCCTTCATTTTTGAAGATCATTGGAATCATTGCATGATGTTTCGACTTGCCTATGAATTAGATTTAAGGGAACAGGGTTTCACAAAGTGAAATGACTCAGTCATTAAAGTCCAGTGGCAGGCCAAAAGTCAAGATGACTGGCAAAGGCCTAGGATACAGTGAATGGCTCTGACATTTTTGATGTCTGACCAAACTCTAAGCACTCCACAGTGTCTGTTTCAGTCACCTTTTTGCCTGTTGGACAAATGTCCTCATCTACTCACTCTGCTAAGAAAAATCTTCACATACTTGGGGTAGATATTCCCTGAACTCATTGACAGATTTGAGCCTGTCTCTAATCTCAAGATCTGGAATATCATTCCTGCCTTCACTCATTGTATCTTGGGCCATTGACACTTTTAGGACTCCAAGATTTGGCATAAACTCAGGTTTTCAGACTCTTAGACATTCATTCTCTTAACTCTTCAAAATTTACAATATTAGAGACTCCAGACTAATCTTCTTTGCCTAAAACAAAACAAAAAGAATAAACAGCGAAGCAAAAGGATTGTGACCCATTTTCACAAGACCATAAGTCATTCCCTCTCTCTTTCTCTCTCTCTCTCTCTCTCTCTCTCTCTCTCTCTCTCTCTCTCTCTCTCTCTCTCTCTCTCTTTTGCTAAGGCAATTGGGATTAAGTGACTTGCCCAGGGTCACACAGTTAGGAAGTGTTAAATGTCTAAGACCAGATTTGAACTCAAATCCTTCTGACTTCAGGGCTGGTGCCCATAAGTCATTCTCAAAGAGAAAATTCAAAACCTCTTTTTTCTTACAACATTTTTTTCTCACCAGCTATGATTAGTGAAAAAAATCACACCAAGAGAGAACAGCCAGAGAATATCTGAGTCCAAGTAAGGGCCTTGTGAAGGCATCTCCCACTTGCAGCTTCAAAACTATAGTGTACCCAAACCAGTTATAGACTGTTTACCATGCTTCAATGTTTCTCCAAATCATTTCCATCATACATAATCATGACTTTTCCAGAGAGCGATTCCCAGTCTTCTGCATGAGGAAAGGCTATTGGAGGTATTTAATGAATATGACAGTGTCCATTACAGATAAATGTGAATATCTCTATATGATAAGGACCAAAGTGTAGAGATTGTTTCATTCTTGGTATTCATATCCCAGCACCTAGCACAATATAGTATGCATTCAGTAAATGCTGGTTTATTGATGATATCTGAAAAGTGGATGAAGATGAAGATCTAATAAAGAAAAGAAACAAGAAAAATTATAAAAAACTTGGTTTTACAATATGAGCAATATTATTTATAATCATTTATATAAAATACTATTTATGCTAAATTACTATATAGCAAAAGGTCAGCCACCAGATAGATAATTTGACCACCACATAGACCATGAAACTACAAAAGTAAAGAAGGTATGGAAAAATGATGATGAATGTAGGTAGAAGGATCCAAAGAGACAAAATCACGACTCCATCAAAGTATGAAAGCAAAATCTTAGCACATGGCACAATAATGATTATTCATAAATGAATATATATATATCAGAATAATTTAAAGTGTCATTCCATTATTCCATTTTATTTCATTCCATGAAGTACTGTCTATTTGTATCTAAATTTATAGCTAAAATTGTAGTTTAGGTTATCTATTAATCTTTTATTTTAAAAAAAAGTTAGTGGGAAACAATGGCCTCCCAGGAAAAAAAAATGAAGAGGAAAAGTATAAATGTTAGCACCTGGATTCAAGCAGTGGCAAAACAAGCCAAACCACAGGAGTCCAAGATTTGGAATTCAGATAAACCACTAGGGTGAGGTAGGAGTTAGATATCCAAATGTGCTCACATGCGAACATCAAGATGTGGATCTAGAAAGGAAATCTGAAACCAAAAGATCATTCCAGTGAGAAGAGACTATTGGGATAGGAAAATCTTAAATCAAGACCTAAGCAAAGGATTCCTAGAGACCCAAATTCAAAATGCATACTCAGTCAAGGATGGGACAAACAATCAATAGAGATTCAAACGGGTCAGGAACCATAACTATAACAATCAGGTGAACTGTCAGTTGTTTCACTGGCAAATTAAAACAACTATGGATTAGGCATCTAAAAAAAAAAAAAGAAAAGAAACAAACTATGAAATAGTGAAGAGAATAATGAATCATGCACCTATTCTATGTCAGGTAATCAATAGTCACTAAACATTTATTAAGTGCCTGCTGTATACCACTGAGCATTGAGGATACAAATATTGCCTTCAGAGAAGTCCTAAAGTGAGAATTAAGGAGATATCAGGACTGAGCAATTTCCTTAAATGGAAATTTGGCTTCCATGAACCTGTCCTACAGTCAGAGACAGAAACTAGTGATATGATGGAAGTAGAGAGTAGTGATGGGGTGGGTTAGGTGAAAAATGAAAGGCTAACATGCCAGACTCATAGTAAGTGTTTAACATATTTTTTTGATTGATTGAACCATTTATTAATAGATTGATTTGGAGCCAGGAAACCTGGATTGAAATATTAGTTCCTCTGCTATATTTCTATGGGTTCTTAATAGAATAATTTCCCTTTCTCAGGCCTCAATTTCTGATCTGAGGAAGCACCTGTAGTTGAATTAGAAGATATCTAAAGTCCCGTCTTTGGGGTAAAAGGACAGGTAAAAGGAAAGAAGAAAGAGCCACATGCAGAAATGCTTGAAGATAAGATAAAGGGAGCACAGTGGCAGTGATGGTACATTGTTCAATGTTGGCTACAGTTTCCTCAGAAGAAAGAAGAACAAATCCTCAAGAATTGGGATTAGGAAGGAAGATAGTTCATTGGAGAGGGAGTTCATAGTGAAAAAATCCAACAAATAATATCAGAGGGTGGTAGAGGACTACAAGGTTATGTAGCTGGGATTGCAGTTATCACAGGGAGAAAATTCTATCTACATGCTGGGGCTTAGGAACAGAATTCTGATATGGTCAATCATGGCGATAGTTTTCCTGATATTAAATTAGCCCTGCATTCCTGATATAAATCCTACTTGGTCATAGTGTATTATCTTGCTGATAAGCTCTTGTAATTTCTTTGCTAATATTTTATTTTAAAATTTTAATCAATATTCATGAGGGAGATTGGTCTATAATATTTTTTCTCTGTTGTAGCTCTTCCTGTTTTGGGTATCAGTATCATATTTGTGTTATAGACTGAATTTGGAAGGACTCTTTCTTTACCTATTCTTAGGAACAAAATTCAGGTTGTCTCATGAGAGTTATAGAGACTCTGAGACTGGAGTCTCCAAGAGCCAGACTAACTTGATACTGTTAAAATTGATAAGGTTCTATTTCCCCCTGGTTAGGTCTGGAATTGGTCTCAGAGAAAGGAGGGAGGCTATATCAGTGGATGAGAATTACAAATTCATCATCTAATTATTGTCAGAATTAGAAAGTTGTGAGGGCAGTTAGATAAGTAGATCATCACAGATTTCCTATAACTAGGAAATGATACCCAGTGTCCAAATCTGAGATTCAACTAGTTTTTTACTCTCTTTTTTTAAAACTCTTTTTAAATTTTTCTCGCTTTTCTTTCATTTTACTCTCTCTTAATTATCAATATAGTAGATACTTAGGAGAATTTTAAGGAAATTTGAAAATCCCAGAATCTGAAGCTGGAAGGGACCTCAGAGATCATCTAATCTATTTGACTTGGAATTCCCTCTACAAATTCTCCAAGTAGAAATCCTACCTGTGCTTGAAGATTTTTAGAGGGAAGGACAAAACCAAGATGGGTGAGTAGCAAGAAGAAATATGACTGAATTATATTTCACAGCTTCTCCAAAGAGAGCTAGAAAACACGCCAGACTGTATCTTGAACAAGAAATCTAAAAAAAAAAAAAATCACAGGGAATCATTTTTCTATTCCAGATTAGCATAGAAAGATAGACAAAAAGTACTATGATTATAGACATAGTACAGGATTTAGCCAGGAGTGAAATGAGGAATATTTCAATGCAGATAAAGTCTGTGAACAAGAGACCCAAATCTAGTACAGAGGGGCTTAAATTTATGCAAGATAGGAAGAGGTGCCAACTGGCAGCTCTGTGGTTAATTACATAATTCCAGGTCACAGATCCAAGGCTCACTGCAGAAGGAATTTGTACTCAGAAATATCATTACAAGCTGAGGAGGTTACAGGATCTCAAATGTGTCCTGAGCTAGGAACAAATTCTGAAGCAAACAGTAGCGGTGTGGTGCTGATCACTGATACTAGGAGTGGGGGAGTCATTTTAGATCCACCTTCCATACCAGTGGGAAATCTGCAATAGAAAACTGGGGTAGAAATCCTAGATCAAGGAGAAATTTATAATATTGTCACTCTGAACTTGCAGAGTTTTCCAGCTGGACAGGATGAGTCCATCAGCAGTCTACTAAAAATTCAACTAGGCAAAACCACAAGTGTGTTGTTCAAACCCAAACTCCGATCAGGAATTTGCAGAGCTCAGCCAGAAAAGCAGCAATCAGACTTTTCCACGAATCAGACTACTCTCAAAGTACTGAAAGCTTGCAAGTCTCTGGCCTTGAGATTATGGAATGCCACAGCAATCAATATCTTTAGAAAAGAGTAGCAAAGACCTATGTTACACAAGATAATTCTAGACTTTTCCTCCAGAAGTGTGTATTTCCTAGCCCTAAAGTCTAAAGCCAGGAAGTAGGCTAAAAAAATGAACAACCAAAAGCAAAAATCCTATCATAAAAGACTATTATAATGACAGGGACATAAAACACAATTCAGAAAAAAAAAGAGCGACTCCAAAATATCTATAAACTAAGTTTCAAAGAATAACCCAGCTTGAACATAAATTCAACTAGAAATCCTAGAAGAGATGAAGTAAGTTTAAGTGTGTGTGTGCGTGTGTGTGTGTGTTTAAGAATTAAATTTTTTTCTTTAATTAGGGCAACATGAAATAAATAATTTGAAATGAATTTAATGTAATTGAGAAAAATAAAAGAAAGATTAAATGTTTTAAAAGTGTATGTGTGTGTGTGTGTGTGTGTGTGTATTTATAGTTTGATACAAGAGGTATCAAACTCTATAAGAAATCTCCAAAAATTAAAATGAACCAAATAGAAGCTATGGATTCTGTAAGATAAAAAGAAATAGTAAAACAAAGTCAAAAAAGCTGGAGAAAAAAAGAAGAAAATTTAAGGCATCACATAACAAAAACAATTGCCATCTAAAACTATTCAAGTAGAGATAATTTAAGAATGATTGGGCTACTACCTAAAAGCCATGACCAAAAAAAAAAAAAAGAAGAACCTAAACATCATATACCAAAAAAAAAAAAAATCTTAAGACTGCCCTGATCTCTTAGAATTAGAGACAAAGTGAAAATAGAATCCACTTGTTACCTCTTTAAAGAAATCCCAAAATAAAAACTTTGAGGAACTTTACAACCAAAATGTAGAGCTTTCAGAACAAAGAAAACATACTACAAGCATCCAGGAAAAAAAAAAAAAAGAATTCAAGCACTAAGGAGCCACAGTCAAAATCATAATTTATCAGCAACTACCATAGAGAAATGGAGAATTTGGAATACCATTCTCCAAAAGGCAAAAATGTAGGTTTACAGCCAAAAATAATTTACATAGCAAAACTGAGTTTAATTCCTCATTCCTCAACAAGGGTGAGGGATTGTTGCCTTTAATGAATGGAGAATTTCCAAACATTCCAAACATTAGCACTTCATAAAAAATTTTAATTGAAAAGAAACAAAAAATAAGGCAAACATGAGCAAGTAATTATCAGGAATAAATAAGGATAAACTGTTTACATTCTAATATGGAAAAGTTGTATTTCAGAAACCTTTTGTTCTGAGCACCTATTATCAACAGGGATCATAGACTAATTAGACAAAGGATCTCAGAGTAGTTATGTTTGTTCTGAAGATCTTGAAGAATGGTAAGGGAAGGGAAGAGGAATACACTTAGAAGAGGGGAGAGGGAAATGACTGGGGAAAATTACATAATAAAATTTTGTAGAAGTTTATACAAATAAAAGGAGGAAGGGATAGGGCGTGACTAATATTAGCTTTTCATTATAATCTGAGGGAAGAATACAATCAAATGGTGGCATACAGATATATGTATTTCATTTAACAGGGAAATGGGAGAAAAGGAGAAAAAAAAAGGGGGGGGGGGAATAAAGAGGAAGACATATTAAGAAAGGGATAAGTCCTAAGCAAAATAATCTCTAACAAAGAATGTCTAAAAACATAGCAATGATTTTTGTGGTAGCAAAGAATTGGAAACTGAGGGATACCCATCAATGAAGGAATGTTGAAATATTATTGTGTTATTAAAAAATGATGAGGAGAATGGTTTCAGAGAAACATGGGAAAACTTGTATAATCTCATACAGAATGAAATGAACAAAGTCTCAAAAAAAGTTTATACAATGATAATAATATTATAAAGACAAGTAACTTTGAAAGACTTAGGAACTCTGATTAATACAATGGCCAAACAGATTCCAAAGGACACATGATAAAATATAATACTCACTTTCTGTTAGAGAGTGCAGAATGCAGATTGAGAAATATTTTTTGAACATGGTCAATGATTTATTTTGCCTGACTATTCATGTTCATAATGGAGATTTTGTTTTTATTCCTTTCTCAATGGGTAAGGAAATGGAAAGGAGAGAGGTGGATTTTTGTTGATTGAAAAAATAATTTAGGGGGGAAAATTATTAATGAGGGGGAACCAACTCTCCAGGGAAATCTGAGGGAAATACTTCTCACAAAATCTTTGCCTTTTCTTTTACTATCATAATGGAAGTTCCTTTTGCATTAATACAGACACGTCTTGCCAAATTTCTCTGAAATGGTATTTTCTTTCAATTGTCATTATTATATGTTATTTATTTTGCTTTCTTGATTCTGCTCATTTCACATTGCTTCAATACATACAACTCTTCCTAGGAATTTTTGTATTCTTTTCAGATTAATCATTTCTTGCAACACAGTAATATTATGTTAAATTCATATACAATTTGCTTAATTATATCCACATCCAGAGAAAGAACTATGGTGTCTAAATGTAGATTGAATTATGTTATTTTCATTTTGATAGTTTATTTTTTCTTTCTCATGGTGGTTCCCTTTTGTTATGATTCTTCTTTCACAACATGATTAATGTGTAAATATATCTGATATGATAGTACATGTATAACCTGTATTGGGTAATTTGACATTTTGGGTAGGGAAAAAGAAAGGGAGAAAAAAATTGGAATTCAAAATCTTATAAAAGTGAATGTTGAAAACTAAAAACAAAACAAAGTGAGCAGAACTAGGAGAATAGCTTATAAAATGACAGTAGAACCATGGCAAAGAAATCAACTTTGAAAGTCATTAGAACTGAATACAGAAGATGGAAAACATTTGACTCATCTATTGCCATAAAACAGATGGATTTAAAACACAGAATGAGATAAATATATTTGGACATGGCTAATGTGGTGATTTGTCTTGATGGACTATGCATAATTTGTCATGAAAGTTTTATTTTTTACCTTAAAAAAAATGTTAAATTGGTGAACAGTGGGAGGGAGAGATAATGCTTATAAAAATAGTTTCCTAAAAATAAAGTAAAAGGAAAGGAACTCTAAAAATTCAGCTCTGAAATATTTTAGATATTTTAGTGAAATACTCAAAATTTTTATCTTCCTTCAAGGTTTTGCTTAGCTTAGCTTACCTGTACCATGAAGCTTTTCCTTAATTCCTCCCCCCCCCCAAGTTAATACTTTCTTAAATTATTTTGTACTTATTTCACTATGTATATTTTCCCTATAAAAGTAAGATTCTTGAAAGAAAAGATCGTTTTCACTTGCCTACCAAAACGTTGAAACAAAAAAAAGGTCAAGCACCACTACATGCTTTCTTCAGATCCCATCAGTTCTCAAAAACTCTTTAAAAGAGTTATATGTCTGACATACAACAACTATAACTGAATGTACAGGTCAAAAGAATAAGAACTCTGACAAGGAGAAATCCTTTTAAATTGACAACAGAGAATGTTAATTCTTAAAATGCTTGCTCAGTATTCTCTAGCATCTCCAAACTAAGAGCTGGCACTCACAAATTGATCCAGCTTCGTACTTGGGGCTCACATTGAGAATCACTTTTGTTATGAGGACTTTTATTTTTATCTTTTCCTGATTCCCCCCTTTTAGACACCCTCCCCCAATTTCTCTCTCTCTTTGTCTCTCAATCTCTGTTTTTTCTCTATCTCCTTAACAAGCAAACACTAATTCTATTCAGTCAAGTGAGGAGAAAATGTGTGTGTGAGGTTAGAGTATATTGACTTCTGCTTGGGAAAAGGAAGGAAGGAAGGAAGGAAGGAAGGAAGGAAGGAAGGAAGGAAGGAAGGAAGGAAGGAAGGGAAAGAAAAAGAATATGACTCAAAAACTCAGAGTATTGGACAAAAAATGCTGGGAAAATTGGAAAGGAATTTGATAGAAACTCGATATAGACCAACATCTCACATTATACATCAAGATAAGATCAAAATAGGTAGATTATTTAACCATAAAATATCATATCACAAGCAAATTAGAGAAATGAAATATCTTATCTGATATAGATCTACGTGTAAGAGAAGAATTTATCATTAACAAGAGATAGAGAGCATTACAGTAAGTAAAATGGATACATTAAATTAAAAAGGGGCTACACAAACAAAACAAATGCAGTCAAAATTAGTAAAAAAACAAAACTGGGAGAAAAATTTTACAGCAAATTTCTCTGACAAAGGCCTCTTTTCTCAAATATATAGAGATCTACATCAAATTTATAAGAATGTGAATTATTGCCCAATGGACAAATGACAATTTGTCAATAAACAGGCAGTTTTCAGAAGAAGAAATCAAAGATTTCTATAGATACATGAAGAAATATGTTCTAAATCACTATTGATTAGAGAATTGTAAACTAAATCACTATTGATTAGAGAATTGTAAACCAAAACAATTCTGAAGTACTACCTCACACCTACCAGATTGGCTAATATGACAGAAAAGGAAAATGACAAATTATGAAGGGAATGTGGGAAAACAGAGACGCTAATGCACTATTGGTGGAGTTGTGAACTGATCAGTCATTTTGGAGAGCAATTTGAAACCAAGCTCCAAAGACTATAAAACTATATCTGCACTCTAACCCAGCAATAGTACTACTAGGGTTGTATAATGAAGAGATTTTTTTTTAAAGGAAAGGGATTTATATTTACCAAAATATTTCTAGCAGCTTTTTTTTTTTTTTTTTTTTTTTTTGTGGTGGCAAAGAATTAGAAACAGGAGGGAATTACCATCAAATAGAAAATGGCTGAAGAAGTTATGTATAAGATTGTCTTGGAATACTATTGTACTATAAAAAATGGCAAGCAGAAACCTGGACGTACATGAACTAATGCAAAATAAATTGAGCAGAATCAGAACTATATATATATATATATATATTTATATATATACATATATATAAAACAAAATATATGATGATCAACTGAGAATTATTTAGCTTATAATGAACTTAGCAATACAATGAATTAAGACAATTTCAAAAAACTCTTGATGAAAAATGCTATTTACTTCCAGTGAAAGAACTGATGAAATCTGAATATAGCTTTTTCTTGAGGTTTTTTTTTTTTTTTGGGGGGGGGATTTGTCTGTGTTCTCTTTTGCAACATGGCTAATGTGGAAATTTGTTTTATATGATTGCACATATATAAATTATATCTGATTTCTTGCCTTCTCAAGGGGAAGAAAGGAGAGGGAGCTGTGAAGAGAAAGAGAAGGAGATAATTTGAAACTCACAATTTTAAAAAATGAATGTTTTTTACATATAATTAGAAAAAATAAAATTAAAAACTTAAAATAAAAATATAGAGTATAGATAAATCAACAGATTAACCTAAAAATTAGGAGAGTCAAATACTAAACATTCAAAAATGTTACAAAGTCTGTTAACAATTATCATAAAACAAAGAAAAGTTAACCAATGCCTCATGAAACATAACATTTTATAGTATACACTCCCCTCTGCCCCTCCCACTCCCCCTGCCCCCTGCCAAAAAAAAAAAACAACAACAAAAAAAAACGGAGTATGGAAAAGCAATAAGCAATTCTAGAATGTTTCAAGAGAAATTAAATCCATAGAAAATAAATTAGAATAAATGCCAGAATATATAACTTTTAATACAGATTGATTAGTAAGTTGTAAAAAATTAAATCCACGCACTGATACATTGTTGGTGGAATTGTGAAGAAATCCAACCATTCTGGAGAGCAATTTGGAATTATTCTCAAAAAGTTATCAAACTGTACATACTCTTTGACCCAAGCAATGTTTCTACTGGGCTTATATCCAAAGAGACCTTAAAAAAGGGAAAGGGACCCGCATGTGCAAAAATGTTTGTGGCAGCCCTTTTTGTAGTGGCCAGAAACTGGAAACTGAGTGGATGCCCATCAAGTGGAGAATGGCTGAATAAATTGTGGTATATGAATATTATGGAATATTATTGTTCTGTAAGAAATGACCAACAGGATGATTCAGAGAGGCCTGGAGAGACTTACATGAACTGATGCTGAATGAAATGAGCAGAACCAGGAGATCATTATACATGACAACAACAATAACTATCAATTCTGATGGACGGGGCTCTCTTCAACAATGAGATGATTCAAACTAGTTTCAATTGTTTAATAATGAAAAGTCAGCTACACCCAGAGAGAGTACTATGGGAAATGAGTGTGGACCACAACATAGCATTTTCACTTTCTGTTATTATTTGCTTGCATTTTTGTTTTTCTTCTTGGGTTTTTTCTTTCTTTCTAGGTCTGATTTTTCTTGTGCAGCAAGATAACTGTATAAATATGTATACATATATTGTATTTAACATATACTTTAACATATTTAACATGTATGGGACTACCTGCCATCTAGGGGAAGAGATGGAGGGAAGAAAGGGAAATGTTGGAACAGATGGTTTTGCAAGGGTCAATGTTGAAAAATTACCCATGCATATGTTTTGTAAATAAAAAGCTATAATAAAAAAATAAATCCATGAAGCAGAATTTTCCAAAAGAAATAAATGAAATAATAAAAAGATTGGAATAAAAATACTAATATGGAAGAAAATCTGGTAGCCAACCAAAAAAGACACCATACATTTGCCATCTTGTTTTCAAATTTCAACAACTTATTTAAATTATTCAGCTAAATTTTCTTAATTTTACTCCATTTCTTTTTCTTATTACTATCCTTTATTTGTATATATTACAAAACCTTGTCTTAGCTGTAATAAGTCAATAGTCAGTCTCTGTACAAACATCTGACTCAAAGCTAAATTTCATATCCATAATAAGTCTTTTCCTATTGCTACAATGTAGCCAATTTCATTTTCTGTGATGTTATTTGGTGCTTTCCTTTTTAGGACACATTTTTTTTTTTTTTTTTTTGTAAATAATACGTTCCTGATATGGAGGCTTCTTTGGAATTTATGTCTTAGTCCTCTTATCGCTTTCTCTTAAATCATATGTTCCCATATATTTCTCCTCATTCTCTCTTTTCTCCATTTTTACATTAAAGTCATGAGTTATCAGAGTATTTGTTTATTTGGTTTGTAAAATGTTTCATCAAATTCTTTATATAAGGTCTTTATCATTTTGTCCTTAGCAAACTACATTGGTATGCAAGTTTCAATTATCTTCATGGTGGCCTTCTTTTGGAAAATACTTATTAGTACTATGGTATATCATAATAAAATATCCCATGACATTTGGGCATATGATAAAACTCCCTCTGTCTGTTCTTTTCCTTTCCTTTCCATGGAATACTTGTGACTCAGCTATCCATTTAACTGCTTTCTAGTTTCATTAATAAAGCAAGAATGTGAAAATAACATGATTCAGTCCTTCCAGGAATGTCCATTAATTGGTCATAGGAGAAAGATATTATATTTAGGGGACTAATAGATAAATTATAATTTGCTGCCAGTCTGAATATTGTGTGATTCTTAGTATTCTTTGCTTCCTTTCCAGCCTCTTTGCCACTATCATTGCTCAAGTAGAAAGGGGCTGCAAAGGAAAGAAAATCATTTAAAATATTTATTTCATGGTCTTCATACCCCCCTCCCCCCACAAAAAAAAATGTTGATCATAAGGTGAGCATCCTATGAGTGATATGTCTCTCTGTTATTAATTTAACTTGGGAAACAGACTTGATCTCTTCCTGAGGTAAGTATTTGCTAGAATCTGTCAAACATTCCATTCCATTGCATAGCTTTCAAGAAATGCAGGTTTACTTTCATAATACAGTGAGATATTGACATTAGCACTTTTGTGGAAATGCAGAAAAAAGTCTTGACAAAATATAGCAGTCCCTTAATATTAAAAAACAAAATAAAACAGCAACAAGCTAGCATTAGGTGCAATGAGGAAATACTAGAAACTTTCCAAATAAAATCAGGATTAAGGCAACAATATTCCACTTCATTGCTATTATTTGACATAATTTTATAAATGCCAGCAAAATCAATAAGACAAAAGAAAAAAAAATCACTAAAACAATAGGTGACAAAGGAGGAGACAAAAAAAAAAATCCATATTCACTGATGAAATTATGGTTTGCTTAGAAAGTCCTAAAAAGTCCTCAAAGTAATTGATGGGCAATAGCTTTAGTAAAATTGTAGATTCTACCATTAATCCATGAAAATCAACTGCATTTCTATTTGGCAATAATAAAATTCATGAGGCAACAGATAGAGAAATTCCATTCAAAATAATTACATGATGCATAAAATGTCTGGAAGTCAATTTACGAAATTCATTCAATACCTCTCTAGATAGAATTACAAAATAGTCCTTAAAGAATTAGAGAACAATTTAAATGCCTGGAAGGATATTCAGGCACTGATTAAAAACAGTAAAGTCAATCAATGGAAAAGACCAATCAAGGAAAAATCAGAAATAATTAAACTCAATAACCCAATGTTTAATAAACTTCAAATATATGATATATATGTATACATATATAGATATACACCTAAGAATGATTCCCTATTTGACAAGAATTTCTGGGAAACCTGGAAAGCAGTCTGGCAAAAATTAGATGTAGACCAATATGCCACAATAAATTTGAAATGTATCTGTGATCTGAATATTAAAGGTCATGTCATAAAAAAAGAGAGAAAGGGAAGTAAAGCAGATCATATATGTTATGACTAGACCATAAACTCTTGGTCAAACAAGGGTTAGACGTGATTTTAGAAGATAAAATAGGTCATTTTGATTAGGTGAAATTGCAAAGCTTTTTCATGAATAAATTTAAAGCAACTTGGGCAAGAGGGAAAGTGGTTAACCATGAAAAATATCATTTAATAAAATATATCTGATATGAATGCAATATCCAAGATATAAAAACAACTAAAAGAAAGATATGAAGCCAAAAAACATTTCACAATAGACAAAACAAAAAGAAGACCTCCATCCCCCCAAATTTAGTTATGTAGACATAAAAGGTAGAGTCCCTGGACAGCACTAGCCTTTTAAGAGATGTATCACAAATGTGTCCCTGCAACTGGAAAAGTAGCCAGGAATTCGGATAAAATATGGGAACAGCAAAAGATCTAGATTTTACCTTCTGAGGCTATAATGATTTACTTAAATAGTGTAGATCCAATGGGAAGAGGGAAACCAAAGAGAGAGAAGTGGGGTCAGAGAATCCAAACCATAAGTGATGCTATGTGGGGAGACTCTATAGGGCCCAAGACTGAGGGGAGAAAAAGGGGAAAATGTAACTTAACAGGGAGGAGAATTGTTCTTTTTGTTTGTTTGATTTGGGCTATTGTGTTATAGTCTTATATGATCTGTATTCTGTCTGTGGGGTAGAATAAAGATTATCCTGTATCTAATGTATGCCCTTGTAACTTTGAATACTTGTTTAGGGTCTAAGATTCCTTTTGCTCACAGAGTATATCTAGAGGATTGAAGTGTACTTGGAGCTATCAGGACACACTGGTTGAGTAATTGCAGGCAAGTCCATACTTACATGGCTACCATTCCTGCCTCTGCCCCACCTCCTCCCTGGTCTTTCCTGAATTTATACAAGAAATTTGAGAAATGTAATCAGGAATGATCCTTTTGTAGAACCTTTATTCCTTCCCTGACCTTGGCTACTAAATTTGAAATCTCTCCTGGTTCCAATTAGCCCAACCCCAAGATGATGGTCAGTGGAATTTCCTGTGCTGTCAACCTGGACATTCCAGCCATCAAACTTCCAATAATTCCAATCTGAAGAAGGGCCCAAGGGAAATTGGTTAGATTCAGAGCCTGGCAAACCTGTTCAATGCCAGCACCACCCATGGTTGGCACTAGTTCAAATGGCTTTGACGTCTTTCACTGCCAGTCAGTCCCTGTGGGAGGGAGAAGTTCAAGAATGTCTGCAAAAGAAAAATGACCATGTACATTTTGCTAGTCTTAGGCAGTGGCACATTGGCCCTTATTTCATATTTGTCAAACCTCTTTACCTTATGGGGTTGCCCTAACCCAGAATGGACCTTCCTTTTGAAGGGGGAATTAACTTTTTTTTTTCATCATCTATAAACTGGAAAGTCGCTGCCTTCTTTCCTGGACCTGTAAGCATTTCTGAGATGCAGCTTCTGGTTAATCCGGTCCCACCACCATGAGACTAGCAGCTCTGCATACCCAACCCTGCCCACGGGTCTCCTCCTTCATATTTGTAGCTGCATAAATTAGTGAACTGCCGGACCTTTCATTCTCAACTGTTTTTTAGGTTCCTGTGGGATTTTCCTATTTGAGTAAGGTGTTTTGGGATCTGCCCAAAGTCTCATTATTGGCTCAGTCAGTGATAACTTTTTCCAAACTTGAGATTCCCCTCCAAGATTCAGTTCCCATCCTCACTCTCCCTGGAATTCAACTTTGGTCTGTATCCCAATTCTCCATGACCCTGAAGCAGGATTATATTCCTTAGCACCCCACCCTCCATGGCCCAGCCCCAGCCCCAGCCCCTACTTAATACAATTTAAACAGGTGACACCTAATCCCCTAGGGGACCCCACCTGGGTCAAAGTTCACACTTGCCACACCTTCTGCCAAGCCCTGCCTCAAGTACCCACTTGTCTTTGCAGTTGGAAGAACCCCTTAGCAGGGGAATAGAAGCTGTACCACATACTCACTTTAATCTTTTCTTTCTTTCCCTGAAAGAAATATGAACCATAGTCTGCAGTCTATGGTACTTCCTCTCTGACACAGAGCAGTCATTCCAGGGATGGATTTCTCTGATTTGGGAACAGGTGAATCACTAACTTTTCCAAAACAGACAGATGACACAAATTCCAACAGACCCTCACAGGAAGCCTCCCAGCGTTTGGATTGGCAGGCCAAAGGCAAAGGGGAATGACATAAGTCTGGGTGGGGTTGGTAAGGGAGAAGTGGGTGAGTGAATACCCAAAAGGGAAGGGTTCAATGAAGACTTCTGCCAAAAAAAAGCCTGTAGAAAAAGTAATTTTCTTAAATAAGATATGAAGGTGATCATAATGGGGTGAGAAAGGGGCATAATACCCCACAAAAGGATGTATCTTCTGTCTCAACACTTAATGATTTTTCATGTTATCAAAGAATCCTTTTCCTTCCTTGAAGTCTCACCAACCTGGAGTCCTCCCAACCTGGGACCAAAGGAATTTTTCAAGGCTTGCCCCTACCCTCAAAAAAAGGATGACAAATACGGCTTCTCCCCTCATAATCTCCATTTCTTAGAATAATCAGAGAACTGGAGATTAGTCCAATCCCTGCATTTTATAGGCAAGAATAGGGGACAGGAACTAGATCTATGGTTCTATTGATATAGGAAATTCCCAGATAAGGAAACTTCTTCCAATATGAATTATTCTCTCTGAATCACTGCCTTAAACAGTTACCTAGAGCATCAGAGTCCAAATTTGAATTCAAATCTTCTGGTCTTTGAGGACAACTTTCTATCAACTATATCACATTGCCTTTTGACAGAGAAAAATACTAAGTCCCAAAGAGATGACAGGACAAATAAGGACCTAGAGCAATGACAAATTTCTTAACAGTGGAAAAGTGGAACTAGGAAATGTTCACTACACATAGCAAAGTGTCTAAGTAATAGATTGGGCAAATCTCGATATTTGATTGCATTGTAATTTCATTGTTAGTACTAATGGCTAATAGGGCATAAGGGAGAAGCAAAGGGCATCTCCTTTTATCCTCATTCTCGAAGGGAAAAAAAAGTGACTACCCAGAAACAAGACTCATGGAATAAATTTGAGAGCAAATACTTGGGGACAGAGGTGTTTTTGGGGATGCTATTATCTTATTCAACAAATAAGAAAAGAAAAGGTGCAAGTATGTAGAAAGTATAAAAGTACTGGGCAACTTGGTCCAAAAGAATGTATGTTCCTAAGAGTTGTTAGGAAAAAAAAAAGAAAAGAAAAAAATGGTGGGTGGGAGAAGGGAAAAAGATGCTAGAATGTTGATAGGAGTGTTAAAAGAGTAAAGTAAGGGAAATGATTTGCTGCAGGTCAAAGACCCTAAGTCTAGAGTCAAGGGAGGTGAGTTCTAGGCCTTAGGGAAGTGATATAATTGCTCTGTCTTTTTTTCTTTATTTTTCAAATGAAAGTTGGACTGAACGACCTCTGAGGAACATTTCCATCTCTAACTTTATTATCGTAGTTTGGTAAAGTCAATCAATATTGATGATTGGTTAAGAGCAGAACTATCATCTCCACATAGAGGAAACAGGCAAATTAGATAGCCCTAAGTAACAATTTAAAACAAAATTTTGAATCTTTTTTGAAGTTTCCCTTGGTAAACCTTCCCATAGTCTCTTCTCAATATGAGTAAATAAATTCTAGAATTGATCATATATATGCATGTAAAAAATAAAATAAAGAGATGAATTATTCATAAAAATCTTTTTTAAAATTAAATTTTATTTTATTTTTAAGTTATACACATATTCATTTTTTTGCATATTTCCATATGTATCATATTGGATGAGAAAAATCAGAACAAAAGGGAAAAACCAAAAGGGGAAAAAAAAACCCCAGAAAAATAGAAAAAGGTAAAAATAATATGCTAAAATCTGCATTCAGTCTCCATAGTTCTCTCTCTGGATGCAGATGGCATTTTCTATCCAAAATTTATTGGAATTGCCTTGAATCATTGAATTGCTGAGAAGAGCCAAATCTATCATAGTTGATCATCACATAATCTTACTGTTGCAATGTACAATGTCATAAAGAAATCTTTTTTCAGCACATACATTTTTTCACTATTATTATGACTTAGAATATTTCCTAGTATATTATAATTATTTACCATGTATTCCTTGTACTTCTTTGACAAGTCTCTAGTGTCCTCATATTAGGAATTTCTGTCTTAAAACATTATGCAGAAGGAAATCCTTTCTTCAAGAGATAGAACTCTAGCTTTTTCATCTTATACTCCTAAAGTCCTTGTAATCCTAGGACTCAGAGCATAAAATCCTTCTCAAATTTCCTCCCTTCCAAATTTTCCCCAAGAAAAGCTCCAAGTTGTAGTCACTTTTGGTGATTTTTGCAAGGAAGAGCAAGGAGGCCAAAATTACTGGGACCTAAAGACTACATTGAGGTGCTCTAGACAATCTCTAAAACTGTTAAGTTGTAGAGTGGGTGCCAAATGACATGTCTTGTCATACTTTTCATGATCCCTTTTGGGATTTTCTTGGCAAAGATACCATAGTGGTTTGCCATTTCCCTCTCCAGCTCATTTTACAGATGAGGAAACTGAGGCAAATTGAGTTAAGTGATTTGTCCAGGGTCATATAGCTAGTAAAAGTCTGAGGCCAGATATGAACTCAGGTTTTCCTGACTCCAGAACCAGAACTCTATCTAATGAGTCACTTAGCTATATGTAGTTTTTTATGCCAATTAAATAGTAGTAATAATAATAGCAAAGATTTAGATAGCTCTTTAAAATTTTTTAAGGATTTTACAAACATTATTTCATTAGATCTCTACAACAACTCTGGGAGGTAGATGATATAATTATTCATACTTTACAGATGAGGCAAATGAGGCTGTTGTGAGCTTTTTCTTCTCAAAAACACAGCCAGGTGATAAAAGTTCTGATCTTTTATTATCTTCAATATAGCCCGGTTAGCTTAGAGGCCTATCTCTCTGCTTGGTTCCAAGAGCTCTCTCCAAATGTCACCAAATCCAAAGGTCTGGTCCTAAAGCCTCTGCCTCTGCTTTCTTCAGCCTCCAGCCAGCTCCAGTCTTCATGTCATTCCGGTGAAATCTCGACTTGTAGCGTCTTCCTCTGAAGAACTCTCCGACTGGCCCATTGGCCTATTTATGCTCCTTCCAGAGAGAGGGATTATGGGTTTTCTCCCATAGTGCTCTTTGGCCCAAAGAGCTTCAAGGGAGGTATGAACTCATTGAACTCCAATGAGTAAAGGTGTGAACACAAGCCTTATATTGATTAGTTCTACTTAGTACCTAGTTTCAGGTTCTGGCCAAAACATCTTCTTGTAAGATTAGATCAACTCTAATTAGTTAACAGTTAGTAAGGATTCCAACATCTCCCCCTTTCTTTTGTTTTAAAACATAGGGGGTTTCTGAGGGGGTACACATAAATCCATCAATATGGGCCAGAACTTTGTAACAGATATACATGGTATACATAAATCCATCAATATGGGAGGCATTATACATAATTTACATAAGCACATAGCAATATAACACAGGCTAGTAGTAATGTAACAACATGAATCAACCTAAAAATTTACACATGTCCATAAGTCCTAGAAACAGTCCAATAGGATTCCATTGTCCATTAGTTCATGTGCCAGGAATCCAATAGTTCCTGTAAGCCCTGAAGTACTGCAAAAGTCTCATCAACAATTTTTCATCTCAGGGAACTCCCATATATATGTAGAAATTAATACTCAGAAAGTTTCTAACTTGTTTGACATCATAAATCCACTTAACACTTTAAGGTTAACAGAGCCCTTCATAAATATCATCTCATCTGATCCTAACAACAACCCTGGGATGAAAATACCATTATTATCTCCACTTTACAGATAAGGAAATCAAGGCAGACAGAAGCTATATGACTTGGTCAGGATCTCATAGATCTTCTGAAATCAAGTCTTCTAGCTTTTTTACATAAGCAATAAAAGACAGAGCATTTAATTCAGGTTTTCTGACTCCAGATAGAGTATGGTGCTCTTTCTACTATTCTATAGTTCCACATTACCCCCAAACTAATATCTGATTATTTTCACATTGCCTAGTCAAGAGTTAAGCCCAGAAACACACAAGGATTAAACAAATGGTGTCCAGTGTTGGCCGTTTCCAAATGATGAATTTTAACCAATGTGAGTCCTCTGGAATCCCCATCTCCAATTTTGAATGACATCTTCTGGAGAGACGGACTGGACTACTTCCTGCTTCCTACATACAACATTCCATTTTTCATCTCCATGTACAAGCAACTGGTCACCATGTCTGTGAGAACTCATCTCCTGCACATCTGCCTTTTCAAATCTTTAGTTTTCTTTAAGATTCAACTCCAGTCCCTTCCTGAATGAGATCCTAACTCCCCTCTACCCCTTAAATTATTTTGTACACATTTTGAATTTATTTATCTGTGTTATGTTCTTCAACCTCACCAAGAGCATGTAAGCTCCTTGAGGGAGAGCCCTTTTTTTGTTTTATGTTATTTTACCTTTTATTTTTGCTTCCTTAACCCCTAGCAAAATTCTTGAAACATACAAGTTAATAAATGCTTTTGGGTGAATGAATGAACAACATGGCATCTCCAAGTCTGGTTCCTGTGTGCCTAGGGTGAAGGAGGACACTGGCAGTCTGCCCTTATGAGACATACTTATCCCAAACATAGATGTATCATAATTGTAATCCTTTTTAAGATAGATTAGAGACATATTATGAGGTAGGTATGATGTAAATGCAGATTTTGAGAATGTTAATGTAGGGAAGGGCCAGGAATTTTACTGAGAAGAATCAGAACAATGGTGGGAGGATCATTTAGGGCCAATGAATGATCTGTGGGATAGGAGGTATGAACTTTTACAGCTATCTAAAGCTGAAGGTAAAGGCAGGAAGTAGGGCAGCAGTTTTAAGGAACCCAAACTAGTCTTGGTGCCTGGGAAAAGGGCTGAAATTGGAAGTTCTATGTGTCACATCCAGAATAAATAAAGGAATTAATTTCTGGTGTCAGGACTCTATGAGGCCAGCAGTTTTTGCCTCCACTTCTGGTTTGTGTCCATTGCTTCACATAAGGGTTAGATTTCTTCAAAGACTGAGACAAAGCAGTAGATACGGAAGAGGAAAGAAAGCACTTATTAAGCGCCTACTTGTGTCAACTACTGTGCTAACTTCCACGGATACAAAAAAGGGCAAAAATCATAGTCTTTGCTTTCAAGGAGCTCACAATCTAATGGTAAAGATGACAAGCAAACGAATGTGTACAAACGAGATCCATAAAGGATAAAATAGAGATAATCACAAAGAGAACGCATTGGTATGAAGGGGGATTAGGAAAGCCTTACCATAAAAGATGGAATTTTATCTGAAATTTGAAGGAGGTCAAGGAAGTCAGGGGTGGGGATGAGGAGGGAAAGAATCTCAGTCATGGAGAATAGTCATGGAAAATGCACGGAGACAGAAGATGGAGTGTCTTGTGCAAGGAAAAGGAAGGAGGCCAAAATTACTGGGACCTAAAGACTACATTGAGGTCTGGGGATAGAGAAGGGAGGAATAAGGTATAAAAAGACTAGAAAGTTAGGAAAGAGCCAGATTATGCAAGATTTCAAATGCCAATCTAGTGTTTGACAAACCCAAAGCCCCTAACTTCTGGGAAAAGAATTCATTATTTGATAAAAACTGCTGGGATAATTGGAAATTAGTATGGCAGAAATTAGGCATGGACCCACACTTAACACCATATACCAAGATAAGATCAAAATGGGTCCATGACCTAGGCATAAAGAATGAGATTACAAATAAATTAGAGGAACATAGAATAGTTTATCTCTCAGACTTGTGGAGGAGAAAGAAATTTGTGACCAAAGATGAACTAGAGACCATTACTGATCACAAAATAGAAAATTTTGATTACATCAAATTAAAAAGCCTTTGTACAAACAAAACTAATGCAAACAAGATTAGAAGGGAAGCAACAAACTGGGAAAACATCTTCACAGTTAAAGGTTCTGATAAAGGCCTCATTTCTAAAATATATAGAGAACTGACTCAAATTTATAAGAAATCAAGCCATTCTCCAATTGATAAATGGTCAAAGGATATGAACAGACAATTTTCAGAGAATGAAATTGAAACTATTACCACTCATATGAAAGAGTGTTCCAAATCATTATTGATCAGAGAAATGCAAATTAAGACAACTCTGAGATACCACTACACACCTGTCAGATTGGCTAAGATGACAGGAAAAAATAATGATGAATGTTGGAGGGGATGCGGGAAAACTGGGACACTAATGCATTGTTGGTGGAGTTGTGAACGAATCCAACCATTCTGGAGAGCAATCTGGAATTATGCCCAAAAAATTATCAAATTGTGCATACCCTTTGATCCAGCAGTGTTTCTATTGGGCTTATATCCCAAAGAAATAGTAAAGAAGGAAAAGGGACCTGTATGTGCCAAAATGTTTATAGCAGCCCTATTTGTAGTGGCTAGAAACTGGAAAATGAATGGATGCCCATCAATTGGAGAATGGCTGGGTAAATTGTGGTATATGAATGTTATGGAATATTATTGTTCTGTAAGAAATGACCAGCAGGATGAATACAGAGAGGACTGGCGAGACTTACATGAACTGATGCTAAGTGAAATGAGCAGAACCAGGAGATCATTATACACTTCGACAACGATATTGTATGAGGACATATTTTGATGGAAGTGGATTTCTTTGACAAAGAGACCTAACTGAGTTTCGATTGATAAATGACGGACAAAAGCAGCTACACCCAAAGAAAGAACACTGGGAAATGAATGTGAACTATCTGCATTTTTGTTTTTCTTCCCGGGTTATTTATACCTTCTGAATCCAATTCTCCCTATGCAACAAGAGAACTGTTCGGTTCTGCAAACATATATTGTATCTAGGATATACTGCAACATATCCAACATATAAAGGACTGCTTGACATCTAGGGGAGGGGGGGGGAAGGAGGGAGGGGAAAAAAAAATCGGAACAGAAACGAGTGCAAGAGATAATGTTGTAAAAAAAAAAAAATTAAAAAAAAAAGTTGACTTAATCCTTTCATGCAGCTTTAATTGTTTACTCCTTGTCTTCAATACAAAAAATTATCCATTTTGATCAGAAAATCCCAGTTGACTTAAAGGTAGAATAAGGTTAAATAAAAAACCAAGAAGCCAGATTGTGTGAACCTAGACCAAGCTGGATTATGCAACAAACTCTTATGCCCTAAATTCACTCTGCGTAGGGTTTTTATCCCAAATTGCCTCACACTATAGAGACTAACTCCATGCATTCCAGGGCAGCAAAATGAGTTTGGTGAGTCAGTAGAAAAGGAGGATTGACAAAGGTCAAAGCTACAGTCTGGGTCACAGTTTGCAGAAGAGAAACCTCCTCTTCCCTTCTTCTCCAGTCCTTACTCATTCATTCATTCCTTAAGTTGTAGCAAGGAGCCTTCTATATCCCTGGCATTTTTTCGCAATTATTCTAACCCAAAGATTCCCCTTTGGAATCTAACACAGCTCAACAATCCAATTACTCTAAAATCTTACCAGATATCCAGTTCCTCTAAGTCTTACCAAATCTTCTCAGAAACTGCCTGGGAGAAACCTGCAGAATCTCCTTCAGGTTTCTCAGCTCTGTTGACTCTCATCACTCATACCATCCTTATCAGTAATCATCTGTAATGCAGGGATGCTCAAAAGAAGGGGAAGCATCTTCTAACTTTCAGATAACTCCACAAAGTTGTTACCAAAAACTGTCCTTTCTTCTTCCTTCTCTGAAAATTATTCCTGGGACTGTGAGCAGCTTTAATTATTTCCTATCCATGGATAGTAGTTATCCATGTGGAAAGCATAGCTTTGCTAACATGGGATTTCAAGCAAATCCTTTGTTTTTCTGTACCTCAGTTTCCTTTGCAGATTACCTATCCCTCTAAATCCCTCTAAATGCTATGGAATAGCAACCATGGGCCATACAGTAATGCATATGCTTTATATAAATGGGTATCCTGGTACTGGCACTGAAAAACTAAATATTGAATTCTCAGAGAGAACATTTACACAACAGAAATCAGCAAAGGCTACTAATTAGGACTTAACATTCTTTTTCTGATTATCTAGTTTTAAGAAAGTGATGGAGAAATTTTTAATAGAGCATATCAAACATTTACTAGTACACTTCTGATTGGTTATATGAATGGCTTCAAGTAATTTGCATATATTAAATACTAATCTGCATATATTAAAACTTTCTTTTCATGATTTGAAGGTGTAAAAAGAAAACTTATCATATGTTTAGATAGAATAAAATTAGGAGGGTTGACTCACATTACAGAAAACAGAATCAAGATTGGAATGAAGAGTATTTGGAGTCTCAGATTCAAATGCCATCTCTGCTATGTACTAACTCTTTGATCCTAGACAAATCAACTAATTTATTGACCTAGAGGCAGCTAGGTGGCACGGTGGAGAGACATCAGACACTTATTAGCTATGTGACCCCAGGAAAGCCACTTTACTTCTGATTACCTTGCAAAATGTTTATGGCAGCCCTTTTGTAGTGGCAAGAAACTAGAAGCTAAATGAATGCCCATCAATTGGAGAATGGCTGAATAAATTATGGTATATGAATATAATGGAATATTATTATTCTATAAGAAATGACCAGTGGGATAATTTCAGAGAGGCCTGGAGAGACTTACATGAACTGATGCTGAGTAAAATGAGCAGAACCAGGAGATTATTGTACATGACAACAGCAATATTATACTACGATCAATTCTGATGGAACTGGCTCTTCTCAACAAGGAGATGATTCAAACCAGTTCCAATTGTTTGGTAATGAAGAGAGCTATCTACACCCAGAGAGAGGACTGTGGGAACTGAGTGTGGATCACAGTATAACATTTTCATTCTTTGTTGTTGTTTGCTTGCATTTTATTTTGCTTCTCTCTCTCTCTTTTTTAAATTGGTTTAATTTGATTTTTCTTGTGCGGCACGATAATTGTATAAATATGTATGCATATATTGGATTTAACATATATTTTTATCATGCTTAATGTGTATTGGACTAGTTGCCATCTAGGCGAAGGCATGGGGGAAGGGGAGGAAAATTGGAACACAAGGTTTTGCAACATCTAATGTTGAAGAATTATAAATGCATATGTTCACAAAAAGCTTTAATAAAAAAAAAAAAAGAATTAATGGCACAATTATTAATTTTGCAGATGACCCAAAGCTGAGAGGGATAATGTATACATTGCAGGACAAATTTTAAATCCAAAATGAATTCAGTGACCTAGAACAGTGAGTTGAATATGATAAGAAAGGAATTTAAAGGGATAAAATTAAAGTCCTATATTTGAGTGAAAAGCAATTGGCAGGAGAGGGAAAAGAGGTTTAGAAAATAGTTCATAGGAAAAACATCTGGGAGTTTTAGTGGACTACAAGCCCAAGATGAGTCAACAGTGTGATGTAGCAATTAGAGAAAGTATTATTTCTTCCCTTAAAACTGAGCCTCCTACAAATTTGCCTATGTCTCTAGAAGGCAACACCATTCTTCTAGGAACATGGGTTTATAACCTTGAAGTCATCTCATACTTTTCTTTTCAATTCTCATGTTGCTAAGAGGTTACCAAGTTCTATTGATTCTGTGTTAACAATATTTATCCTTGTCTCTCCATGAACACCATTACCACCTTCATTCAAGGCTTCCTTACTTCTCTTTTAAACTTATTGTTACATTGATCTTCCTAACTCTAAGCTCAACCTTCTTCCTTCCATCCATCCATTCCATAGTTGTCAAAATAGCACTCCTAAGTCATAGGTCTGATAATGCACTCCCCTTTTCAAAAACCTTCAAGGTTTCTCTGTGTGAATGAGTGAAAAAAATTAGTACATACTATGTATCAAGTACTGTGCTAAATGCTTAGAATAAAATTACAAATTCCATCCCCTAATCTTATGTGGTTTATATTCTAATAGGGGAAAACATAATATATAAGGTAATAAACGTTGGACAGGAGGTGGGGTATAGAAGTAGCAGAGGCTGGAGTGAAAAACTAAAAGAGGAGGTTGTTCACTATTGGTATAATATGCATTACAAGAAAAAGTAATTTCCATTGACATATAGTTTGACCCATGAGACTTCCCTGTCCAAGCAGGAAAACTAGGTGGAGTATCAGACAAAGCACTGGGCTTAGAGTCAAGAAGATCAAGTTCAAATCCAGCCTGAGACACTTAATATTATGTGACTCTGGGCAAATTATTTAACTTCTCATTTTCCTTAATTTACTTAATTGTCAAATTGGAATATAGCACCTTCCTCCCAAGGTTACTGTATCAAATAAGATAATATCTGCAAAATGCCTAGCACATAATCGGTGCTTACTGTGTATTTGTTCTTTTTCTATTTGTTAAATTTAATATATTTTGTACATTTTAAGGTAATATTTTAATAATAGCTTATTTTTTAAATACATTTTAAAATACAAAATACAAAAAAAAAGTTTTTAACATTCATTCTTGCAAAATTTTGTGTTCCAATTTTTTCTCCCTCTCTTCCCCATCCCCTCCCTCAGACAGCAAGTAATCCAACATACATTAAACATGTACAATTCTTCTAAACATATTTCCACATTTATCATGCCACACAAGAAAAATCAGATCAAAAGGGGAAAAAATGAGAAAGAAAAAAACAAGCAAGCAAATAACAACAAAGATGGAAATGTTAAGTTGTGATCCACATTCAGTCCCTATAGTGCTCTCTGTGGATGCAGATGGCTCTTTCTCTCACACACTGTTGGAACTGCCTTTAATCATCTCATTATTGAGAAGAGCCAAATCCATTAGAATTGAACATCACATAAACTTGTTGCTGTGTACAATGTTCTCTCAGTTTTACTCACTTCATATTTAAAAGTAATATTTAAAGAAATATAAACATCTAGGTAGAATTAGATACCATTCTCAATAAACTTGTATTATTCCCAGTTAATATCTATTCTACCTTGTTCTTCTTTTTGCTTTTAGCTGAGACAATTGGGATTAAATGACTTGCTCAAGGTCATACAGCTAGGAAATGTTAAGTGTCTGAGAATAGATTTGAACTCAGGTCCTCCTGACTTCAGGTCTGGTGCTCTATCCATTGCACCACCTGGCTGTCCTCCCTTATTTTTCTTTAAGTTCAAGTAGATTTCTGGGGCAGAGGATAGCCTGCATCTCCTACTTTTTATTTTCTAACTTGGGCAATATAATCTCTCTTATGGCCAGTTCATAGGTAAATTTTTGGTTTCAGAGAAGCTTTGCATCAGAATTCTTTGCAAGGAGCTTCCTTCTAGCTGTTGCTAAAAGATAGTAAAACATATTGTAAAGTGTTGGAATTTGCAGTAGGAAGAGCTGGCTTCAAATCCTGCCTTGGACACTTAATAATTTACCCCTGCTATTTACTGCCTGGATGATCTTGAACAAATCATTCAGCTTCTCTGGGACTCAAGTTTTCTTGTCTCTGGGTCTTAGCTTGCTTGTCTACAAAACAGAGCCATTTGAAAATAGAGTAATGAGCTGAAATTTTTTTTTTTGGCATATTGGAATGATAGGTCAAAATTAGTAAAATGAAATTAAATAGGGATAAATGTAAAATTCTTTGCTAGAGTTTAAAAAAATCAGCTTCACAAGCATGAGATCAGAGAGGTATGACCAGTAGCCATCCCTCCAGTACTATCCTAGAGTGCATCCAGAGATACAATGTCCACAATGAGAGAGGCCATAGTTTTGCTGTACTCTTTTCTAGTCAAATTTCATTTGGAGTATTGATTAGGGAAGAGTGTCAACAGAAATAAGGTGGTACATGTCTGGCACTAGAGAATTTGGCTAAAGAAATTGGGGAGAGGAGAAGAGATGTCTTGGAGGAGGGAAGGGAGGATTGATGGTGTCTTCAAGTATTTGATGAACTATTATATACAAAAGGGATTGTACTGAAGAATGTAATTTCATTTTACTTTTTTGAAACTTGGTTTCTCTAGCTTATGTAGACCAGAAGCCACTCATGGACCTGAATCCCTATACTGATTGACACAAAAGCTTTATCCTGCTTTATTTTTCTTATCTGTGCTAGTTTACCATCCCACCCTCTCCTCCATCTTTGACAGCCTGGTGGACCTCTGTTCTGCTAATCATCATATTGGCACTAGATATGGTGTAGGCATCCAATTGGCTTTAGCTCTACTGTAACTCAGAGTTCCCACATTTAAATGATATACCAGCCTCAGTTTAGTAGAACACAATTTTAAAACAGAAATGTAAAGAGAAGTATCATGATACAGTGGAAAAAGCATGGTCTTGAAGTCACAGAACTTAAGTTCAAATCTCTTCTATGCTATTTGTTATTTCCATAGTCCAGTTAAAATATGACAAGGTCCTGATATGGGCAGTATGGCTGAAGGAGTAGAGAGAATGGGACAGACACAGAGACAATATGTTACACTTGAAAGAACATTAGCTCTCAAATCAGAGGACCTAAATTTAACTCCTGCTAATAATGTTTATTAATTGTGTGATCCTGGGAAAATCATTGAATTTCCTATTTTCTCATCTATATAATGATGGGATTGAATTCCATGACTTTTGAGGTCCTGTCTAGCTCTAGCTCTATGATCCCATGATTAGCCAAAATAAATCTTTTAAATTTTAGATTTTGTAGAGGTACAATCTCTAAAACCTCATAAATATTTTGGTTGGGGGAGAAGGGAAAATAAGGGAAAGAGAAGAGTCAAGGATGCTTGAGATTGAGAACCTGGGTAAGTGGATAGACATCACAGATCTAGAGCTAGAAAGTACTTTAGAAATCATCTGGCCAAACCTCAGAAGCATCTGGCCAAACCCTTCATTTTTACAGTTGAGGAAACTGAGGCTCAAGGGATTGAGGAACGTGACTAAAGTTATATAAGTAGTAAGTGTCAGAGGTAGGATTTGAACCCATGTCATCTGATTCTTTCCAATATACCATGTTGTCATTAAATTACATGATGGTGATATCAATAAAAATAGGGAGATTTGGAGGAAGTCTAAGAAAAAAGATAAGTCATTTTGAATATATGAGTTTGAAGTTCTGGGTGGACTATATGGAGGTGTCCAGTTGAGTTCAAGAGAAAGATTAGGGCTTTAGGAGTTATTTTCATAATCATAATTAATCTATTGGAAGCAGATTAGATCAATAAGAATGTATAAAAAGAGAAGAGGGGCCAGGGTTGTGCCTTGGGGTACTTCCACACATAATGAGTGGGAGATGAATTAGGATCCAGTATAAAGTGATTGGACAGGTAGGAAGGTATAAAACCTATCTAAAGCCATGTTCCTAAAGGCAAGGAAGAAGAGAATATTCAGGGCAAGTATTTACTAGATATCAACAATGGTAGAAAGGTCAAGCAGGATGAGGACTAAGAAAAGGACACTAGATTTAGAAGTTAAAAGATCACTGGTAACTTTCTAGAGAAGTTTCAGGAAAGTAATGAGGTCAGAAGTTAGATCACCACGAGTTAAGAAGTGAGTGGGGGAGAAGGAAACAAACACAGTAAGTATAAACAGCTCCTTCTAAAAGTTTAATTGTGAAAGGGAAAGTTCTAGTACAATGGTTTGAGTAGACAAATTCAAAGGAAGTTTTTGCGTTTTGTTTTAAGATGAAGGTGATCTGGGGCAGCTAGTTGGTGCAGTGAATAGAGCACCAGCCCTGAAGTCACCTGACCCGAGTTAAAATCTGATCTCAGACACTTAACACTTCCTAGCTGTGTGACCCTAGGCAAGTCACTTAACCCCAATTGCCTCACCAAAAAAAAAAAAAAAAAGATTTAAGGTGACCTGAGCATGTTTGTAGTAGGAAGAGTCAGTGGGATTGAAAATGGGGAAAGAGAAGAAGAGAAGTAGAAGGAAAATGGGGAAGAGTAGGAGAAAGAAGAAGAGGGGGAGGGGAAGAGAGGAAGAGGGGAAAGGAAGAAGGAGGGGAGAAAGGAAAGGGAAAGAAGAGGAATGGGAGGAAATGGGAAGAAAAGGAGAGGGGAATGAGGAAGGGAAAGATGAGGAGAAGAGAAAGAAAGAGAAAGGGAAAGCAGTCAAGGAGATTGAGATTGGAGATAAGAGGTAAAAATAAATATCATTGTCATAATTTTACAAATGAGGAAAGTTAGGTTAAGAGAAATTGAGTGGAATGCTTATGGTTATGCAGAACTTTTAATTCTAAGACTATTCTACAATGTCACACTGCTTCTCAGTATTTAGATAACTGGACAAATTTACCAGTTTAATTCAAATGTTTACCATCAGATAAACTCAGCCAATACTGAGCTCATAAAATTTTCCAGAGAAGGAGATTCCATAACTTTTCTTAGTCAGCAAGTCCAGTGATTAAATTTCATTCTGTTCCATTCAGAAACCAAAATAGAGAAGAAGAAGAAAAGAGGGCCACAAATAGAAAAAGAAAAAAAAAAAAACTGGCTAAAAACAAATGGCTCTGGCAGGGAAAGTGAGGCAGGTGAACTTGCATAGCCCTCTCTCACTTAAATCCCATTTACTTGCATATCATGGCATCACTTTCCTGATATTAAAGTCCTTTTTGAGGATGAAGAACAAACAACAACAACCCAGAGAGGATGAGAAAATCACAATTAGAGAGAATGGATTTAACCAGAAGGTCCACACTCTCTTTAGATAACCTATAGAGCTGTCACCTAATGTGTTAGACATCTTTTTGTAAGTCTTTCAACATTATGTGAATATCAGTGGAAGAGATAGCAGAGAAAGGAGGAAAGAGTGACTATGAACAATCCTGCCTCAGTTAAATCTAATTCATTTACAAGTCATGACATCACTTTCCTGATGCCATGGTCCTCTTCAAGAATGAAACACAAACAGCAACACAACCAGTGGGGGCAGTTACAGGGCCTGCAGTCAGGAGAACCTGAATTCAAATATGGTCTCATTCACTTAATAGCTGTGTGACCCTGGGCAAGTCACTTCACTTTGTTTGCCTCAGTTTCCTCATCTATAAAATGAAGTGGGGAGGAAATGGCAAACTATTCCAGTATCTTTGCCAAGAAAACCCCAAATGGGGTCATTAAGAGTCAAATAAGACTGAAAAGCAACTAGATAATATCCAAAAAATACCAGTGCATTGTTCAGATCTCCTGTTTGCTGCTCCATGTTGTGGCCCACCTCTTTTTCCAATTATACAATTCTTGGATGATATTTTTTATGATACTTTTTATTGGTATAATATGTCTGAGACTATTTACTTCCACTCTGTATCTTTCCACTGACCTTGATTCAGTCACAATTTTAATTTTTTAGACATTTCTGTGGCATATGATTTGCAACCATATTGGATCACCAAGAGAATATTAAATGATGGACTTTTTTGGCGCATATTAGAGAACATCTTTGGATCATTAAAAGTACTGAATAATACCTAATAGCATCTAATTTGATCTCTTTTTCTTCTTCAATTTTGAATCAAGTTATCTATCTGTACTATTCATCGACAATATAGACATTGATGGACTAACTCAATAAGAAGCTCATCCAACTGCATAGTTTGCCATAATTTAGACCATGGGTCTTATTTATAGTTGTTGTTTTTTCCCATGTGGATTATTAAGCCAATTTCTTTTGGGTCACTAAAAAGAGGAATCCATATAATACTCTTGGTCTTATGTCATTTTTATACAGGAGCATCTGGAAAACTTTACCATCTGTAGGGACTACTTGTTGGATACAAGTTATCTAATTATTTCTAAATATTCTAAAAATATAGAAAGTGTTACAATTTTAAAAGCTGTTGCTGGGTTTAGTGGTACATACCTATAATCCTTACTTTTGGAGGAGATTGAGGCTTAGTAGATCAATTGGGTTCAGGAGTTCCAAGTTGCAGTAGGGCTAAAGTCAATAAGGTATCTATACTGTATAACACCAATATGGTGAAATTCTGAGAGTATGGGAACCTTCAGTCAACTTAAGTACGGGTAAGTGCCTCACCAAATCTAGCACCAGTATGGTGAGCCATCAGTACTGGGAAATCAGTATTGGGGTGAAATGGCCCACATCAAAAATGGGATATATTAAAACTTCTATGGTGATTAGTAATGGAATTGAACTCATGACTGACTACTGCACTTCTAGCTAGGGTGAGGCAGAGAAATCTAATCTCCAATTAAAACATACAATTATGTGTTTTCCTCTCAAAAATACCTAAATATAGGCAACATAAATGTTATCAGTTGAGGAAAGTGAAGTTCAGAGAGTTTGAATGGATTGTCTATGGTTATGCAGAACTTTTAATTCTAAGACCAATTTTTAAAAATTCTACTGCCACACTGCTTCTGAATGTTTGGATAATTGACCAAATTTATTAGTTTAGTGCAGATGTTTGCCATCAGGTAAACATAGTCAATACTGAGCTCATAAAATTTTCCAGTGAATGGGATTCCAAAACTTTCCTTAGTCAACTATTTTAGTGATTAAATTTGATTGAAGTTCCATTCAACAACTGAAAGTAGAGAGAGAAGAAGGCCAAATAGATCTTTTGGGTATGATAACATTTGTGGGGAAGGACACGTAAATGAAGAAGAACTAACAAGGAGACAAAGAATGAAACATAATAGAGGTAACAGAAGAGAAAAGGAATAGTGTGACATTATGGTATCATAGAAGTCAAAGCAGGAAAGAATTTGCAAAAGAAGGGGTTGGTCAGTAGTGTCAAGGGATGAGTTACTAAACTGCCTATACCTTTTGACCCAACAATATCACTAGTAGGTCTATTTCCAAAGATGATTAAGGAAAAAGGGAAAAGAACCTATATGTTCTAAAAAAAAAAAAATGTAGCAAATTCCTTGTAGTGACAAAGGACTGGAAATCTCAGGAATATCCATCAATTAGGAAATGGCTGAACAAGTTGTGGTATATAATTGTGTTAGACTATTACTATACTATATGAAATGATGAGTTCAACGATCTTAGAAAAACATGGATAGATTTGCAGAAAATGACAGAGTGAAATAAGCAGAACCAAGAGAATATTATATTTAGTAACAGCAATGTTGTTTTAAGAACAATTTTAAGCCAATAAGTCATTTTGATTATTATAAATACCAGAATTAACTACAAAGGTCATATGAAGGAAGATGCTATCTGCATCCAGAGAAAGAACTGATAAATAGAAGTATGTATAGAAAGATTTCACTTACGTCTATATCTAATGATAGCTATCTTTATGGTGGGGGGAGCAGAAAAAAGGGAAAAAAGAAATTTACATAATAATTTATATATATTTGAAAGGAATAGCAAACATAATAGATTTGCTGTTTCATAAGCAATTGTCTTATTTTTATTAAATTATGTTATGGAAAAGCTTGTTTTATTCCATAAATTAAAATTTTAATAAATAAAACATTTTTAAAGTGTTGAAAGCAGGAAACATTAAAGTAGTAGAGTCTTAAATGAGTTTGACAGAGATGACAAAAGAAGGAAACCATTTTGGAGTGGCTTGAAAATAGGTACACTAATACAGCACTGATGAAACTGTAAATTGGTCCAACCACTCTGGGAAACAATTTGTAGTGATGGAGAAAAATCCTGAAACTGTTCAGACACTTTGATTTAATGATTCATCTAGCAGACATATGTTTCAAGGAGAACAATGACAAGAAAAAGGGAAAAAAAGATGCCATAAATATCAAGACATTCACAGCAGCACTCTTTGCAACTGCCAAAAAAAAAAAAAAAAAAAAAAGGCTAAACAAAAACAAAAATAAACTGGACAACAACAACAACCAAATATACCTTGGAAACAATATGCCTATTGACTGGAGAATGGCTGAACTAATTGTGGAGTGAGACTAAAATAAAATATTATTACAAAATTTTGTTGTTGTTTAGCTGTGTTGTGTAAAAAACAACAATTTTGTGTTGTTTAGCTTTTGTGTGTCACAAAGCTTTGTGATCTTTACTTAGGGTTTACTTAGACACTAAATTGATTTGCTTTATTTTATAGATGAAGAAACTGAGGCAATGTTAAGTGGTTTGCCCAGGGTCACACAGCTTTTACCAGAAAAATCCTATCCTAGCAGAGAACTCCCTGGCAGGAAGGTAAAGAGGGTTGGAGAAATCAGTCAGAGAAAGTGTCTGAGGACTGATTTGAACTTAGGACTGATTTGAACTTAGGAAGATGAATCTGGCTCCCGGACAGATGCTATAGTCACTGTACCATTTAGCTGCAAACAGAGAATGAATTGGTCAAGAAGTGGAGGATGCGGGGTATAGAATAATGCCTATGCTCTTAGATGTGGCTGCTTTGCTGTTCAGTTTGAATTTTGTTTGTTTCTTTTAAGAGAATGCAATGAAGGGAAGAGGTGTGTATCACAAATTGATTACAAAAAAGACATCATTTGAAAAACAAGTGGGTTATAACAAAGTTGAGATTATGTTTGTTTGATTCCCAGGAAATTCATCTGTAAGTTTGACCTACTTCCTTCACATGCTATAACTTAAATCTAGTCTTGCTTTAATAGATATGAAGAACTAATCATTATCCTTTAAGAATAAGAGTGACTCAGAGAAATTATGCATAATCTGTGACCCACTGTGTTTCTACAAAACTTCGGTAAACTCCTAAAAAAACTGAATTCTGCAGAAAATAAGGAAATACATCTGGGATTCTCTCTTGGCCCTTTTCTCATCTAATGTGACAAGATCCAGATAATGATGTGTTTTGGACTGCCTTTAAAAAAAAAAAATCAGGTCAGTTTTCCAAAAGCCTCGATGATCCAGAATGACTAGCTTTCTCCACCCCCAAAATGCTTGGTAAGCCGTCAGAAACCCAACGGGGAGGGAGTGGAAGCTTGCATTTCTCTTTTCTCAAAGGGGATTGAAGAATTCTGCAAGTGTTCACATGACTAATGACAATGGAATACAGAATACGTGCTGGGACCAGGTGTGGAAAGAAGGAAGGGAAGGGTAAAATAAGGAACTGAAAAGATTTTACCATTTCTAAAGCTCAGGTAGAACAAAGGCAAGTTGTTTTCCTTTCCCATTCCCCCTTTCAGAGTTGGTTGGATAAGGAAGTGCATTTTTCATGTCAGGGTAAGTTTGAGAAACTCCTCACCCTTCTCTGGAGCTATGCTGGCTGCCTGAAATTTTTGCATGTAAATAGTAAATAGTCCCTTATTGTCCTGACATACTTGGAATAAGTGCATCTATTTTTTTCTCCTATTCCCAGAATTCAAAAAAGGCCAGAAATTCCATGTGGTTTCTGAGTCAACTCTTTTCTCCCTTTTTTGCTTTTCCCACCACCCCTGTGACCTTGAATGGCAAGCCAAAGGAGTCAGCCCTTGTCCAGTCATGCAGCCAGCTAGAGTCAAAACTGAAGCATGTGAATAATGATCCCCATATTCTTTGACAGTAGGGATAGAACATCTTTAATGTCAGGGGATAAAGAAGAAATTCTGCTGCCCTCACTAAGTATACACAGCTAGTTCTAGAAAGGCTAATTCCTGAAGCATGTTCCTGACCCTTCCATTCCTCGCCTTTCTCCCTGGAGGATCCACAAAATACTGAGAGTATTTTTGTGATTAGAACACTGCCTGAGTTTTACCTGCTTGTCATCATCACCATGTTCTTTGTCTTTTCCCCTATAGTATGTATTAAACACTGCCCTCCTCCATGGAGGTGACATTGCTTTTTCAAGAAGCTTAAAGACTTTTCCGTTCATTTAGTATAAATTCTTACTTACCAAGAGCACCAAATGTTAAGGTTTGATCATGTGAAGAATTCACAATGGCTGTTCTCTTTGTGAAAAGTTAGATTTATTTAGGAGAAGTTACAGACAAAATGAAGAGATACAATATAACAGACACCAGAAATGTTAAATATGAAATAGAGTTGGGAGAGCAATAGGGTTGCCAAGAAAAGGGGTTTTAACAATTAACAATGGAAAAGATAAGTACCCTAGTAGAACTCACAAAAAGTAGGAGAAAGGAAATACTGCATGGATGGGAATATATCATTAATGGGCAGTCTAAATTCATAGAAGAATTTAACACCTTAAAAGAGTTAGCTATATGAAGAAGAAATATACCACATGGCATGGTGGGGGGATGAGAAGACACATGAGGTATGGGGTGAGAAAGAACACAGTGGTGGACTAACCCAAAAGGGGTTCAACAAAGATGGTGTGAGTCATGAACAGATTTATAGAGGAAATTTAACCTCAGAGGGTTGATATAACTTGGATTTCTGACTGGACAGCATGGTGGGGCTACCCCAGACCTCTGCAGAGGGTGGAACTATTATGTTTGTGTGGAATGGTTGCTAGACCCCTTTCCCCAAATTAAATAATGAGAGACATCTTCAGGTATAAAGAGAAAGCATTTATCTAGTTCCTGAAGGGAGAAGCCCAGACACACATCTGGGAGCCATTCCAACTCCCATCATGTGCTCCTGGAACCTGACCTGTTTCCTGCTTGTCAGGATTTTAAATAGCAAAAGACCCAAGCCTTTTTGTTGGATAGTCTAAAAGGATGTAACCATCTTTGACCAATGATCACCAATGTTATCTGATTCCCATAGGTCATGGGTCTAACCTTTAGAGACCATGTGACTCCCTGCAACCCAAGGTCCAAGATCTGATCTTCTGGCTCTGGGAATAGGGATCTTGTGACTTAGTCTCAAACTGAGAAAACTTTATCCAATCAGTCCCATTCAGGTTCAACTGATCCTCATCAATGCTCTTCCCTGCTTGCCTCAGGGAATTATTTTATTGGTACTTTAGGTTTTCTCTCTCTGCCATACCCACTTAGTAATTCAGGAACTCATCCATATATATTAACTACCCTCCTCCTTCATGGAAGAGACTGGTTCTTTGAGAAACTTGAAGACTGTTCCATAGACTTTGCAGGTGTGTGTAAAATTATTCTATATATACTTCTATTTATATACTATCTATGTCACATCTAATGATTGATAAAAGCAAGAACACTGACTACTGGGTTAAAGACTTTCTGACAAGAAATATTGGAAAAACTGGAAAGCACCAAAGAAGAAACTAGGCTTAGACAATCATTTTATATAATATATAACAATAAGATCCAAATGAAAACACAATCTAATATAAAAACTTACATCATTGAAAAGAAAAATGAAAAAAACAATAAAAGGTGTTACGTTGTACAACTGTGACTGGAGAAGAATTCTTAACTAAATAGGGATAGAATTTATCACAAATATAAAATAGATAATTTAAAATTTTGGGCCCAACAAAATAAATGAAGTAAGAATAAGATGACATTTAAACTGTTGATTTATCACCCCATTGCAACAATCATCTTTTTTTTAAAAGAACTGATATGCAAGATAAATACAGAATTGAATGAGAGGCAATCTAGTGCAATAGAATGCAATAGAATAGTGTAAGATTTGGAGAAAATTTTGGTCAAAATCCCAACTCTGCCACAATAATTTTGGACAAACCACTAAGCCTCCTAGGTCTTTTTTTCCTCATCTATAATATTATAGATAAACTAGATGATATCTGAAGTAACTTCTAGTTCTAGATCTATGAAACTATAAAATAAATAGGAACAAGAACCATTCCCCAATAAATAAGTAATCAAAAAACCTTTATGCATAGACAATTCAAAAGAAGAAATATCATCTGTCAATAATCTTATTGAAAAAATGTTCCAAAGTTTGTTCAAAAGTTTGACCAATTCAATGACAAATTATGACTTTGGAGGATACAAGACAAAGTATGACTACCTTTTCTTGGAAAACTATAGATGCAAAATGATACATGTGCTATTAGACATGACATGTATTGATTTATTTTGCTTAATTGTATTTTTTATAATAAGGGAAAGTAATATTAGGGAGTGAAGGTGGGGAACATGATCATAATGAAGTGACAATGATACTTTAAAGTAGCATCAATAATTTTTTTTTCAAAGAAAATACATGAGATTTTAAAGTTGGATAAGAATTTGGATATCAACTAGTCTAGTTCTCTCATTTTACAAAGGAAGAAATCAAAATAATAAGAGTCCAACTTAAGTTTCCTAAATCTAAATTCTTGCTGTCTGGAAATTTCAGGCTGCCCTTCCGTGAAAATGATCCCTTTAACACTGATTTCAGTTCTAGGTTAGATGTATCCATTTTCTAGGTATAGAGCATCCCTGCCTGCCCTTGCCCAGGAAATCCTACATGTTTCCGTTAGCCATTCTTAATGCTCCATTCTCCACACTGGGCTTTGAAACTCAATAAATGACTTCCTTCTCAGAATACCAGAATAATGACCCAGCAGGGAAACTAAGTTTCAATACTGATCACCTCCTAGAGAATGTAGAGTTTAAGAGAGTGCATGTGTATGTGTGTGTTATGTGAAAGAGAGAGAAAGAGATAGAGAGAAAGAAAGAGTGAGACAGAGATCTCCTAAGCCCCCTTTTCTTCTGTTCCTTTCTTGGAAAGTTGGACTATTTCTATGGTGTGTTTTAGGATGGACAACAAAATGAACACAATTAGAGAAAGTAGTCAATTGTGACACAAACTTAACATTGCCGATTTACCCGTCATTTTGTAAATGTTTTGCATTCATTTGCATAGTGTCAGAATGCTCAGAAATCCTACAAGCTTCAACTTCAATTCTTCTTTGTACCTGCCCCTCAAAGGAAAACATCTCAACTATGTTTTTTCTTTCTGCCTAATAGAGTTTCATTCTTTTTGAGTTACCTAAATCCATATGTTCCCATTCTAAAAAAAGAGCATTGGAAAAATAGCTCATTTTCTTTGTCTCTGTCAAGCTCTTCTAGTGCATACCATGCATTTTCCTAACTATTCCCTCTATAATTTGCTCCTATTGTTCCTAGAATTCTATATATCGTTCTAGAATTGGATGTAGTTTCAAAAGTTATATTCAACAACTACTAAGAGCCCCTTAACTGTTCCATTGGTGGAAATTGTGTCTCCTCACTAGCAATCTAAGCTTTTAGAAGTTCCATATCTCATATTTTTGGATCCTTTCATAATACCTATTACAATGCTGAGTACATTGTAACTGACTTAATTGAGAATGATCTTTGTAATAACTATGATGGCATATCTCTTGCCTCTACCACCACTTCCTTACAAATATCTCCATGACATTCATCAAATCAAAGAACTGAGGAAGAGAAAGAATCTTTGGATCATTTCATCTAACTCATCTCATGGATGAAGAAAATAAGGCTCAGTGAGATTTTATGGTTTACAGTAAGTAAATAGAGAGTAGTAAATAAGAAAATAGAAAATAGTAAATATTTTTTAAAAGTAAATATTAAAAATAGTAAATAGAAAGCAGTAAATAAGAGCCTAGATTGTCTCTTCTAATCCCAAAGTCCCTGTTCCTTTCCCTAACATGACTCCTTTTGCCCTCTATTATTTTATGTGTTAGCAACAGAGATTCATTGCAACTTCCAATGCATTTGATCTTTGGAACTGTGTCACTTCAGAATCCTGTCTCCAATAACTTCACATAATAGTAGAATTCTTAGATTGTAAGGACAGCCCTCTCGCTGATCTTACAGAGAACACCTCTATTTTGCCCTTCCCTATAACCTCACTAAGTACAGACCTTAGATACTTATTGTTTTCTTGAGGATATCAAGGGGAGTTTGCTAAGGTATTACAACAGGTGTATCCACAGATGGCCAAAAAGAAGTTCCTCCATCTTTTTTGTGATACAGATCAAGAGTAGAAGTTCTCAAACTTTTTGGACTCAGGACCTTTTAGCACTCTTAAAAATTATTGAAAGCCCTCCAGAGAACTTCTGTTTCTGAAGATTACATTTATTGACATATTCCACACTGGAAATTAAAACATTACAATATTATTATAACAATGGTTTTGATTTCCTAGTTTCCTTTAAAAGTTTTAGGGACCTCTCCACTGGGGTAACTGGGCCATACTTTTGAGATCCACTGGGCTAGAACAATTAGTCATCCAGGAGAAAGGATCTCAATAATAGGGATAGGTTACTTGACATGCTAGAAATTTTGACCTCTTTTCCCTTGGTGGTGGTAGACTAAGAGTACTACTACCTGTGATAGTGTTGTAGCATAATGGCAAATATTACAATAATATAATAGGGGAAACTAGATAGTACAATGGATAGAGAGCTGGGTTTGGACTCAGGAAGACCTCACTTCAAATCCAGCCTCAAATATTTGCTAGCTATGTAATCACATAGCTCAGCAAATCATTTAACCTTTGCCTTAGTTTCCTCATCTGTAAAATGAGGACAATAATAACACCTACCTCTCAGAATTGTTGTGAGAGTCAAATGAGATAATAATTGTAAAGTACTTAGCACAGTGCCTAGCACATAATAAGCACTATATAAATGTTAGCTATTATTATTATTATATAAAACAGGAAGACTATACAGGACTATGAGACAGTAGATCAACCACAGAGTAGGGTTTGTTTGACTGTTTATGGGTTTTGAAGAGTTCTTTGCATTTTTGTTGTTACTGGTTAATTGAGCCTGTGCTATACAAAATATTTTGTTAGCCTGGGTGCTTGCACAGGAAGTAAAAATCCTTTTCCTTTATTTTGGTGACTCAATCATGAGCCAGTTTCTGATGTTTTTAGAGGAAATTTTAGGCAAAACACAAACCAAACTATAATGTTCTTAGGAAAAATCAAGGTAGGGAGTCATAGAGATTATATGAGAAGATACTAAGATGGAACCAGAACTGCTTTTCTGCTATGATAGATAATAGGATCAAAAACTAGAGTAATTTATTTTGGCATGCCAGAAAGATATGGAGACCAGAAATTTTGATTTCTGTAATAAAAAGTGAAAGCTGCATTTTAAACCATTCTTACATGCAATGTTGAAATGAATAATAATGGAATATATATATATATATATATTGTCTAACTTTGGAGTCTGAATCTCAAATTTGGAAGAGACATTAACCATATCTATCAGTGATTGGTCAAACAGAGTCAAAAGATATGATTATTCTGATTCATCAAAACTTATCTGTTGTTATGCAATAACTCATTTACATAGCATTTTCAAGTTTACAGAATGCTTTCCTCACAATATCTCTGTGAGGTAGGTAGTGCAAGTATTATTATCCTAATTATAATGATGAGTAAATTGTGTCTCACAGAGATAAAATGACTTCCCTAAGGTCATACAGCTATTAAGTTTTGGAAATAGGATTTGAACTGTGTTCTTCCAACTCCAAGGCCAGCACAGTTATTGCTATATCCTTTTATGATCCAATTAAAGTGATCCTTCAACCAGAGAAATTTGTGAGTCTTCAGCTTTTGTGGAGTGAAAGCAATGAAGAATTTTGATTTATATTTCTATGATGTAATGGAAAGCTCCCCAAAAGAAAATCAGGAAATCTGGGTTCTGGTCTTACTTCTGAAATTTTTTAGCCAGGTAACTTCAAACATTATTTGATCTCTCACAGCATTAACTTCTTCCTTTGGAAAATATAGACTAGAACTAGATATCCACTTGGTCTCTTTTGAAGCATTTGAGGAGTCCATTCTTGGTTCCTACTATCAGAAATCTGAATTACAATCATGCCCTCTTGACTTCTCACTTAGGAGACATGGAATAACATTCAAGCAAGTGACAAGGACCTGGTATCCTGTTCATTTTGACAACTGAGTAGTCAAGAGGCCCCTGGGTCAAGGAAGCCTTAAATAACTTACTCTAGAGATTGTGCATCTTCTTGGAGTAGGGAATTATAGCTGAGAAATATTTATTTGTGATTCTGTATGTAGAAAGAAGAGCTAATGTTTTGCTCTTCAGGATCCTGCAGAGACAGTCTTGCTCCACTTCACTAAAGCTCTACCTGCTTTACATCCAAACAGAGGAAAGGTATTTTCCCAGCCTCTGGTTCCCCTGAGGCATGAGTCAGCCGTTCCTCCCTTGATGTTTGAGAGATGCTATATAGGTCATTTGGAGCCTAATCATGCATTCCTCATGGCATAGAGTCATTATGAAATCACCTCAAAGGTGGTGAGCTCAATTATGAAAGTTATGTCCTTTTTCTCCTCCTCTCCTTCATTCTTAGGCTTTAATTGGTCAGTACCAGAGATGATTTAGCCCTAAGGATCCTACTCCAAGATAACTGGACAGACTTTGAAATTGTGGCTCTTTCAAAGCATTGAAATATCACACATGACAGGCCCTTGCCCCACCCTGCCAAACACTGCAGGACCATTCCCATAAGTAACTTACTCAAGCTTCAGACTCTTATTTCATAACATAAAATATGCCACTCTACCCACCCCTTACCATTCCATCCCAAATTCTGGTCCCTTCTGCCTTCTTGGATATTAGCTAAAGACTACATCAACTTATATGTTCTCTGCTATAGGCTATTAGCACACAGTAAATCATCATTCCGGTGTCAGGCTTGTTATTAATTGATAGTATCGTGCATGAATAGGTTCTCATGGGTGATGCCAGAAGAGTACAAGCTCTGGCAAGCTCTATCATTCTGGAAAGGCTTCAAGTACTGGCCTTGTGTGTGTCTATTGTTTGAAGACCAACTTAGCTAAGTGCAAAAGGTTCATCACCAGAAAGCTGGCCCCCAGGGCCCAATTTTTTCTTCTTACTCACAGACTCATGAAGACCAACCACTTAGAAGAATTGTATCTGTCAGTAGAAGAAGTACCAATTCAATGAATATTGAAAACATTGAAATATCATGAATCATATTGATGAAAAGCTTGGAATTTTTTGTTTTTCTTCTTGTAATCACAGATTTTAGAGGTGACAGGGATCTTAATGATCATGAAGTCTAACCCATCCCAATCCTTTTATTTATTATTGTTACTCAATCATGTCCAATTCTTTGTGACCCCATTTGGGTTATTTTTGGCAAATACTGGGGTGGTTTGCCATTTCCTTCTCCAGCTCAGATCCAGATGATGATACTGAGGCAAACAGAGTTAAATGATTTATCCAGGGTCACATAGATAGTAAGTGTCTGAGGTTGGATTTGATGAAATTTCCTGACTTCAGACCTGGCACTGTACTCATTGTGTCACCTAGAACTGCCCCTCATTTAAAAAAATTGATTATTCAATATATATTTACATATAACATCCTTAAATCTGTTGTTACAATTCAAATAAATTTAGCAACTTTTATATGAATTTATTTTTGCATCTTCTTATTGAAAAAAAATATTTTAAAAAGTATTTTTTTCCCCAGTTACATGTCAAGGCAATTTTTAGCATTTACTTTTACAAGACTGAATTCCAAATTTTTCTCCCTCCCCTCTTCCTAAAACAGTAAGCAATTTGATATAATTATACATGTACTACCATGTAAAATATATTTCTATATGAGTCACAGTTATGATAGAAGAAACATATCAAGAGAAAAAAATGAAAAAGAATAAAGTAAGTGAAAAAGATGTGCTTCAATCTGCATTCAGAGTCCGTCAATTCTTTAACTGGATGTGGATAATATCCTTCGTGAATCTTTTGTACTTGTCTTGGATCAATATGTTGCTGAGAAGAATAGTCATTCATAGTTGCTCTTCACACAATATTGATGATATTGTGTACAATGTTTTTCTGGTTTTGTTCATTTCACTTTCCATCACTTCATTAAGACTTCATGTTTTTCTGAAATCCACCTGCTCATAATTTCTTAAAGTACAATAGTATTCCATTACATATCACAATTTGTTGTGCTATTCCTCAATTGATGGGTATCCCCATAATTTTCAATATTTTGCCATCACAGAAAGGACTACTATAAATATTTCTGCACATGTAGTTCCTTTTTCCTTTTTTATGATCTCTTTGGGATACAGATCTAGTCATGATATTGTCAAACAAAAGGGTAAGCATGATTGGGTTGCCTTTTGGACATAGTTCCAAATTATTCTCTAGAATGGTTGGTTTGGTTCACAACTCCATCAATGATGCATCAATGTCCCAATTTTCCCATATCCTCTCCAACATTTATCACTTTCCTTTCTTGTTATATTAGCCAATCTGATGGTATGAGATGGTATCTCAGAGTTGTTTTAATTTGCAATTTTTTAATCCAAAGTGATTTATAATACCCCTTCATATAGATATAGATAGATAGATAGATATGTAAATATCTATGATTTCTTCATCTGAAACTGCTTGTTCATATTTTTTGACCATTTGTCAATTGGAGAATGGCTTATATTGCAAATTTGATTCAGTTCTCTATGTATTTGAGAAATAAGGTCTTTATCGCAGACACTTGCTATTTTCCAGCTTTCCGTTTTCCTTCAATTCTTGGTTGCACTGATTTTATTTGTCCAAAAGCTTTTTAAGTTAATATATTCAAAATTGTCTATTTTACATTTTGTAATGCTCTCTATCTCTTGTTTGGTCCTGAACCTGTAATTCATTTAACTTCTCCTTTAAGAATTTGGATGCTACACTACTTGGTGCATATATATTTAGTATTACTTCATTGTCTATGATTCCTTTTATCAAGGTGTGGTTTCCTTTCTTATTTCTTTTAATTAAATTTATTTCTATTTTTGCTTTGTCTGAGGTTAGGATTGCTAACCTTGCTTTTTTTTTTTTTTTTTTTTTTTAGTATTATTCAGCTGCACAACAGAGTGCTCCAGCCCCTTACCTTTACTCTGTATATGTCTTTGCTTCAAGTGTGTTTTTTTATAAACAAAATATTGTAGAATTCTAATTTTTAATCCATTCTGCTATCCGCTTCCATTTTATAGGAGAGTTCATCCCATTCACATTCACAGTTATGATTACTAAATGCGTATTGGCCTTCATTTTGTTTTTCTTTCCTTTCATTTTTTCCCTCCTTGATAATGTTTTGCTTCTGAATATAGCTTTCCTTGGTCAGCCTTCTCTTCTGTCAGCATGCCCTTCCCCCTAACCTTTATTTAATCTTCTTTCCTTCTATTTTCCTGTAGGATAAGATAGATTTCTATATTCAACTGATTGCATGTATCATTCCCTCTTTGAGCCTGGGAAGAGTAAGTTTCAAATGATGTCCATCACACCACCTTCCCATCTTTCCCTCTACTCTAATAGGTTTTTTGTGCCTCCTCTTGAAATAATTTACCCCATTCTATCTTTCCCTTTCTCTATACCCACTGTACTCCTCTTTATCATCTCTTATTTTTTATGCCATTGCTACCAATTCACCTTATTCCTGTTCCCTTGATTTATGTATTTTTCTCCTAGACACACTAATTAATTAATTAGTGATTAATAAGGATTATAAGTGTCACTTTCTCATGAAGGAATGGAAACAATTCAGTTCCATTGAATGCCTTATGTTTTCTTTTCCCTTTTTAGGCTTCTCTTGGGTCTTGATATTGGAGATCAATTTTTTTGTTCATTTCTGGTCTTCTCCTTTAAAAGCTTGACATCCTTCTGTTTCAGTTTTATTGAATTATTATTATTTTTTGCTTGAAATATTATGTTTAATTTTACTGGGTAGGTGATTCTTGGATGCAGTCCTAGTTCCTTTGCCTTTCAGAATATCATGTTCCATGACCTCCAGAACTTTAATATTGCAGTTGCTAAATCCTATGTAATTCTGATTGTGGCTCCCTCATATTTGAATTGTTTCTTTTTGGCAACTTATTATATTTTATTTTGACTTGATAGTTCAGAAATTTGACTATAATATTCCTTGGAGTTTTCATTTTGGGATCGCTTTCCTGAAGTGATTGGTGCATTCTTTCAATGCCTATTTTGCACTCTGCTTCCAAGATAACAGTGCAGTTTTTCTTGAAAATTTCTTGAAAGATGTCCAAATCCTCTTTTTTACTATGGCTTTCAGCTAGTTCAATGATCCTGACATTGTCTTTCCTGGATCTATTTTTCAGTCAGTTGTATTTCCAATGAGGTATGTTATATTTTCTTCTATTTTTTTCATTCTTTTGAATATATTTGATTGATTCTTGATGTCTTATAGAGTCATTAACTTCCATTTACCCAATCTAAGTTTTAAGGAATTGTTTTCTTCAGTTTTTGTACTTACATTTCCATTTGGCTAACTGTACTCTTTAGGAAGTGTTCTGTGAATTTTTGTATCTCCTTTTCCTTTGGACAATGTTACTTTTAAGCAGCTGTTTTCTTTTTCCATTATTTTTTTTTTCATAATTCGTTTGCATCACTCTCATTTCTTTTCTTAATTTTTCTTCTACATCTCAGATGATATTTAAGTTACTTTTTGAATTCTATGAATCCTTTCTGGACTTGAGACAATGTCTTATTTTTCTTTGGGGTTTTGCCCATAAGTGTTTTGACACTATCGTCCTCTTCTGAATTTGCATCTTGATCTTCCCTATCATCATAATAACTTTCTATATCAGATTCTTTTCTTGTTGTTTTTTGCTCATTTGGGGGGGAATGTTGTCCTTTCTTTTAAATTTGAGCTTTGTTTCCAGGATAGAAGAATTACTGTGTCAGGCTTCTTGTGCCAGGGGCTTACAAGCCCTAGGTATCTGGTACTGCTCTGATGTTACTCTGAGGGCCATGGGAGACCTTTGTGTTTAGTCCTGCTGGGTGGGCACTGCTGGACACTATAGGAGTCTGGCAGCTTACCTGAGCTGAGCCAGAGTCCTAGTGCTGGTGTCTGGCATTTGCTGAAGCCTATAGTATGTTTCTGTATTTCCCCAGAACTACAATGAAGCACTTGGTGGTCTAGCTGCTGGCACCTGCCTGTTTGCCAAGAGCTATGCTGAAGCAGGCGGTGGAGGATAGTACTGGCAACTGCCTGTTTGCCATCTATGTGTTTGCCGGGTCTACAGTGAAGCACGAGGCAGTTCTCAGAGCTGAAGTCTATCCATTCCTCTGGCTACACTAAAGCACACAGTGGGTCCTGGTATTGGGATTTGCCTGCATCACTGCACTGGGGCTCAGGATATACCACTAATTTGCTGAGGTGGGGCTTGTTGCTGGCTTGATGCAATGCTTCCTATCCTGGACTGAGATCTCCTTTCCTATCAATTTTCCAAGTTTCTTGGCCTCAAATATTCCTTTCACCCATATTTTTACTGGTTCTGCTGTTCCAAGATTTGTCTGGAGATGCTATTTTATGATGATTTTAAGGTAAATAGGGGAGAGTTAAAGCAATTTAATGTTTACTCCTCCATCTTGGCTCCCAGAAGTCTTGTGCCTCATTTTTAAAGATGAGGAAAGGAACCATATGATTTGCATAATTTTATATAAATGGTGAGAAGAATAGCCATGATTACATTTCAACCACATACCCACCCCAACCCTCTCCTCTGCTCCAGAAGCACTGTTCTAGTGGCTACACTATAGCTGCTTCTCTACATTTCAGTTAGGAAATACCAGTTGGATCATTGTCCTTCCTGGACTTCTTGACATGATGGGATGCTAAGGACTATGGAAAAAGAGGTTTGCAGAGGGCACTCTCCATTTTGCATATCTCCTTCATCTTGCTAGGGGAATTCTGGGGAAATAACACTGTGTGCACCCTCTCAACTTTGTTCTATTGTCGACTTAAACCAGATTTTGAAATGAAAAACAGGCTTTGGCAGGCATGGTTAAGCTGGATGGCCCAAGATAACATTTTCAGGATTCTTTCTCAATTTTATCTATTTACAAAGCAGATGTTTGGGAGGCTGACTTTGGGATTATTTCTTGGTTGATGAACCCATGGGAAATGGTTCACATTCTTGGCATACTCAGATAAGTGTGAAGCAACATGAATGCCTTCCTTCTCCATGTCCCTCCCTGAGCTAAGAGGAAGATGAGCCAGTTAACTTGGTATTTTCGCTCCTTGGACTCAGTCATGTTTGATATACATTTTAAGTTCTTTCCATTAAGATGATGAAGTAGAAGTTTTTTCAGTTTGACTGTTTGGATACAGAATCATAGAAAATAAATTGTGCAATCCTGGAGCTGAAATGGACTTTTAAATCATCCCATCTACGCTCTCTGCCTGAGGATCATCGTACAAACCAAATCTGGAGGATAATCTATGCTGTGCTAAAAGAGCTACAGAAGCGGGCAGTGAGATGGCACAGAACACCAGGTCTGGAGTCAGAAGGACCTGAGTTTAAATCCAGCCTCAGACATTTACGAGTAGGGTGGCCCTGGGAAAGTCATTTTACCCTGATTTTACACACACACACACACACACACACACACACACAGAAGCTGTGGGAAATTCTAGAATGCCCTTAGCCATCCTTTTTTTTTTTTTTTTTTTTTGGAGCCCTAATGACTTTGCTTCTGCTGTGTGGTGGGTTTTTTTTTTTTTTTTTTTGGGGGGGGGGACGGGAAGTTTAATGTGTAAGAAAAAGTCAAAGAAATATTCTTTCATGTTCTTTTTCTTGAAACAATTGGAGTTAAATGACTTGCTCAGGGTCACACAACTAGTAAATGTTATGTGGCTATGGTCACATTTGAACTAAGGTTCTCTGACTGCGCCATCTAGCTTCTTCCTCTTTCCATATTCTTTCAGCTGGTTTTGAAAGCCTCTTTCCTTTCCCCTTCTTCATCACTTTCTCTTTTAATGTTCCTTCTGGGTCTTCTTCTACTATTCTTTACTACAGGTCATCAGACCTCCTACTTTCAGTATTTGTTTTCATCTGTCTCCCTTCGGAAGCCAAATGGCTTTTGGAAAGCAAATGGATTGTGAGCCAAAGAGGTTGGTGAAAGAAAAGAACACAGAACTACAGAAATCACATTATTCTAATTCACTAAGATCTTTGTTTTAGCAAAGCACGTTGATGATTGTTATCCCTTAGCCAAACAATAGCCAAAGGAATGGGAACACATATATTCTCAGCATGCCTAATGGGATCCCTCTCCACTCTTGTTAGTTACAAACAAGTAGCACCCACACTTACATTTTTCAGTTCTACAAAGTGGTAAGAAGGGATCATGAAATCATAGCTATTAAAGCTAGAAAAAGACTTTAGAAGCTGCTTTACCCAATTTCTCATTTTAAAGATAAAGAAGAAAATTAAAAAATTATTTGAAGTGGATTTTAAAAAAAATAATATTTCTGCACCATTTTTTGGACATAATTTCAATCTAAACTCAACTAAAATATATGCATATACATGCCTACAGAATATGGAATAGAAAACTGAGTCATTGACATATTCTAGATGCCAGTGATTTTGTTAAATTCCCAGTAGCAATGACAATAGAAAGACAACTGCTCATATACTTGACTGAGTGAGTAATATAGGTCTAGGACCTCCTGATTCCAAGGTCACATAATGTGTTTATAACATTTCTCTATGCATTTGACATGTCAAATGTCCTTATGCTAGGACTGTGTAAGGTAGGGAGCACACAATCAAATGAAACCAGTTCTGTAGCTCCAGGACAGCTTTAAGGACAGCTAATACAGGAATCAGGGAGAGGGATTGCTAAACCAAAAGTAACAGAATGAAGAATGAAATCGATTCAATTTAACAAGCACTTATTAAATACCTACTGTATTAGAGAAAGAGCTGGGCAGACAAAAGATGAAAAGCATTCTTCTTTTGTCCTCCAGGATCTTATAGTCTATTAGAGACTAGGGAACACAATTTAAAAACAAATGAATGGATGTAAGTTAAATAAATAAAAATAAGGTAATTTTGAAAAGAAGAGAACTAACCAGTAAGGGGATCAGAAAGGGAGTTCATGAAAGCAGAAACTATTCCCCATCTCTCTGTCTTTCTGTCTCTGTCTCTCTGTGACTATCTGTCTCTGTGTCTGTCTGTCTGTCTCTGTCTCTGTCTCTCTCTTTCTGTATTTCTAGCACTTAGAATAATTCTGGGTACACAGAATAAATGATATCTAAGTAACAAATGAATTGAGCCTTGAGTGAATCTAAGAGGAGGAGGTGAGACTAAGAAGGGGAAGTGAGATCAAGATCTTCTCTCCCATTCTGTGCAGACACACACTGCCCACTCATCACTCTCTCTTTCTGATACCTCTCTCTCTCTCTCTCTCTCTCTCTTGCTGTTTCTGTCTCTCTCTCTCTCATTCTGATCTCTCTGTCCCAGACTTTGTGTGTCTGTGTGTGTGTCTCTTTTTTCTATCCCTCCTCACCTCCAAAGAAGCCTGGAAAACTGTAAGATCTGGTATTTCATCAGCATCTTCCAATTTCTGGGGTCTTATGGGACTATATTGCCTGCTTTAAGACATTTGTAATAGCAACAAATTTAAATATATTTTAAAGTACAGTATAGTAAGCTAGAAAGAAAACATGATTAGAGTCATAAATATACTAGCTAGCTGTGTGACGTTGGACAAATGATTTAATCTCAGTTTTATCATCTGTAAAATGGGGCCAATAATTCTTACTCCATAAAACACTCAAAAGAGTGTCTTGAGAATTGAATGAAATAATGTATGTGACAGTTCTTTGTAATAGCAAGGCACTATGTAAAAATAAGCTATTTAGCTGGGTATGGCAGCAAACATTGTAATTCCTACAACCAGAGATGCTAAGAGTAGTGGTTACTTGTGCTCAGGGGTTCTGAGCTGCAATGGGCTAGGTTGATCCAGACACATTTAGTATAGCTTCACTGTGGTATGCCCCAAGATCAGGGACCTACTTGTCACCAGAACACTATCTAAGTAAGGTAGAAAGATCCTAGATTAAAAATGGAGAAGATCAAATTTTCTAATCTGATCAGTAGTGGGATTGGATTTGTAAATCCAATCTGCAGTACTTCTAGCCTAAATGAAATAGAAGGACATCCAGTTATCTCTCCCCACCCTTCTTCTCTGTCTGTGTCTGTGTCTGTGTCTGTGTCTGTGTGTCTATGTGTCTGTCTCTCTCTGTCTCTGTCTCTGTCTATCTGTCTGTCTCTCTCTCTCCTGTATTAGAGGCAAAGAGCTAGGCAGACAAAAGATGACAAGTATTCTTTTGCCCTCCAGGATCTTATAGTCCACTAGAGAATTAGGGAATACATCTTAAGAACAAGTGAATAAATATTAGGTAAATTAATAAAAATAAGGTAATTTTGAACAGAAGAGAACTAACCCAGTAAAGAGATCTCTCTCTTTATCTCTCTGTCTCTCTCTATTTGTCTCTCTCTCCCTCTCTCCCTCTCTCCTTCCCTTCTTTTCTCTCTCCCTCTCTTTCTTTCCCTCCTTTCTTCTTCTTCTTCTAGCTAGCTACCTAGCTAGAACCTCTCTCCTTTCTTCTTCTTCTTCTTCTTCTTCTTCTTCTTCTTCTTCTTCTTCTTCTTCTTCTTCTTCTTCTTCTTCTTCTTCTTCTTCTTCTTCTTCTTCTTCTTCTTCTTCTTCTTCTTCTTCTTCTTCTTCTTGTCTCTCTCTCTCTCTCTCTCTCTCTCTCTCTCTCTCTCTCTCTCTCTTTTTCTTTCTCCCCCCTCCAGTATATGAAGTGTCCCTCACAGTCCCTTTAAATAAAAGATAATAATTTCCTTATTTAATAGTTTAATATGAACTTCATTTCTGAATATTCTTTTTCTTTTTTCTTAGACAACTTTTCTAACAAATGATTAAAAAAAAAAGATAAAAACATTTTAGCAAAACCATCCAACCAATATATCCACCATGGCTGACTTCACATACTATCTTCCATACTCTGCAGAAGAAAGAAACTGACATTTATTGAGCACCAGGTTAAATATGTTATAAATATTATCTCATTTGATCCTCACAACAACATTGGGAGGTAGGTGCCATTATTATCTTCACTTAACATTTGAGGAAACTGAGTCAGACAGAGGACAAATGTCTTGACCACAGTCACTCAGCTAGCAAGAATTTGAGGTCAGATTGAATTCATGTTTTCCTGATTTCTGGCCCAAAGTTCTTCTATATTCTGTGCTATCTACCTAGATGATTCTAGAAGGGGGGAAGATTTCATTTTTTCAGCTCTTCACTGGGACCAAGTTTGATCATTATAATTATGTAGTTTTCAAATAAAGAATAATTTCTTTAAGTATGAATCTACCAAGAGAAATATGAATATTTTCATATAGGCAAATAATGGGATAGGTAATATATATTAATATATGCAAATAATGGAGTAATGGATAAAAGGGTTCTTGAATCTTACAGCACATGGTATGCTTTGTGATGTTTACAAAGCCTGGCTCTCTTCCCTTTTATCCCCTACAAAATGGAATTTATGTTTGGGCTAAAAAGTCATTGCCCTCTGATTTCACTTTAGGAGATACTCTTTCATTTTCACCTCCTAAATTCTTTCACACTGTGCCTTTCAGTCAGAAGCCTCATCCTCTTCTGCTCTTCATTCCAGTTCTCTTACACATTCCAGCACATTTGCTTTAGTCTGTCCCTTCCTCATCCCACTTCCTGAGCCTCCTATCTCCAAATCCAGGTCATCCTTGGCTCTTCTCATCCTAGCCTTTAGCTCTCTTGCAGCCTCAGCTCAAGGATCATCCATTAGGACTTTTGCTTATTCCCCCACTTATTAGTGATTTCTCCAATCTATCTTGGAATTCTTTTGTATATATTTTGTTTTGACTTAGTTGCCTACATGTTGCTTCTCTTCAGCAGAAATCAAACTTCTGGCAAGTATAGGTATTACTTTTGTCTCTGTATCCTCAGTGCCCGACATATACCAGCACATACTGGTATGTGTCTGGCATGTAGAAAGTATAAGAATGATACAGTGGTTAGAGCACCAAAAAAATTAGTCAAGAAGATATGAATTGCAATCCTGCTTTTGAAATTCACTAATTTCTGAAGTGAAGGTCATTAATGTGACCCTTAGCACTTTATGACCCTCCATTTCCTCGCAGGTAAAATGAGGATGTCTCCAAGGCTCCTTTCAGTTCTCAGTCTGTGATCTAGATGTATCCTAAATGCTTATTGAATTGAATCTGGTGATTTTTAGAGCATAACCCTCCAGATTCCTTTTGGCCTGACTCTGGAAAGCCAATCTAGGAGGAAAAAGCGTGGGCCTGGGAATCAGAAGCCAAGGGGAAGGATTAATCTGCGCTTCATCACTGACTCACTGGGTGACTTTGGGTACCTCTTCACAGAGGTTTCCTCCCTTAGAAAAATGGAGATAATGAGAGTGACTCAGATGGGTGCTTTCAGATGGACTGATGGAAGAGTGTGAGACATTCGATAGATGCCCAAACCTATCATTATCTTTTCTCCCAGAGGCAGTTCCCAAGATTGCAGTTAAGTTGCTGGGGAGGGGGAGAGCAGTTATTCAGTACCCCAAAATTGTCCCTGAAAGCCAGAGATTCAGACTTATTATGTCTTTAATCTAGTTGTTAGTAGAAAGAACAGTGAACAAATGGGCTCAGTGCCTCAAAAACTCAGACTAGACATTTGAGTAATGTTAAGTATCACTCTAGATTGACCTACAGAATGTTTCTGATTACTTTCACTGCCCTTGTATAATATAGGAGATTCTAACGCTCACTACCTTTGTGACATACATTTCTCTGGGTCTTGGTCTCATCTATAAAATAAATGGGTTGGAGTAAAGATCCTTTCTAGCTCTAAATCTAGGATTCATGTCCTTGAAAATAAGACTAGTAGAATAGTTTCTAGGCTATATCTGGTTATTGTACCAAGGAGAGTCATTAGGTTCTTTCTGATTTAGAATCAATTAATCAACAGACATTTATTGAGCATCTACTATATGTTAATCACTATGTTAGGAATTAAAAAAAAAAAAAAAAAACAGGCAAAACATCAGTGCCTGCCCTCAAATAGCCTATAATCTAATTGGAAGGAAGGAAGGAAAACTAAGATAGATGGTCTATACTCTCAAGAAGTTCAGACTCTCATTAGGAGCAACACATCAAAGAAAGTTCATTCCACAGTTGATGGTAAGTCAAGAGGGCCTTAGTCATCAGTAAGATTTATGACAGTGTCAATGTCAGAGAATAATAATGCAGTGGAAAAGTAGATGGTAAGACTAGAGTATTTTACAATTCAATGGTGGGACACAAAAGTAAGGCACAGTAGTCTTCCTCTCATGGGAAGAAACAGAGTTGGCAATTTTCATCTCATTTGAGTGGACGGCTAGGTGAGCAGGGAATAGAGGACCATTCCTGAAGTAAGGAAGAGCCATTTTCATGAGTTCCAGTCTGGTCTCAGACACTTACTAGCTGTGTGACCCTGACAAGCCACTTAATCCTGTTTGCCTCAGTTTCCTCATGTGTAAAATGAGCCAGAGAGGGAAATGGCAAACTACTCCAGTATCTTTGCCAAGAAAACCCCAAAGGGGGTGATAAAGACTCATTGGACACAACAAAAGAACAACATTTTATCTAAGCAATGTAATCAATAAGGCAATCTGGATGGGGTCTGGTGGCCAAGGGAGAGGGCAAAAAGAAGGCAAAGTGAAAGGAGGTCCCTGTTCCACAGGCACACTTATAGAAAGGCTCATTTTTGTGTGTGTGTGGTTTCTTAATGTCTCATTGGGAAAGCCTTTTCGTTCATCTATGAGTTAGTATAAGAAAGCTATTAGCCAACTGTTCTTGTTACTTTGGAGAACAAATGAAAGTTAAAATGAGTTTAATTTGAAATAGATGGAATTTGAGGCTAGCCATCAGGAAAAAAAAATTCCTAATTGGAAGAGTTATGAAATGATAGAACAAATTATCAAAGAAGTTAGGAAATTCCTTTCCCCATTTCTATCTGACTGATGAACCAGGCATAGTTGCCATTTTAAAAAAATTAATGACATAACAGACACTTCCCAAGAAACAGCCACCCCTTTTCCCACCCCAAAAGCACATTCTCTGAAAACAATGAAGCCAAGCTGTCTAATCACATAATTAGGCACAATTTTTCAAAGAAGACAAAGGAAGGGAGGGCCAATTGCACAAAAGAAGCAAAGAATATATTGCTCAGGGCTCTATTTGTCTTTTACCCACCCAGAGTTCAAAAAAATGACTTTTCTCTGCTCTTGAAGGTGTTTCTCATGGTATTTCAGAAGAAGACATTCTTGAAGAGTCATCTCTTATCTTTCATGAAACTTTTAGACAATGAACATGAGACTCACCCCAAAGTTTACCACATTCCTTGTGAACATTTCTGTCATCTATCAGCCTTTCCATCCTTATTTTCACCTTCCTCTGCTCAGGTCTATGAGAAAGGACAAGACATATTTTATTCCCCACACCCTCTTCTAGTCCTTTCTTCTACTACTCTCTTAGCTTTTCTCCTGTGAGATTCATTGAAATTTGCTTAAACCATGCTCTGCCTAGCCTTATTTCTGTTATGTACCAATCTGTAGCTTGTTCTTCCAACTATCTTTATGATTTTGACACCTAGGTCATGTATGACCTTCCTCTTTGCCCTATTATCCTTGATACTTTAAAGGTCTGACAACCTGATCATATAATTTCTTAGACTCCTTAACTCCAATGACCTCTCTATATTCTGCGTTGACTGCACATCGATATTTACTTTGAACTTATGATCATTCAGAATTTCACTACATCCAAGATTTGGAACTTTGAAATTTGATTGACCAACATTTTATTTTTCTACCTCTTGTACTCTTTTACTAATATTTTGCTTTCTCCTCACCCTTACAGTGACCTTCAGTTCTTTAACATTTTTAATATCTCCAACCATTTTACTACACTATGTACTACACTAAAAATCCTTTGTCCTTTGACATCTTTAATACTCCTAATTGATAATTTTTATCCTTGGGTAATCCCCACCATCTAATGGTTCTACTGCCATTATTTATTAGAGTATTATTATATAAAGTTACAAAATTGAGTTGATTTTACCTACTACACATTCTCAGTATACATTTGTGCTCTCATTGATACTCAATAATCCTTCTGTATTGCTCCAAACTTTTTCATCTCTCATCTCAACCTTTACCACATCCCAAACTTTCACATTAATGCTAGACTATCTAGCCTCTTATTTCACTTACTTCTTTTGGTAAACAAGGAAGGAAGGGAGGAAACATGCATTTATTTAATAAGCCAAGCACTGTGTTGAGCACTTTGTAAAATTGTCTTATTTGATACTTTGACACCACTGACCACTTGCTCTTCCTTAAAACTCTCTTTTTTCACTCTATAAGGAATGCTGAACAGGCTGATCTCAGAAAAGCCTGGAAAGACTCACATAAACTGATGCTAAATGAAGTGAGCAGAACCAGAAAAACAATGTGTATAGTAACAGCAAGACTGTGATGATCAGCTAAGATAAATTTTGCTATTCTCAACAACAACATAGTGATCCACTAGACTTTGACTAGAAAATGTCATCCACCTCCAGAGAAAGAATTGTAGAGACTGAATGTGGACCAAAATATACTATTTTCACCCTTTGTTGTTGCTGTTTTTCTGGGTTTTCCCTTTTTCTTGTGATTTTTCTTTCCCAACATGACTTATATGGAAATACGTAAAAAATTAATTGTACATGTATATTCTACATCACTTTGCTTGCTATCTTTGGGAAGGGGGAATGAAGGGATGAAGGGAGAAAAAATTGGAACTTAAAATCTTAAGTTAACTTAAAAATTGGAACTTAAAATCTTAAATTAAGGAAAATGAATGTTAAAATCATCTTTACTTGCAATTGAAAAATAATATACCATTAAAAAATGCTTTTTAAAAAGTGTTTTTTCCCTATCTTTTCAGGATATCATTCTCTCCTGACTTTTCTATCCAACTATACTCCCTTTCAGTTTCTTTTGCTGAATCTTCATCCAGAACTCAAGTTGAGGGAATATTAATCAATTATGGCATGTCTAAACAAGTTGTGGATGGAATACTTTTGTAAAACAGAAAAATGTGGGAAGATTTATATGAAGTGAAGCAAAGTGAAGTGAGCAGAATCAGAAGAACATTGAACACATTAACAGCAATATTGTAATGATGATCAAATGTGAAAGACATTTAATATATTGGCTTTTCAATATAATATAATCAATATAATAATCTAAGACGATTTCAAAGGACCCATGATGAAAAATGTTATCCACCTCTAGAAAGAGAGAGCTGATGAATCCTGAGATCAATAGTAACATTGGAACAGTTTTGGTGGAATGACAAGATTGGACACTAAATTGTAAAAGATTAAGGAAAAAGTGAGAGATGTGGAGGCATTCATTGTAGATTATTTTCTTCAGGATTTTAGCAAGGCAGAAAACATAGAGGATGATAGTGAGGATAGAAGGATTAAAATAATAATATAATTAAATAAAATAATAATATAATTTAATAGCTTTTTATTTTTAAAATGTATGCAAAGATAGTTTTCAATAATTACCTTGCAGAATCTTGTATTCCAATTTTTTCTCCTTCCCTTCCTTACCCTCTCCCCTCGAAGCAAGTAATCCAATATATACATTAAAAATGTGCAATTTCTTCTATACATATTTCCATATTTATCCTGCTGCACAAGGAAAATCAGATCAAAAAGAAAAAATAATAAAAAAGCAAGCAAACAACAAAAAAAGGTGAAAATACTATATTGTGATCCACATTTAGTCCTCGCTGTCCCCTTTCTGGACGCAGATGGCTTTCTCTATCACAAGTCTGTTGGAAATGGACTGAATCACATCATTGTTGAAAAGAACCACATTTATTAGAACAGATCATCATATAATCTTATTGTTACTGTGTACAATGTTCTCTTGATTCTATTCACTTCACTTAGCATCAGTTCCTATAAGTCTTTCTGAAATCATCCTGCTGATCATTCCTTATTGAACAATAATATCCTCATTTACTTTCATATACCATAACTTATTCAGCCATTCCCCAGCTGATGGGCATCCACTCAGTTTCCAGTTCCTTGCCACTACAAAAAGGACTCCTACAAACATTTTTGTACATCTAGAGCCTTTTCTCCTTTTTAATGATCTCTTTGGGATATAGACCAAGGAAAGACACTGCTGTATCAAAAAATATGCACAATTTGATAGCCCTTTGGGCATAGTTCCAAATTGCTCTTCAGAAGGGTTGGATCAGTTCACAATCAAGCGAAGGGATTTTGAGAATAAGAGAGACAATGAATATGTTTATAATTAGAAAATAATCCATAGGTAGGGAAAGATTGAAGATAAATAAGAGATGACAGAGGACACAATTTGTTAGAAGAGACAGGATAAAAAAATCACTTATATAAGCAAAGGGTTTGTCTTGATGAAGTAGTTCATTTCTTCATGTATTACAAGTATGAGGCAACTGAGTAACATGAAATGGGGGAGAAGAAAGAAGAGGGCTTTCATAGTGAATGGCTTCAATGTTTTTCGATAAATGAGAGGCAAGTTCTTAGTTAATAGGGTTGGAAGAGGGGGAGACATGGGAAGTTGAAGGAAAGATGAAAAGATTTGGAAGAGTAGTTGTGGAGAGTGGGATAATGAGTTGATAAGAGAGCATAGTAGGATTGCCTAGTAGCAGTTAGGGCCTACTTGAAGTTGTGCAATACAAAATTGTAGCAGACTCAGTGAGAATAGTTACATGTTTTTTTTTTTCTATATTTTTTCGGTTATAAATGAGTAGAATCCAAGCCAGTGGATGGTGGAAGTTATCCAAGGCTGAGGTTTGGAATCAATGAGATGATAGGGGGCCAGAGACTCAAGGGAAGAGGATAGTATAAAGATGAGGAAAATAGGAGAGAATGCAGGGGTCCCTGCCCAGAAGAGAACTGAGGAGCTGAGGGATTGGGGTCATGGTGTAGTTTATGAGAGTAGGGATTGTTAAGGGTGACAGAGGGAGAGGTGAAAAGCCAATAGATTATGGTCAGATAAGGGGATTTCAGAATTCTTGAACAGGGAAATAGTAATGCCTTTGTAGATGATGGCAAGATTAAGGGTGTGAATGAGGTGAGGTAGATGAGTAGGTCATGGGAATTGAATAATTTGAGGAACTGAATGATTATAGTATTTGAAAAAGAGTCAATACATATCTTGAAGTCTCTTAGTCTGAGGACAGAAGTTGAGTACAGAAAAAGTGTGATCCAGGTACAGATCTCACAGAGGAAAGAAGGGGAGTAACCTGGAGAACAGTAATTACTAGGGGTTTCCTTGGCTGGTAGATATGGATCAAAGGAGGTGAGGTTACTGAGTGATGGAGTTAGCGGGAGAATGTGGAAATTTTCATGGGGGAACAAGTTTTGTTTCGTTTTTTCCCAACTTTCCCTCCTCAGAGGGGAATCAATGGAGATACAGCCAGTTTCGGAAAAGATGGCCAGTGAGACTGACTGCTAGAAATAATTCAGTCTAAGACGGAGGGGTCAATAACCTATTAGACTGGTTGCCCCATATGTATCACTCCTGGGAAATGTGCAGTAAAGAACAGCATGGCAGGAGGTCACCTCCGAAGATACTTGAATTTAAAATGACATCTGGTAACAAGGCTCTTGATCTTGGTCAGACTTAAGTCAGTCTAATCCAGTGATTCAAATTTGGGGCTGGAATGAAATAAGATATTTGTAGACTTTCTAATATTTTACAAAAGGAAGGTTATTTAACAACAGTGTGGGGAGATCCTATGTTCCAACACTATGATCCTATACATCATCAACTCCAATTAGTTCCTGCTCTACTACATATCTCTGTGTGTGTGTGTGTACATAGTATATATATATACCTATACATATACACAAATATATACACATACATTCGTATTTATAGATGTGTGTGTGTACATATATGAGTGACTTTCCAGGGCAAGATTCTGGCTCTCTGTATATAAGATACTCATGTGTACTTGCATCAATGATAAGAAGCAGATGTGCTGAATAAGGGAGAGGAGCTCCAAGTAGGGCCAGATGGAACGAAGACATGAGGGTGGGAGTGGTAGAGAGTCCAAGTTGTGAAGTACTGAGTGAACTTTCCACTGAAACCACTGGGACAGAGGGAAGTGAAGAGAAATTCAAGAGGAACTAAGAGCTGGAGGGAAACTGGATGGGGAACTGGAAAAGGGGGGTGGTGGGAATAGGGGAGGTGAGAGTGGACCAAAGAAAGGCAAACTTCCCTTACTTCACACCTAGCCACATGTTCAACCTCATCTCCTGTTATTTCTTTTGAAACCGTGTTGTATGGAGTCACACCAAGCTTGGGGTGTAGTGCCAAAGATGCTGGCCAAGAAGAAATTGCCAAATTTCCCCCTTCCCTCCCCCACACAAATGACAAGCATGCAAAAGATAAAACTAATCAGCATTCCCATTTGGCATTTAAAATGCTGCTGCTGCCTACCTCCAGTGAAGTCCCAGCTGCAGCTGGGACCAAAGAAGAGTGAACAGAAATCTGGTTTCTTGTTCTTTTCAGGGAACAGGGCCAGGGGAAGTGGTTTGGAACTTCAACCTCCAAGTGCATCAATCTTTCCACTTCTGTTAAGTTCTAAATGAATTGAGCAGAAATTTACTTAAGAACAGAGCATCATCTAAATCCAAAGGCACCACAGTCAATGGTGGCTAAATACACACACACACACAGATACACACACACACACACACACACACACACACACATTTCTAAGTGATCAGCAACTATTTATTGTGCAATATACTATGTCAGGAGCTAGGGAAGATATGACTACTACTACTTATTACTACTACTACTACAACTCCTTTTACCACTACTTCTACTCCTACTGCTATTACCATCACTACCAATAATAATAAAAATAATAGTAATAGCTAACATTTTACTACAATAACAACTACCACCACCACCATCACCACCAATAATTATAAAAACAATAATAGCTACAACTCTTTTTATCTATTATTTTATTTGATATTCACAACAACCTAGAAGGTAAGTGTTATTACTAACCCCAATTGTGCAGATGAGTTTGATTTCCCCGTCAAGGAACTTTCATTCTAACTGAAAAGACACATTTTTTATTTGCTTTCATAAGATTTGTAAAGCACTTTCTGTACAATCACCCTGGAATATAGGTAATACAAATATTGTTTTAATTTGGCAAATAAGGAAACTCAGGTTAAGAATTACACCTGTGGTTTCATAATATCTAAGGAAGAATAGGAATCCAGCTTCCCTTAGGATGCTAATTTCAGTGTTCTTTTTGTTATGCCTCCTGCTTCATTTGCTAAGGTCCAAATAAGTGATTTTCCATTAACTCACTTGTGTTAGGTTCTTTTGTATCGGCAGATAATGCAAGTTGCTGTACTCATGAAATGTCAACACATCTGGGTTCCACCATCCTTTAGGAGCTTCTTATTCAGCATCAGTCTCCCCTATATTGTTCTTCCATTCAGCCCCACTAATATTCAGTTTGCAAAAGCTCTTTCTTCAACTCTATATCCCAAACAAACATCTATTTTGTCTTTCAAAATTCTGCACCACACATTTTTGTGCTATTAATTAAGGATGGGAAGAGAAAGAAGAGCACAGAAGCTGGAAGGAATGAGCAAATATGGCCTGCTCTCCTTGTAAAGTTAATATAATCTAGTGATTTGGTTAATAAATCCAGAAGAAAAGTGGAATGGGTCTTTCTTTACCCTTATTAGTCTAGAGATCTTGAGCTGAAAGATCTCAGAAGTGTCTTTGATGGGATTAAGAACTGACTAAGAAATAAATTTATGTTGCAGACACAAAATGAAGGGCAGTGAAATGTCACTTCATCTAGCATAATGGGAGGGATGGATCTGTATTTGATTCTGAGCAATTATCAACCAATCTCATCAGAGAATTCTTCCCACTCTAACTTACATACTTTGTGATATGATAGTATGACAGAAGCAGCTGCTTGCTTTGCCTGACACTACCAGAGAGGCTTGGGATTCCTTTTTGTAGATGTTTGATAAAGATTTATTGAATTGAATTAAATGAGTTCTGATTCAGGAGATACAGCCCTTCTTTGATGTCCCATATCGCTTCCATTTCACCATACTCTTACGTCATTTACCTCGGAAACAATAGCCAGGAGGAGTTATAAAGCAAAGATTACTCTTAAGTAGAAAATAACAGATGAACTAGATACAAAGTTAACCTTTATACACATTAAGAGAGCTCATATTTACAGGTGTCTTAAATTTGATATTTCTGTGTAGTTTTCTGAGTTTAATCTTTGTCTCTCCATGTCTACCTAAAAAGTCTCTTTTCAATTTTGCCTTCCTTCTAATCTCAGTATAACCTGAGTTTTCCTTGAACTATTTCAGTTGCTCAGTATTCACTAGTTAACTTATTCAACAAACATTCAAACATTTTATTTGATTCCTCATTTCTTATTCCTAGATCAAACTGAACTAGACTCCTGGCCCGATACTTTAATTTTCCAAGCCAAAAATTTCACCTGATTCTCTGCTTCTTAGAACACTTTCCCAATAAATTCACTTTTAAAAATTACCTATCCTCTATTTCCCACCTGGGTTTCTGTGTCCCTTTGATCTCTTTGTGAGCTAGAAGCTGGTCTTCCTCTCAGAGGCCTTCCTGTGATCCATCAGAAAAGCATTTAACATAGATACACCAAAAAGACAACATCCTGTCCACACCAAAGGAATTGTTATTTATGTAGCAGCATTAGGCCCATCCTAGATGGATGTAGAGTTGTTGTGAGAAAAAGCATTAGGTAAATATGATTTATTAATATTATTCTAAGGGATGGTCAAATCTCTTTTTGCAGACATTAAGATGTATTATGACATCTCTCTACCTCCTTTTCCAAAATAAAATGATCCCAATTCCTGTGCTCCTCACTCAACATTCCTATTTTCCAAAACTTCTCATTTCCATTTTCATTGCTCTTTCTTAGCCTCTCTAATTTGGAACATGTGTATGCTGGTTTACACATATGTCTAAAGCCAAAAACAAATTCATTTTCTTGGTGTTAGAGAAGAACTGATGGCCAGAAATAACTTGACATACTATAACCACATGAATCTTCAAAAGATGGAAAAGCCTAAAGTTAGGTCCTGTCTTTAATTATTCTTGAGATAACTAGGGCATGGATATCTGTGGTTATCACCAAACAGGACAATCAAGGAAGTTTTTGATCAGTTTCTTGTTCGGAGTCAGATTCCAGGCAAACTGAAGGATGATACAATCATACAATAATTTATTTAGATCCAGTAGAAACTTTAGAGGTCATCTTATTTAACCTCTCATTTTAAAAATAAGAAAATTTGGCCTGGAGAAGGAAAGAAAGGAATGATATGTTTTATACTTTAACATATTTAACATGTATTGGTCTACCTGCCATCTGGGGGAGAGAGTGGGGGGGGGAGGGGGAGGGAAGAGGGAAAAATTGGAACAAAAGGTTTTGCAAATGTCAATGCTGAAAAATTTACCCATGCATATCTCTTGTAAATATAAAAGGAAAAAAAGATTTATTCCATTAAAAAAAAGAAATATGTTTGAGGTTCAGCACTAAATGAGAGATTGATATAGGAACCTCAAATGTTGAGATTGAGCACCAAATGTGATGAATTCACAATGATCAATCATTCTCTTTGTCAAAAGGGCTATTTATGGTTATAGACAAAATAAAGAGATACAATAAATTCTAAGAATTGTAAGTATGGAATAGATTTGGGAGAGCATAAAGTTAGATAGGGAAGTGGTTTTTTCTAATAATTAACAATGGAAAAGCCAAGTTCCCTAATAGAACTCACAATTAACCAAAAGAAAGGGATTACACCATAAAATGGGAGTACTTCACTGACTGGCAAGCTAAATAGAAGAGTTTATCACCCTAAAAAAAAATTAGTTAACTATTAGTAAGAGAAAGGCACCATGAGGCATGGTGGGGGGATGAGAGGAAGATACCAGGAGACAGAATGCCATGGCGGGCTAACCCAAAAGGTGTTAGCAAAAATGACATGAGCAGATTAATAAAGTAAATTTAACCTGGGGGCTTTGATATAATTTGGATTTCCAACTGGACAAAGTAAGGACTACCCAAGACCTCCAGAAAGAGTGAAACTATAAGGTTGAACTGTTCTCCATTAGTGCCCTTCCCTGCTTATCTCAGGAAGTAATCTTAGCAGTACTTCAGGTTTTCTCTGCCAACCCCATCTAGTCTCCCAGGACCTCATCAGAAGCACTTATTAATCCCTTACAATATACCAGACATTGTGCTACATTTCATCCTCCAACAATCTCTGGGAAGTAGGTGCGATTATTAAGTTTAAGTGACTTGCCCAGGATCACACAGGTATGGAGGCCAGGTATGGCTAACTCTAGTTGCAATTCTCTATCCACTGAACCACCTAGCTGCCTCACAGATAAATCTTAAGATGCAAAGCTATAACTTGAATCTATATTCTCTGATTCCAAATTCAGTGTACTTTCATTGTTCAGAAGCAAAAAGATCTACCACTTTCTTTTCTTTTTTTTTCCCCCTCTACTACTTTCTTAGACATCTCCATTCTATAGTATGGGGTGAGCTGTTTGAGACCATAACATGGTGGCTGACATTGCTGGCACAAAGGTTTGATTTCCTTAGCCTAGACAAATTAAGTACTGCAAGCTTCTGGAAGGCTCAGAGCTTTAAGGAGTCCTTATGATTCATACCACCCTAGAGGGTGTGTCTACTAAAGAGGGGAAAATAACCCTGTGAATGCTTTCTAATCAGGACTCAACACTTACACATTTGGTATCCATGGGCTGTTCCAGTTTTATTTAGCTAAAGGGAAAAAAAGGGTCTCCATGGGAAGATCAGCCCAGAGTTTTCTTTCAAGTTTTCATTGACTTGTTTATACTGAAAGATAGTTTCATGGAAGTTTCACAGAAGAGGTGGGTTTGGGGAAGGAAGTGATAATAACAACTAAGGATAATAATGGACCATGATAATATCATGAGTTATTCTTGGTGGGTAAATAAGCCAGATGATCAGACCCTAAATTCTGAGCCTATAAAAGAAGGATGAGAGGGAAATTCAGTAAGACTGATGAAAGAAGCATTGGTCACTTTTCTGAAGCACTCTCATCTGGCTGCTGATGACTATATCTGGCCACCTCTAAGTGCTTTTAAACAGCATCTGCTACTTTTTAGAGAACAGGAGGAAAGTTGTGATAATTGAAGGATGGACATGGATAGAGGTGCCCCAGGAGTACCAGTCTTCATTTTGGAACTTGATAAATGGTCTAGTAGTATCCTCAATGCCCTGAAACAGATGGAAAATCCACTGGCTATTCATCCCTGGAAATTCCCCAGTGATTAGTGGATACCTCACCTAACAGGATGTTGTAGATGGATAAAGCCTGCAGGGAAGAGGTTCCCATAGTAAACCATTATGTTGTGCTACACTGTGATTACGCCAATTTAATGATTTAAAAAAAAAAAATTAATGGAGTGCCATTTCATGCTAACAACAACAACAATAACACTACCACCAAACAACAACACAGAAAGGAGAAATGAGTGAAGCCTGAGTTCCAGTCCCAGCTCTAAAAGGAGCGAACTCTGTGGACAAACCATTTCCTCTGTGTCTCACCTGTTCTCACCTATCCAATTAGGGGGCTGAACTAGATGGTCTTTAAGGTCTCAAACAACTCTAACACACCATGAGTAGAAAGCAGCTTGGTTCAACAGAAAGAACAATGACGCTGGAGTCAGAATCTGGATTAAAATTCTACCTTTGATTCTAACTACCTTGGTCACCCTAGTAAAACTGTTTAACTTCTCTGAACTTTAGTTTCTTTATCTATAAAATGATGGGGTTGAATTAGTCGAACTTTGAGGTCCCTTCTAACTTCAGATCATAGATTTAGAGTTTTCAGTGATTTTAGAGGCTTTATTGACCTCAGATCCTGGGACTCTACTGACATCCTTTGGTTTGAATTTTTTTTTGAGGGGGGGGGGGGTAATTCCTTAGGGCCTTGGTTTGACCATGAACCATTCATCCAGGAACCACAGAAAGACCAGGCCACCTTGGCTCTGACATGGTGTGAGAATGTAGGAGGGACCAGTTATAAAATTCACTGGCCCCATAAAAAGGAAATATGGGGGGGGGGAGTCCTCTCCCAGATGAAGTGAGAGATGGGTGGATGTCAGCTGGAGAATCACAAGAGGCTGTGTGGGAAGTGGAAAACATGACAAAACATGAAAATGATACAACACCCCCATTCACAGCCCGGACATACGAGATGGGCAGGGCTTTCTAGCCAAAGCAACGTGGAGCAACGTGGAACTGTTCTTTCGAGGCCTGTGCTGCAGCTGGCTATTCCATCTGGGCTACTGAGCCACTGTCTCCACTGCCCAAGTTTATCACGTATGTCTTCAGGATAGCTTTGATGATTTAGCCCACAATTTCCTTCTCCCCATCCCCACTGGGAGTTCTCTTTTCTCCCATGTGAGTGTGAATAGCTCGGAGGCTAGTGCAAAGCTTTGGCAGTGGGACATTTAGTGGACCCCCAAAGTTACCTTATCCAATCTCACATAACTCACATACTTAGCAAGAGGAGCTCAATTAGGAACTGGATGGTATTCTCTAAGAGGCCCAGCAATTCCTCCCACAGCAGTACTGGCTGCACCAGAACACTTGGCATGCCTTAATGCCCTACCCAAAGTTTAGAGATGCATTTCCATAGCAACGGGAATAGGTTGTTTTTCCAGTTCTCCCAAAAATGTAGAATTTTTTTTTAATGATAATAAAACCAGAAACCAAGAGGAAATTCTAAGAAAATGAAATAAGCCAGAAAAATAGAGGTGGGTGTTTCTTTTCCATTCCTTATCCCTCAGTCCCCTTTTTTGCCTTTTTCCCTGAAAAGTATAGCATGAGAGAGAGGATCCAGATGAGGATGCTAGCAAAATCCAAAACCTAACGTGAATTCTTCTCTCTGTGTTTGTTATGGAACAATCCACAAGGATGCATATTTAAATTGAAGTAGTTCCTGTTAGAAGGCCCTTTGCCAAGAATTTCTGGACAGGACCATTCCTGTTCTAACATACTAAGGACACTTTTGTAGCCTTTTAATTTACAACCAGAATCTTTTAAGTTTTCTTCTCTGTTAGCTCTATAGTAGTTCTTTCATTTGTAAACACTATTTCTTACAAAAAGTTTCAACCTTTCTTTCCATAAATTTAATTCAAAGTTGCTATTTTCAGATACAGGCTATTCAATAGTATGTGTCATGATCTGAAATGTATAATTTTTAATTTTTGGTCCATATCTGTGATTTCACCCGTGTGGGACATTCCTTAAGTGAAAACTCTGTGGTACCTTAGAATGCATACTAGATCTAGAATCTGAGGACAAGGATTCAAGACTCTGTTATTTACTCTCCATATAATCTTAGGGAGATTCTTTTAAAACAGGAATTCTTATCTTGGGGTCCACAGACCCCTTAGTCATTTAATTTCTTTTTAAAGAATGTTTATAATTGCATTAAATATAACTTTTTTATTTCTGGAATACTACATATTTTATTTTATGTGTGTTAAAACATTATTCCCAGGAATCTATGAGTTTCAACATGTTGTCAAAGGAGACCATCACACACACATACACACAGAGGACTTCTGACTTTCAGGTCTCATTTTCTTCATCTATAAAACATTGGGATTAAACTAGATGACTAAAAGACCATAGACTAAAGCCCTTTATTTCACTAAATTCATGAGCATAAAAGCCTTCTACCATTACAGATATTCATATATTGGTAACTTATCATGGCCAGTTTTCCAAGACACTGAGAGGCTAAGTGACTTGGTCACACATCCAGAAGGTAGTTAAGTTCATATATCTAATATGTATCCAATGGACTTGAACCCAAGTTTTCCAAATCTAAGGCTGTCTTTTCTATCCTATACCTTTAAGCAAAAAGCAAAACAAAACAAAACAAAACAAAACAAAAATTACATTTAGTTCATAAATCTCCACCACACGTGGAGGTATGTAGGTGTCTAGGCTCTTGCTGCTCAGCTAAGTTTCAGGAAGGGTTTTATTCACCCTTGGCAGGTGGGTTCAGGTTCCTTTGTGATCCCTTGGAGTCACTACACCCAAAATAAGTTGGTTACTATGTTAGCAAGTGGGAAAAATAACTTTTTTTTAAAGTAGGAAGCAGTGATGATCAGCTGTGGTCTGCCCACATGTATGTAATATGAAGACATCACCACCTACCCATCTTACTAGGATATGATAAGGTTTGGGGAATATGGAGCTTTTTACACTCCACTCTGGAAGAAAGAACAGAGCTAGATAAATCATAAGCTTTAGAGTTGAAAGAAACCTGAGAGATTTAATCCAGTTCTCACAATTATAAATGAAGAAACTGAAGTTGAGAAAACAGAAGGATTGGGCAATATATCCACTGGTAATAAATAGCCAGGGCAACATTAGAACTCTTGACTTCCTGAATCCAAAGCCAGGACCTTTTCTACTGTCCCACAGGATCATTCACATGTTGCTGGGTGGTATAGAGGATGGAGTTTATACTCAAAAGTCAGCAAGACCTGAGTTTAAATCCTGCTTCACATTCCTCCTAGCCATGTGACTTTGAGCAAATCAGTTTATTTCTTTGATCTGTTTCCTCATCTATAAAAATGAGGGAGTTAGACTCCCTCTGCCTTTAAAGTATCTTCTAATTCCAAATTTATAATTCTTTTTATACTTTTGTTGCTCAATCATTTTAGTTACTGTCTAATTCTTTATGACCCCATTTGAGGTTTTCTTAGCAAAGATACTGGAATGATTTGCCATTTCACTTTCCAGTTTGAGGAAACTGAGGCAAACAGAGTTAAGTGACTTGCCCAGGATCACCCAGCTAGTATGTATCTGAGACCAGATTTAGGAAGAGGAGTCTTCAGAATGTCAGGCCCACCATTCTATCTACTGCACCACCTAGTAGCTCCCCTTTTTATACTACGATGAAGCTATTATTCTTGGTAATATGGATGGGGGCTCTTTCCAAAGACACTTCTATCTAGAATGTCTGGTAACTAAAATTTGCGATATCTCCAGGGATATGCTGGACCCTGCTCATCAGGTCTTGAGAATCTATTTTAAAATTTTCTGTGTGATCGTACATTCCTTAGAAATCAGCAAATACCAAAAGTCAGGAGTACATTTTTTCAGAGCTAGTTGTTAAACATTTACTATCATATTCCTTTTTATCTCTCACTGGACCCAAGTTCAGGAATTTTAAACCAATCAACAGAATGGAAAACTCCTGGCCCTGGAGTCAGAAATTCTGGATTCAAATTCCACTTTTGATGCTTACTCTTTGTGTAATCTGTTTCTTCAACTTTAAAGTAAAGGGATCAGTCTAAATGGCTTCTAAATTCCCTTCCAGGTTTGGGCCTACATTCCTATGATCTACTATACAATATATATATATCAAGCACCCACTATCCTCTGTGCTAGACACTGAGTGAAAGGTCCAAAATGGTATGAGTTATGGTTCCTCAAGAAGTTTAGACTTGGGGTGTCAAGCTGTACAAACATTAAAAGGCTAATTAATTATTCAAGTCTATCTATAGAGAAGAGAGGGCTGCTTAAGATCCGTAGCAAGGCCTGGGAAAGAAGAGAGACCAGTACCATCAGGAGATTATTATGTGGTGAATGTTTATGTTATAATGGGGAGGAAGCAAGGACACACCAAATAAAAGCAAACATGAATACAGCAGAGCAGCCCAAAATATCAGCCAGAAAGAAAAAGGATGAACTGTCATTAAAGGCAGGGAAGAGAAGAAAAGCAATGGAAGGCCAAAAGGTAGCGGGTATTTGCCAATTTACATGAGATGAGATGAAATCTCAGAGTTGTTTTGATTTTCTCTTACTTTTAATGATTTGGAACATGTTTTCATGAGGTCTTTTATAGTGTTCAAATTTTTGGAAAACTTTGTTTATATCTTTTGGCCATTTTATGCATGGGTGACCTTTGAGAGAACAATTTCAGGGGAGAGGCAGGGGCACAAGACTGATTCCAGAGGATTAAAGGTTGCAATGAAGTAATGGGAGCAGGTGTGAGCCTATGAATCATTCAGTAAGTTTATCAAATAAAGGAGAGAGAGGATGGGGGGGAATGGAAGAGGGGCAGAAAATAGAGTCAAGGGAAGGTGTTTTTCCAAGGTAGGGGCAACCTTCGATCCCTTGGTTCCCTTGTTTACTTCCTTCTCAGTATTCTCATTCCTCTTGGAGAGTGGGCTGTATGGGGCATTTGGGAACTCAGCCCAACCAGCTGTTTTCCCAGGTTGGGCCAATCTCAGAAAACCCTTTATAAGACCTAGCATGATAGGAATCATGAACAGATGGATTTGTACACCTTGAGACATTAAATGAACACTATGTATAGGATATAAAAGGCAATGAGGAACCATCATGAAGATGAACGTGTTTAAATTAAGGGCATTGAATAATAAGACTGCAGTCCTGATCTGTGGCCCTTTCCACAGCAGATCTCCTATGATGTTGTTATGACTAACAAATTTCAGAAAATTCTCTGTACACCTGGAATTTTAAAAACCTAATGAGAATCTTAGGAAGCTGAGAACACCTCAAGTCTTTGGGAGCTCTAAAGGCCCCAGAACACCTGATCTGCACTGGAGATGAGTTATTTCTCATTAGCAAGAGCAGCTTTCTCTTGGCCTAAGGTCTCCATTCATCCTACACAGGCTAATAGTTAAGCAACTCTCTGCTCCAAATAGCTAACTTGGAGACTCCTGTACTGTGCAGCTGGTCTTATGGAAAACATGTTAAAGGAACAAATCTCACTGTTGTGTTTGGATCAGCACCGATTTCCTGGAACCCAAGTTAAGAAACTCATCCCTTACCCCACCCCTGCCCTGATTAAATCATTCCATCTGACTGAATCTAGTACCAAGGTAGGAACCATCTAGGTGAGGACATTTCTTTCAATACCAACAACTCTTTAGGAACAGGATAAAAGTAGTTACTACCAAATGAATAATGTATAAAAAAGTTTGTAGTATGTAAATGTAATAGAGTTCTACTGCCCTATAAGAAATGATAGCTGAAAAATTCAGAGAAAGATGGAAAGGATTACATTAATTAATGCAGAATGAAGTAAGCAGAAGAGAAATAGTATGCACAATGACTACAATAATGAGAATGCAAAGACAATAATTTTAAAAAAACAAATTGAGAAATATCTAATAAATAGCCAAACTTAGCTTGAAAGAGATGAAAAAAACATACCTCACATAATTTTGATATTAAAGTGACGTGAAAATAGAATACTTTTTAAAATGTCAAAAAATTTTATAAATAAATACAAGAATAGAGGCAGGTAGGTGGTACAGGAGGCAGATCCTTGGATTTGAAGTCAGGAAGACCTGAATCCAAATCTAGCCTTAGATACTTATTAGTTGTGTGACCCTGGGCAAATCAATTCAACTCAGTGTCTGCCTCAGTTTCCCTGTCTGTAAAATAGAGATAATAATAGCTTCCTTCTACTTTCTACCTTCCAGAGTTGTTGTGAAGATCAAATGAGATAATATTTGTAAATTGCTTACAATAGTATCTGGTATAGTAGATAATAAATGCTTGTTCAATTTTTTTTTGACATAAAAATATTTCTAGTCCCTGATTATCAATAATACTATTTAGCTGAAATTTGCTTAGCTTGATTCAGCCCAATATGAAAAAATATTTATTAGATGCTTGCTATATATTAGCAGGTAGGTAATGCAGTTGATAGAACATTGAGCTTGGGATCAGGAAGACTCATCTTCCTGAAGTTTGCTTCCCATCTAGCCCCAGACACTTAGTATACATGTGTGACTCTGGAGAAATCACTTTATCTTATTTGCCTCAGTTTCCTCATCTGTGAAATGAGTTGGAGGAGGAAATAGCAAACTACTCAAGTAACTTCAGTGTCTTTGCCAAGAAAACCTCAAATGGGATCACAGATACTGAAGTGGTTTGCCATTTCCTTCTCCAGTTCATTTTATAGATAAGGAAACTGAGACAGACAGGGTTAAGTGACTTGACCAGGGTCACACTATCTCAGGCCAGATTTTGAACTCAAGTCTTTCTGATTCTGAGTCTGGTGGTCTATCTTCTATCCCACCTAGCAGCCCACTACCCTACTTATCTAAACCTATTTCCATTACTCCTTAACACCAGCTCAAAACTGTCCTTCATACATTCCATGATAATTTTTCAGCAAACCCAACAAACCTTTATTAGGCATTTATGGTGTGAAGAACACCAGACTTTGTGTTTGGAAGGGTCAATATTTGGATAAGACCTACCATAATCTTATGGATCACACAGATTAGAATAGAATATGATACTCATATAACAATGAAACAAAATGATAAACACAATGGTAAACACATAAGAAAGGTACAAAGTACCCCTAAGAAAGAAAAGATCATTATTGACTATTGCTTCTCTTTTAATAGTATTTATCTTTTAAGGCCTCACCTAGGAGACTTTCTTTAACTACTCCAGCTAACAATGATTTCCATCTTCTCTGAATCTAATTCTTTCTTTCTTTCTTTTTTTTTTTACATTTTTAATTTTATTTTATTTAATAATAACTTTGCATTGACAGAATCCATGCCAGGATAATTTTTACACGACATTATCCCTTGCAATCACTTATGTTTCGTTTTTTCCCCTCCCTCCCCCCCCCCCCAAGATGGCAAGCAGTCCTATATATGTTAAATATGTTGCAGTATATCCTAGATACAATACATATTTGCAGAACCGAACAGTTCTCCCGCTGCACAGGGAGAATTGGTGAATCTAATTCTTTAAACATTTCTTAAATACCTACTGTGTGTAAAGCACTTGGGATAGTAGATAAAGAATTGCATTTGAAATCATGAATTTTTGGGTTTGAACCCTACCTCAGACAATTACCACCCATATGATCCTCTGCAAGTCACTTCTCAGCTTCAGATTCCTTATCTGTAAAATGCAGATAATAAAAGTGCCTACCTGTTAGGATTATTAGGGGATAAAATGAAAAAAAAAATGCTTGTAAACAATGCTGAAAATCTTAAAAGTCTATGTAAATAAGAGTTATCATTATTACCACCCTTTGGCTATTTAAGCATGAACTGCTTTAAATTATTAATCATGTCCTACGAGTATATTTATCTCTGTGCTTCCAGGGCATTTGGAATATGTTATATAGTTCATATTATAAATCCTTCTTTCCTGTACAGTATCCTGCATAGTAGCCACTTAAAGATTTGGAGGAAGTAGAATGGGAGGGTGACAGAGTGAGGGGGAGAAAGGGAGAGAGTTATGGGACCATTTCTTCTCTTTCTATCACTTTTCCCTGTTGCCCCCTATGGATGCAAGATTGTCCCTAACATTATTGGAAATTGAAACAACTCTACATAAACAAAAGAGGAGCAGATAAAGAAAGCAAACTTTGGAACTTAGAGACATATGCTGGGTATCCCAAAAGTGTTAGTGAAGTTTCATTTTGGCTTTAATAGCTGAAGACTTTGGGGATGCCCTGTAAATATTTCCAATGACATGGCTATCAAAATTATTTCCTATAGCATAGATGTTATAGAACCTCTTTCTTATGGAGATAGCCAGGAGTACCTACCTACTAGCCTCAGATTGTCTCTGGGAACTCTAGAGACAAGCCCTTAATATATTTTTATGTTGATGTGTGGCTAGTCCTAGCTATTATGTATGAAAAACAGTGAATTGAGTTGAGAGTATTCTGTGGTACTGTAGAAAGAGTGATGGATTTTAATTCAGAGAATTTGAGGGTGGATCTAGCCTCTGATACCTATCACTTCTCTGACCTGTCTGGGGCTCAGTTTCTTTATTTGTAAAATCAGAAGGCTGAAATCAATGGCCTCCTCTAGCTTAAAATAAATCACAATCTATATCAAAAGGAAATTCAGTAGAAGAATTGGGATTTTCAAGGGCAGGATCTGTTTCATTTTTGTCTTTGTATCCTCAGTATTTAGTATGATGCTTATAGATAAATATCTTAAACTAACCCTACTTCTTAAAGGCTATACCAACAAAGCTCAAGTTCTAGAAAATTATTTGTTGTTCTTCAGTCATTTTTCAGTCTTGCCTGACTCTTTGTGACCTCATTTGGAGCTTTCATGGCAAAGATGCAGAATGGTTAGACATTTCCTTCTCTAACTCATTTTATAGATGAAGAAACTGAGGCAGAGTTAAGTGACTTGCCCAGGGTCACACAGTTAGTAAGTGTCTGAGGCCAGATTTGAACTCAGATTTCCCTGATTCCTGGCCTGGAATTCTATTCATTATGCCATCTAGATGGCTTTCTGGAAGCTTATATAATGTTGGAAGATCTTCCTGTTATGATAACAAGCTACTTTCTGAAGACCAGCCTAACTACACACTGAGAGGCTCATTGTCAGTCAACTAGCCATTTAATGATGTAATCTTCTGCAGTGGCAACCTATGAGTTAACAAAAAAAATTAAAAAAGTCTTTGCACATCATAATATTTGATAAAGATTTATTGAATTGAATTAAATGGGTTCTGATTTAAGAGATAATGCTTCTAAGATGTTTGTAGAATTGTCCATTTGTTGGCCAAATCCAAGAGCTAACTTTCCCAGAATGTGGCTCTCTTGTTGCTAATAATAAGAGAGATTTTTTTTTCTTGGTATAATACAAGGACTCAAATTGCTGTGCTAAATATGTATTTATTGCACATTTGGTATTTCTCCATTGAGTTCTATTCTGCTCCATCCACTTAAATTAAAATGAACCCTTAATACAATCCCAAATATTCACCACCAAAAGGTGAATTCCTTGTTATTGCATTATGAGCCCAAAGAACCCAAAGATTCAAGAGGGATTTAACATTTGTGTCATTGAGTAGAATTATCTTGCTTTTGTCAATTGCTACTGGAACCTGCTCTGAATTTCCAACAAACATTCATCCATTCAGCAAACATGGATTTAAGCACTAATATTAGAAAACATGACTTTGTAATAAAAAAAAAGTTGAGATAAAACTTGGTCCTTATCCTCACTGGAATTTCATTTAGATGACCTAAGTAGAAATTCTCTTTTCCAATCCCATCTCCTGAAATACATCATCAGTTTCCAAACTGTGTCATAAACTGCTACTGCAGCCTGAGGGCTAGGTTTGAATGTCTCCAGTACTAATGTGTAAGTCTATATTTACCTAAGCAGACTATATTTGTGTGTTTACATGAAGAAAGGATCACTCACTCATTCCAGAAATGCAGACATCTTGTGAATACCTCCCTTCCCCCTATAGCCTGACGCCAGTGGAGCAGCCCAGGCGTCCTGGGAGAGACTTGATGTACTAAGTCACCTCATGTGGGAACAAGCATTCCCTAGAGGATTCATGGAATAGGTAACCTTCTCTGTTAATAGCTCTCTCCCTCACAGAGTTTCCCTGGATTCCAGGATGACCATTCCTGCCTTTATCCCTTGCCCAAGGACAGAGCTGGAAGGGAGAACACGCTGGTGTGCCTATCAGTGGAGTGAACACACTGTACACATTCTTGAGTTCAGGACTGGAATGTCAGCTGCAGTCTCGGTGCCAAAGGCCGAATTGCTCTCCTCCAAGATTTGTTCATGAGAATGGCCAGCTGAGCTCATGTTAGCAGAGAGAGGAAAAAAAAACAAGGGGGTATCTGTCACCTTTTCTGGGGGTGAAAGGCATACTGCTCAGGAAATTGTCTTCCTCCTCTTCTGCTCCTGACCAGCTATTTCTGGAACTTTTATGGTGGGCAGGGAGGTGATGTTTTAGTGGTTAGTGTGTGTAGGAGGGGTGTGTGAGGGAAGAGAGAGAGAAAGAAAGAGAGAGAGAGAGAGAGAGAGAGAGAGAGAGAGAGAGAGAGAGAGAGAGAGAGAGAGAGAGAGAGAGGGAGAGGAAAAGAGGAAGGGGAGGGGGAGAGAGAGAGACAAAGAAAAAGAGAAAGAGAAAATACTGTTGTGTGAATCTTAACCAAATACTGGTGATAAAATACAATAGGCATTTTCTGCTCTACTGCACAATCTCTCTTCTTCCCCTTTCTACTTCCCCCTCCAACCAAGTCCAGTTCTTTTCTCTTCTATGAATGTGTTAGTTAAATGTTAGAATCTCCTCCTAAAACTTTCTGACAAGACTATAGATATTAAAAAGAAGGAAATATGATATTATGTAATAAGGAAATGGTGAACATAACTGGATAAGACCACTTTTTTGTCATACAGCTAGGACATGTTAAGTGCCTGAGTTCAGATCTGAACTCAGGTCCTCCTGACTTCAGGGATGGTGCTCTAACCATTATGCCACCTAATTTACCCCTAAGATCATTTTTTAAGAACAGCTGATGAAAAGGGCTGGAAAAAAAAGAAGAACAGAAAGGCCAAAGTTGATATGTATATTTTAAAAAATATCAATAGTATTTTATTTTTCCAATTACATGTAAAGAAAGTTTTCAACATTCATTTTTGTAAGATTTTGATTTCCATTTTTTTCCTCCCTCCCTCCCTTACCTCTCACTCTCCAAGACAAGCAATTTGATATAGGTTATATGTGTACAATAATTTTAAATAGATTTCCATATTAGTCATGTTGTGAAAGAAAAATCAGAACAAAAAGAAAACCCACAAGAAAAAAAAGCAAACAAAAAATAAAGATGAAAATAGTATGCTTAAATACTCTTTCAAGTCTCCATAGTTCTCTTTCTGCATGCATTTGGCATTTTCTACTCCAAATCTACTGAAATTGTCTTGGTGTTGTTGAGTAGAGCTAAGTCTATAACAATTGAAGTTGATCTGTATTGGGAAAAAAATAAAAGAACTGAACTTTCAATCAGTAGACCTGAGTTCAAATCTTGACTATTTTTACTTAATATCTGTGTGATCTTGGCCAACTATTAATTACTCTCTCTAGACTTCAGAGTCTTCATTTCTTAAATGAGAGATTAGGACTAGATAATCTCTGAGGTCCTCTCTCAAAAATCTGTGATCTGGATCATAGTCAACTCATAACTGTCCAGGGGCTAAATTTTTAATTAGCATTTTAATAAAAATCAATTTAATTAAAATTTAAATTAATTTTCATCTTTTGACCTTGTGTTCCAATTTTTTTTTCTTCCCTTCTCCCACCCCCACCCCTAGATGGCAAGTAATCCAATATGTTAACCATTGCAATTCTTCTATACATATTTCCATAATTATCATGCTGCACAAAAAAATCAGATCAAAAAGAAAAAAAATGAGAAAGAAAGCAAAATTCAAGCAAACAACAACAAAAAAGTGAAAATATTATGTTGTGATGCATACTCAGTTCTCACAGTCCTCTCTCTGGGTGCAGATCACTCTCTCCATCATAAGATCATTGGAACTGGCTTGAATCACCTCATTGTTTAAAAAAAAAAAAGCCATGTCCATCAGAATTGATCATTATATAATTTTGTTGTTGCCATGTACAATGTTCTGCTGGTTTTGCTCATTTCACTCAGCATCAATTCATGTAAATCTCTCCAGGCTTCTCTAAAATCATCTTGCTGATCATTTCTCTTTTTTTTTTTTAATTTTTATTTAATAATTACTTTACATTGACAGAATCCATGCCAGGGTAATTTTGCTGGTCATTTCTCATAGAACAATAATATTCCATAACATTCCTATATCATAACTTATTCAGCCATTCAACTGATAGGCATCCTCTTGATTTCCAGTTTCTTGGAAAGGTCTGATAAACACATTTTTGTACATGTGGGTCCTTTTCCCTTTTTTATGATATCTTTGGGATAGAAGCCCAGTAGAGACACTGCTGGATCAAAGGGTATGCACAGTATGATAGCCCTTTGGGTATTCCAAACTGCTCTTCAGAATGGTCGGATCCATTCACAGCTCCACCAACCATGTATCAGTATCCCAGTTTTTCCATATCACATTGGTCATTATTGCTTCCTGTCATCTTAGCCAATCTGAGAAATGTGTAATGGTATCTCAGAGTTGTCTTAATGTGCATTTTTATGATCAATAATGATTTAGAGCATTTTTTTCATATGATTGTAATTTCTTTATCTGAAAATCATATGGTCATATCTTCTGACCATTTGTCAACTGGATAATGGCTTGAATGGAATATTATTGTTCTATAAGAAACAATCAGCAGGCTGATTTCAGAAAGGTCTGGAGAGACTTATGTGAACTGATGCAGTGAATAGAACCAAGAGAACATTGTAACAGCAACAAGAAGATTATGTTATTGTCAATTCTGATGGACATGACTTTTCAATAATGAGATGATTCAGGACAGTTCAAATGGTCTTGTGATGGAAAGAGCCAATTGCATCCAGAGAGAGGACTATGAGGGACTGAATGGACCACAACACAGTATTTTCACTTTTTTGTTGTTGTTTGCTCAGATTTTGTTTTCTTTCTCATTTTTTTCCCCTTTTTGATCTGATTTTTCTTGTGCAGCAAGATATTTGTGGAAATATGTATAGAAAAATTACACATGTTTATTGGATTACTTGACATTTAGGGGAGGGAGTGGGAAAAATTGGAACATGTTTTATAAAAGTGAATGTTGAAAATTATCTTTGCATGTATTTTGAAAATAAAAAAGGTATTATCAAAAATTTTTAAAAAATTGGGTTCTGTGGATTGAACTAGATGAACCTCATTTCTCCTCTAAGAAGTTAGTCTATGACCAAAACTAGACTTTGAGGATTTTGTCTATTTTAATTCTTTCTGGTATCCATTAGTTCAGAGGAGAGTAATATACATTTTTTAAACATGTAGTTATTATTTACTTAGAATCAATTGCTAGGAATAAAGGGAAAGCCAAGATTGCCAAATATATGTATAACAAATGCCAATTATGTAACAGATCTAGTAATGGGGATAAAATAATGAGTTTTCCCACATCTTCCAGGAAGAATGAACAGTCTTCTCTGGATTTGGAGTGCAATAGTCCAATGTGCTAACAAGAAGTTTGCATATTTATTAGTATGCAAGAGAATTAATCATTCACACTGGTAATATGGGCAATGCCCTGAAATAGAGCAGTACATGAAAGTACGATTGGAACTCAGTATTAGTCACTCCCTGGTAAAGAGCAAACATCTTACCTGGAAAGATGGGATAGCATGACCCAAAAAACATCATTGCCTAATACCAGTAGCTCAGAGAAAGAATCAAAGAATCAGGAAACTATGGATCTGAATCTAGAACCTAGTTCTGCAGCTAGGAAGGACTTTTAAGATCATCCAATGCAATCTATATTTATTTTATGGATAAAGAAGTCAAGACATAGATGAAGTGGTTCTTCAGAGGTGTCACAAACAGTAGGTAGTTGAACCAGATTCAGAAGTTAGATATTCAGAGTCCAAATTCAATGATTTTTACATGCTTTCTACCTCATAAACATGTTGTGAGATATCAAATATACAATGGTTTCTGCTTCACTAAGGACTACTTATAAAAGATTGGTTACTATAACATACACTATGACATATTAGTGAATGCCTCTGTCCCACATTGTACATAAAGTTGTCCTATTTATCCTTCAATATAAAATTCATTCTTCAATATGGGGAGGTGTCCAGGACAACTTTTTTTTTTTATTGTCATAATAGCTTTTCATTTTTCCAAATACATGCAACAACATGCAACATTTCAGCATTCACCTTTGCAAATCCTGTGTTCCAAATTTTTCCCCCTCCCTTCCCTCCTTCCCTAGAGGGTAAGAAATCCAGCATAGGCCTTAAGCATGTACAATTCTTCTATACAAATTTCCATGTTTGTCATGCTGCACTAAAAAACAAAACAAAACAAACACAAAAAAAAAACAGATCAAAAGAGAAAAAATAAAACAGAAACAAGAAAAAAGGGAAGTAAACAAACAATAATAAAAAGGTGAAAATACTATGCTTTAATCCACATTCATTTTCCATAGTTCTCTCTGGATGCGGATGGCTCTTTCCATCACAAATCTATTGAAATTTCAGGGTAATTTTTCAAAGGAGACATGAAGGATACTTCTGTTGATGATGACTAAAAAGAAGCCTGAAGGAGGAACAAAGTGGCTACTGAAACCTAAAGTTAAAGAATTATTTTAAGCAGTTGCAAAATCAAAGAATTAGAGTAGAATGGGACATCAGACATCATCTCATCCCATCCTGTCTCCTTTCCTCTTTTTACATATGAGAAAGCTAAGACTTTGAGAGATGAAATGATTTTGTTCACATGATGTGATTTAGGTATAGCACCAAATAATGAGAATGAGGTAGGGTCTGGTCAGGGGAAGTATTCACAATGGCCATTCTCTTTGACAAAAGACACTTTTATTTGGAAAAGAAGTTACAAGTAAAAATGAAGAGATATAATAGACACCAGGAAGGGCAAATATGAAATAGAGTTGAGGAAGCATATGGTTAGACTCCATGAAGCATGGGGGGATGCAGTAAGGAGAAAGACACCATAATGCAGAGTGCTGAGGTGGGTTAATGTCAAAAGGGATTCAGTAAAGACGGCATGTGCCACAGACAGATTTATAGGGGCAATTTAAGCACCGGAGCTCGACATAACTTGGATTTCTGACTAGGCACAGCAAGGGAGGGCTACCCATGACCTTCATGGGGTAAGGGGGTGTCTATAAAGTTGAACTGATCCCCATCAGTGCCCTTCCCTGCTTGCCTCAGAAAGTAATCTCATCAGTACTTTCTTTGCCAACTTACCCAGTGACCCAGGACCTCATCCCACAGCTAGTCAACAGATAGACTTCCAGTCCAGATCTTTCTGACTCCAAGTCCAGCATTGTACTCACTAAGCCCCGCATCCCCTTTCATTCCATTAAATTCTCTCCCTGGGTGAGCCACTTAATTACTCTTTGTCTGGTATCCTACAATTTCCCCTAAGCAGAATGATTTTCCAAAGAAAAGAGAATTTACATTTAATTGAAATTAATTAATTTTTATTTTCATTTTCAACATTAATTCATTTAAATGAAATTAATTCACTAATTCATCACTCAAGTTCTCCATTCAACAAATATTAACTGGAGACCTACTATGTGCATCTGCTGCTGTATGTCTGAGGGAGCTAGAAAGATGAGGAAAGCTTGTTCTCTGCCCTCAGGGAACTTGCAATCTAGTAGGGAACAAGTGAAAATGACTAGTCACAACAAGATGTTTTATTGCTTGTGAAAAGGTTGACACTGCCTTGAGAGTTCCTGCCACTATTTTATCTACTAAAGCTAATCCCGGTTTTTTTATTGCTAGTACTTTGTAGAGAGCCTTAGGGAAGAAGGCTTCAGTTGTCCCAACTGAATGTTGTGCAATATTGCCACCTAGTGACCACAAAACAAACTACTCCCCATTATTCATAGTCTGAAAATCAGGACGTCAAAAGGAAGTGTCTCACTGTGTACTATGCTGGGCACTTCACCAGCAAATAAATAATCCTTGACCTATGAGAATTTGTAATTTAGTATCTTACAGCATAAAAATTCATGATTTTAAGCTTTGCTAGAATTGATAGGAGATATAAAAATTGTTGAAATTCGTAGTATTTAACTCTATATGACTCCATTTGGGATTTTCTTGGCAAACAGATACCGGCGTGTTTTGCCATTTCATTCTCCAGTTCATTTTACAGAGGAGAAGAATGAAGCTGAGTTAAGTGATATGCCCAGGATCACACAGCTAGAAAGTATCTGAAGCTAGATTTGAACTCAGGAAAATGAGGTTTGCCTCTTAGCTGCCCATTTAAAAAAAAAAAAAAAAAAGGTTTGCAAAGTGGCAAATATTCCATTTGACCCTTACAACAACCTTGGCAGTGACTTTCTATTATTATCTCCATGTTACAGATAGGGAAACTGAGACAGTCTGCTAGTAAAGTTTCTATGGCAGTATTAAAATTCATATCTTGCTGATTGTAAGTCCAGCACTCTATCCATCATACCACCTTTTGCTAATTAGTTATGTCCAACTGTTTGATGTTTTCTTGGCAAAGATACTAGAGTGATTTGCCATTTCTTTCTCCAATTCATTTTATAGATGAGCAAACTGGGGCAAACAGGGTTATGACTTCAAAGCTAACACTATCCACTGTATCATCAATGTAGTCCATTAAACTACCTGGCTGCTTCAATTACACAGCAGTTTCTCTTTTTGTTTTGTTTTGCTCTTTCCATTTACTGTATAAATGTTGTTCTCTTCCTTCTGTTTGCTTCATCAAAGCTTCTGTTTGAGGATCCTCAAACTGGAGAGCCATTGCCTCTTTCCGCAGAATTAGAATCTACCAGATTAGAATCTTGCTTCTGTCCTAATCTGACCAGCTCTAGCAGAGGTGGATTTAGGAAAGTAAACAAGCATCGTGGGTGGAAGGAATAAAGAAAGCCTTCAGAGAGCTGCATTTTGTCCAAACAGAGGGAAGTGGTAAAGGAAACCATTGGAACTCATCATCAGAACCTCTTGTCCACTTCCTGGTTTATCCCTCCCACTCACCCTTCTCCTAGTTTTGCTTTTGGGGCTAAGTTGAGTAAGTCCAATTATTTTTCTATGAGACAGTCTTTTGAATCAGTGAAGTCAATTAGCATGTCACCTCTTAAATCTTCTCAGTTACAGGCAAGCATGAAAGTTAACAAGTCATTGTTATACAAACTCATGGGGTTCCCAGTTTCCTTGTAAACATGAAGGATAACAGTTATCGAGCATAGAACAACTACTGTTTAATGTGGTAAAGAATACAGAAAGTATCTGTACTAGAGCTCATAGAAAATTATGAGGGTCATTTCTTATTTCTGATGAGCCCCCTTCCCTCAGGTTCCCTTTTTAGGGAAAAAGGAAAAGTCAATTATTATTTTTTTGTCACCTCTTGCTTCTCCTGTTGTCAATATTGCTCAGATTAATATGACTGCTCCTGGCCACTCCCATCATAGCTCATGGCCAATTTTTCCATACCAGCACAACATTTGGGATTTCCATTTGCTATCCTTTACTCCTATGCAATAGCTAACCCATTTTCTTTTTCTTTTTCTTTTTCTTTTTAATAATAGCTTTTTATTTACAAGTTATATGCATGAGTAATTTTACAGCATGACAATTGCCAAACCTTTTGTTCCAATTTTTCCCCTCCTTCCCCCCACCCCCTCCCCTAGATGTTAAATATATTAAAGTATAAATTAAATACAAAATAAGTATACATGACCAAACCTTTATTTTGCTGTACAAAAAGAATCAGACTCTGAAATATTGTACAATTAGCCTGTGAAGGAAATCCAAAATGTGGGCAGGCAAAAATATAGGGATTGGGAATTCAATGTAATGGTCCCAGAGTTCTTTCGCTGGGTGTAGCTGGTTCAGTTCATTACTGCTCCATTGGAACTGATTTGGTTCATCTCATTGCTGAAGATGGCCACGCCCATCAGAATTGGTCATCATATAGTATTGTTGTTGAAGTATATAATGATCTCCTGTTTCTGCTCATTTCACTCAGCATCAGTTCGTGTAAGTCTCTCCAGGGCTTTCTGAAGTCATCCTGCTGGTCATTTCTTGCCGAACAATAATATTCCTTAATATTCATATACCACAATTTATTCAGCCATTCTCCAATTGATGGGCATCCACTCAGTTTCCAGTTTCTGACCACTACAAAGAGACCTGCCACAAACATTTTGGCACATACAGGTCCCTTTCCCTTCTTTAGTATCTCTTTGGGGTATAAGCCCAGTAGAGACACTGCTGGATCAAAGGGTATGCACAGTTTGATAACTTTTTGAGCATAGTTCCAAATTGCTCTCCAGAATGGCTAACCCATTTTCTTTTTTAGTCAGACAAATCTTCAATATTTGTAATACCAATTCTCAAATCTTAACTGCTTATTGATAAAATATTGTCCTACTTAAACTTCCCTGAATTTTTCCTTATACTGAAATTGTGATTCTTCTGAAATTAGGATGTTTCATGGTGTGTTGCCATGTTCTACTATTAGGAAGAAAATGATGTTTTGTTTTGTTTTTAATTATAACTTTTTATTGACAGAACATATGCATGGGTAATTTTTTTTTATAACATTATCCCTTGCACTTACTTCTGTTCTGACTTTTCCCTTCCCTCCCTTTACCCCCTCCCTTACATGGCAGGCAGTCTCATACATGTTAAATATGTTAAAGTATATCCTAGATACGATATATGTGTGCAGAACCGTATAGATCTTTGTTACACAAGAAGAATTGGATTCAGAAGGTAAAAATAATCTGGGAAGAAAAACAAAAATGCAAGTAGTCCACATTCATTTCCCAGTGTTCCTTCTCTGGGTGTAGCTGATTCTATCCATCATTGTTCAATTGGAACTGAATTAAATGGAAGAAAATGATGTTAAAAAGATTAACTTTAATGAAAAGATACCTTCTTAATTTTTTGCTGAGGGAAAGGGCCAAGGGGATGTAACACCACAGACTTTTTTCATATGCTGGTTTAGTTTTTTTTTTCATCTAGTTTTTCCCCATCTATTATAAAAGCTATATTTCTGGGGGGAAGTAGAGAGGAAAACTATGAAAAAGATATGGAAAATATTTTTTTTAACAAAATATACTAATAAAAATATTTTAAAGAAAATGATAAAAACTAGGTGGTCTAATAGATAAAGCAACAGCATTGGAGTTGGGAAGACCTGAGGTGAAATTTGGCTTCAGACATTTACTAGTCAAGTGACCTTGGACAAATCACTTAATCCTGATTGCCTCCAAAATAATAATAGATAACATTTACATAGCACTTTAAGGTTAGAAAAGAGCTTTATGAATGTTATATCATTTTATCCCATTTATCTGGGAAACAAGAGCTATTATTATCATCTCCATTTTATAGATAAGGAAACAAAAATACAGATTAGGTGAAATGATTTATAGTCTCACCACTAATCTTGGGTCTTTCTGACTCCCAAGTCCAGCATCTCTATACTGTGCCTCTTTACTTCCTAAAAAGATGAGCTTTGGGGGCACCAAGGAGGTTTACCCTATGGTGAATTAGAGGCAATTACAGCGTTCAATAGGCAATGTTGTTATCCTTCCTTCTTGGAGAGGAGCAAAAAGACATGGCAATGCCAAGATCAATGTGCAGTGTATCTGACAGTGGCTAATCAGACCAATATGAGCTTGGAAGGCTATATCCCAAATCAGGCACAAATAGTTCACATGAACACTTGAAGATGTCTCTAAATTTGCACATTTCATGTTTCTTTTGAGCTACTATAGTTCAGTTTATCTCCTAGAGCACAGACGGATCCTTCTCTGATACAAGCACACCATGGTGGGCAGTCCTGTGCCAGTATCTCTCAAGTCCCACAGTCACTTCCAAATTTCTCCAGAGAGGCTTTGAAGAAAAAAATGGCCTCAGAGCATCAGCTGGGGCATTTCCTATCAATAGAAAATGACTTTAAATCTGGGTTGATGACAGTGTTTATCGCTGCCATCTAAGGATAAGTCTCAAAAAGCTTAGAGAGGCTCATGTTGTGTTGGCTACTTGATAAATGGATATTCGCCTCAGCCACTCCAGAAGGCAGCTACTGTGTCAGAGAAGGTCTGCAGTCTTTGTTGGTAGAAAATTACCCAACCAATGAAATCAATGAAGAATAGTTAACAACTCACATTTATATTATGTCTTAACATATACAAAGTGCTTATCTTGACAGCCACTCTAAGGGGAAGACAGTACAAGTATCGTTATACTTTTTTCACAGAGAAAACAGACCCAGAAAGCTTCATTTTTGGTCCATTTCCCTTCCTTTCTCAGGGAATTTCTTCACCCTAAAAATTCATTCCCTTCCTGGGCTTCACATACTGGAAGTACCCAATGGCTTCTCCTTCTGATTGGCTGTTTTTTTTTTCCCCCAGAACCTCCAATTTGAGGATGATCAGACCACTCATGTCTTTATTCCTCTCCAGGAATATCCTCTTGACTCCACCATGGAATACGCTCATCTCTTTCTCCCCATGCTTTAGCTTCTGTCTTGCATTGTCTTCCCTCATTAGAAAATAAGCTTCCTAAGAACAGAGATTGTCTTTCTGCTTATGTTTATATTCTCAGCACTTAGCAAAATTTCTGGAACATAAGAAGCACTTAATATATATTTGTGCATTTGACTTGTTGACTAGTAAGTAGAAATGCTAAATTCCTGACTTTTAATTCATGTTTTCATTAATTCATTATTTTCATTAATTAATTATTGATTCATTAATTCAGTTTTTTCATTGACGTAGATATTCTATTCAATTGATGACTTTCCCCGCTGGAACCTTACCATAATAAAATAGTGCTAGAAAAGAACAACAACAAACAAAGTCAATTAGCACATAATAAGCACTTAATAAATGCTTGGATTTTTTTGAGATTTGTCTGGAAAGCATGGGCAGTGTATATTATTCACTAGGCATAACCCATATACTACTCATACACTAGCTGAATTTCTTCCACTGATGATTTCTTTTGGTCTTTTTAGATATTGGGGAGTCTCCAAAAGCCCAGCTTCTCTGGTTACAGAGCTTTCATCAAGCCAGCAGAGTTCAAGACTAGAATTGGTCTCAGTCAAGTCAGAAAGCATCTATTAATCACTTATTATATATCATGTGCTATTCTAAATGCTGGGGATAAAAAGAAAGCCAAAATTAATCTGATCTCAAGGAGTTTACAATCTAAAGCTGGTGGTGAGGAGTTAAATTGCAAAAATTATATATGTGTATAAGACATAATTTTTTTTTAATTTTCAAAACATGTATAATTTTCAACATTCACTCTTTTTACATCTTTTTATTAAAGACTTATTTTTAAAATATATGCATAGATAATTTTCAATATTCTCCCTTGCAAAACATGTGTTCTAATTTTTCTCCCTCCCTTTCTCCACACCCTCCCCTAAATGGCAAGTAATCCAATATATGTTAAACACATGCAATTCTTCTATACATATTTCTACATTTATCATGCTGCACAAGAAAAATCAAACCAAAAAGGAAAAAATGAGGGAAAAAAAAAAAAACAAAATGTAAGCAAACATCAACCAAAGTGAAAATACTATGTTGTGATCTACTTGTAGTTCCTAGAGTTCTCTCTCTAGGTGCAAATGATTCTCTTTATCACAAGACCTTCAGAACTGGCTGGAACCACCTGGCTGTTGAAAAGAGCCACAAAGAGATATTTATATATGCACACCTAAACAAACAAATACACACACACACACACACACACACACACACACACACACACATATATACAAATATGTGTTTATATGTAAAATAAATTGGAGGTAACATCAGAGGGAAGGCACTAAGATTAAGGAGAATTTGAGAAAGTCAAGAAAACTAGGAGACTGAAGTGAGGAGAGACACAGTTCCAGGCACAGGGGACAACCAACAAAAGTGCATGGCATCTGAACATAAAGTATCTTGTTCAAGGAGCAGCAAAGAAGTCAGTCAGAGTCATCAGATAGATGGAAGAGAGTTTGATTTAAGATTGGAAAGATAGGAAGGAGCTAGGATGTGAAGGACTTTAAAAAAAGGACATTATATTTGATCCTGGAGGTAATGGTTTAGTGACTAGGTGGGAAGACATTTGACAGCCAAGTGAAAGATGGATTGAAGGTGAGGAGAGGCTTGAGGCAGAGAGGCCCACCAGAAGGTTATCAATCAACACTGAAACACCAGAGATGTGTGCTTCAGTAGCCCACTATTGCCTCTAAAATTGACTGTAAATTCCTTTGTTTGGTATATAAAGCCCTTCACAGATTGATATCACATTACTCTATCTACAGGTAAACTGTCTTCTATATAAGATATTCCTTCTGCTTCTTGACTCCATGCATTTGCTTAGGTATCCCCCATACCTGGGATGCCCTGCTTTCTCACCGGCTCAAATATTTCCTACATTTCTTGACTAAATTGAGGAAAACAAAACAATTATGGGGAGTCCTTCTTAGTCATAACACAATGGTTAAGCATAGATCATGGAGATATGTGATGAAATTTTCACTTGGGATCTATAGTATAGTCTAATAAGACATTTTACCTCTACAGACCTCACTGTCACTATTAAATGGGGGGGCCAATGAAGGAAAGGATGAAGATTAAATTGTACATGGTATAAGAGATGTGCCATTTATATCCCAAATAGATCTTAAAGAAGGAAAAGGGACCCACATGTGCAACAATGTTTGTGGCAGCCCTCTTTTTAGTGACCAGAAACTGGAAACTGAATGAATATTCACCCATCAATTGGAGAATGGCTGAATAAGTTATGGTATATGGATGTTGTGGAATATTATTGTTCTGTAAGAAATAACCAACAGGATGATTTCAGAAAGGCCTGGAAAGACTTGCATTAACTGATGTTGAGTGAAATGAGCAGGACCAGGAGATCATTATATACTTCAACAATACTGTATGATGATTGATTCTGAAGGACGTGGCCATCTCCAGCAATGAGATGAACCAAATCAGTTCCATTTGTTCAATTTTGAAGAGAATCAGCTACACCCAGCAAAAGAACTATGGGAAATGAGGGTAGACCACAATATAGCATTTCCACTCCTGTTTGTGGCCACTTGCATTTTTGTTTTCCTTCTCAGGTTATTTTTACTTTATGTCTAAATCTGATTTTTCTTGTGCAGCAAGATAACTGTATAAATACATTATATTTAACATATACTTTAACATAACATGTATTGGTTTACCTGTCATTTAGGGGAGGGGGTGGGGGGAAGGAGGGGAAAAGTTGGAACAGAAGGTTTTGCAAGGTTCAATGCTGAAAAATTACCCATCCATATATCTTGTAAATAAAAAGCTATAATAAAAAAAAGATGTGCCATTAGTGACCACTTAAATCAAAGAAGAGAAAAACTGTAAAAATTTGGTTTGTCTGCCCAAAGGGTAATACTTTGAGAATCTGTGATTTTATTGATCCTTGGAAGGAAGAATTATTTCATTCTTCGTCAGTACCTACTTGGCATACAGTAAGTTCTTAATAAAGACTTGTTGATTGATTTATTAATAATGGTAGTTTGCAATTATTCCTTCTCCAATTTTAGTAAATGAACTTCAAGAGTTGCAGCACCTGGACCAGCTAAGTGGTACATTGGATAGAATACCAGTCCTGAAATCAGAAAGACTTTGAATTTGAATATAGCCTTACACACTTGATACTTACTAGTATGTAGCTGAAAAATTCAACTCAGCCAACTGGATGATGATATACTCTGAACATAACTATGCTAATTCTTAGACAACAGATAGACTAAGTCTTCATCAGCAGCACAGAGTTCTTTCTAGCTTGGTAGCACTTATCAGAGTCTCTTCTCTAAGGGTCACCACTCCTCCAACAATGCAGCATACAAGTAGAATTTTAATGAAGGAATGCAATCTAAGAACAGTAATTCATGCAAACTGCTTACTATTTTGTCTAATTACCATGTATAGACTCCTTGAATTTTAGAGTTAAAAAAAGAAGTTTGTGGTCATCTAATTCAACCTCCCACATAGCATCCCTAAGCCTTAGCTTAAATACCTTCAGTGAGGGAAAGTACATTACCCAAATTCAATCATGTCTGATTTTCCAAGACCCCATTTGGAGTTTTCATGGGAAAGATAGTGGCCTTTTCCTTTGCCAGATGATTTTACAGATGAGGAAACAGAGGCAAAGAAGGTTAAGTGACTTGCCCAAGGGAACACAGCTAGCATCTGAGGCCAGATTTGAATTCAAAGAGTCTTCCTGACTTCAGGCCTGGCAATGTATCCACTTTGCTACCTAGTCACTCATACTACCTTCTAGGGAAGTCTATTTCACTCTTAGTTCTATTTGTGAGAAAGTTCTTAGTGTCTAAAAGTTTTATTTTCCTCTTTTTAACTTCTATTCATTAGTCTTAATCTTCTAACCTAAAGGAACAATATAGAACCAATCAATTCCCTTTGCCTACACAAGTCATCAAATATTTGAAAACAGCTATATTTGTTTCCCCATATGAATATCACTTAGTCACATCACTGTATCCTAATCTGTTGTCAAGCCATTGAACACCAAAACAAATTATCCTGCTTGTAATATATCTATCTCCATCCAATGATCTGACTAGTGGCTCATCCCATCAGTCTCAGCATTTTGATGTCTCATGTAATGCAATCTATTAATTGGATACTTCATCTCTTGGCCATCATTAAACATGTCAGATTGCATTTTTAAAAAAATTTGCCTGAGTTAGCAACATTTGTAAAGATTTAGTCATCACTGTATATTGTTCTTGTTGCAGAATTGTCTGTACACAACTTCATAGGGACTATGACCCAGATCAATTTGTGGTATTCTATGCAAAAAAAGAGAAATATTTTTACTTTATGTTCTTACCTCCCTCCATTCCTCTGGGCACATGCTACCATGTAGAGGCAAATTTAAGCTTAAGAAACTTAAATGGAGAGGTTCTCATGATATATCACTTTATAAGCCCTTCCAGTGCTAGAACCCTAAAAAAACTGCTCTATAATTTCTTAATTAATCCATTATTTTTTCTCTATCTCACTTCCCACCTACCTATCCACATTTAAAAGAAAAACAAAAGCCTTGTAACTAATATGCATGATCAAGTAAAAAGAAATTCCCATATTTGGCTGCAATAAAAATGTATGTATGTCTCACTCTGTATCTTAAGCCCATCACCTCTCTGTCAGTCAATGGGTACACTGTTTTATCTCGGATGATCTGGAATCAGGACTGGTTGCTACACCGATCATAGTTCTTTCTTTCAAAGTCGTTTATCTTCACAATGAAGCAGCTAGATGGCGCAGTGATCAGCGCTGGACTTGCAGTCAAGAGACAAACCAGACTTCAAATCTAGTTTCAGATACTTACTAGTTGTGTGACTCTGGGCAAATCAATTAATTGCTGTCCGCCTTGGGTTTCTTATCTACAAAATTCAAATAATAATACACCTGCTTCCTTGGAGTTGTTGTGAGGATGAAGAAATAGTATATATTTTTTTCTTTTGGTAAGGCAACCATGGGTTAAGTGACTTGCCCAAGATCACACAAATAGTAAGTTTCAAGTGACTCAAGCCAAATTTGAATTTAGGTCCTCCTGACTCCAGGGATAGTACTCTTTCCATTGTACCACCTAGCTGCCCCCAGATGATGTAATTTTTGTAAAACACTTTGCAAACCTTAAAATTCTATGTAAATAAATGTTAGTGATTGTTATTATTTGTTTTAGTGATTCTGCTGACTTTACTTTGCAAAGGGGCTTTTTAGGATGCTCATATACAATCTACTTGAGTCTATAAACGATTTACTTACCATATTGAGCATTGCTCACTCCAGGATTTTCTCTTTTACTAACCACATCTTTAATTTAGGGATAATTATGCCAGCTAGGTGGCATAGTGGATAGACCTGAAGTCAGGAGGATATAAGTTCAAATGTGAAATTACTTCTGTGGACAAGTCACTTAATCCTGTTTACCTTAGTTCCTTATTTGTAAACTGATCTGGAGAAAGAAATGGCAAACCACTCCTGTATCTTTGCAAAGAAAACCTCAAAAGGGATCATGAAGGATCTAAAATTATTTAACAAGATGGACAATTATAATTTTCCCCCAACAAAAATCTCCATTGAGACTTCTTGTTCTATTCTCCCCTCCAGCAAGAGTAACCTGGATGTCTAAATAAAAAGTAAAACATAGAGGATAAGAGAAGGGGGAAAAGGAGGAAGAAGAGGAAAAGGAAGGAACAAGTAGATGAAGTAGATGTCTAGCTAAGCATCTTTCCCTTCACCCACCCCATACCTAGATTACAATTCCTTATACATCGGTGTTCAATTAATTTAATAAAAAAGCATTTATTATTCACTTACTAAGTGTTGCTAAGAATGTTGCTAAGAATAGTTGTTGTTCATTCTTCTTTCTGAAAGTGGACCAATGACAAGAGGGTGATATCTTGACTTGCAAGTGAATTGGATTTAAGTGAGGCAGGGATATATAAAGTCTTCAGGCAAATTCTCTCCTCCAGAAACATTAGAATCCAGTAGCAAGACATAGGTCAGAACAACTGGCAATGATCCCTTACTAATTAGGCATACAAAGAAAGAGTGAAAATAGTCCCTGCCTTCAAGGAGTTTATATTCTAATAGGAGACATCATGTGTCTGTATATACAGACAAGATATATACTATGTAGATACAAAATAATTTTATAGGAAAGGAAGTAAAGTTGTAGGGATGGGGAAAGAACCTTCAGTGCTGTCCTTGGTATGGAAAATCTGCTCCACGTTGAACACTCCATATTGTGACTTTAATACTTCCTCTGGGTACATCTTCCCCTTCCAATGTCATGGACAATTTTGGATGAATGAATGAAACATTTATTTTACTGTGTACAATGCACTATGCTAAGTGCTGGGGATACAAAAAAAGTAAGAGTTCCTGATCTCAAGGAGCCCACATTCTAATTAGGAGATAACAACATATGGAAGGTTTTTCATCCAAGCAGATGGATTTTTCCCAGGTATTCAATAGATATAACTGTTGGAGCAATTGCCAAGCTCTATCTCCTCAGGAGCTGCTTCCAAAGATAATAGTTGTGAGGACTGGGATGGAAACATTGCTATTCCCAAGGTTCTTAGGATCAGGGTCCTGGCCTCTTTCCATCAGGGACTAAGGAGAAAGGATAATCAAGGTAGTGGTAGTATTTTGATAGTTCTGACACAAGCTTGCTGATTTACATCCTTTGAGTGTCAATTAGTTAGTTAGAAGTTGGTGGTGTTGGTTCAGCCTTTCTCCACTGGTTACTTCCCCAGACAATGGCTGTGCGGGAAGAAATAATGTTTAACATTATAGCATAGCATTATAAATATGACCTCACAATGCTCCCCAACATTTTCCTGCTTCCATGCCTTTCATTTTGCCTTTTTTCTCCTTTTCCTCTGTTATAAGGTTTTTGGTTTTACTTTTGGTTTTTTAGGGAATCACTTTCCCTCAATCTATTTTATAGTATTACAGGGGGAAGAAATTTGTCTAAAGAGGAATCTATTCATAGTCATAGCCATAGGTTTTGGGGAAATTCTTTGATTGGTCCACGAGACTAGGTATGCCTTCTTGTAATTGGTTGACTGAGAAGCAGAAAGGTGGACTCTGATTGGAGTAATCAGTACCACCCCTCACCATAAATCAGCAAACCCCTCTTCCTCCTTCCTTTCCCTTCCTTCCTCCCTCCTCCCTTTCTCCTTCCTCCCTCCTTCCTTCTTTCTCTCCTTTCCTCCCTCCTTCCTTCCTTCCCTCCTTCCCTCCATTCCTCCTTTCTTCCCTCTCTCTCTTCCTCCCTCCTTCCCTCCTTCCCTTTCTTCCTCCCTCCCTCTCTGCCTTCCTTCTTCCCTTCCTTCCTTCCTTCTTCCCTCCCTCTCTTATTTCCTCCCTCCCTCCCTCTTTCTCTTTCCCTCCCTCTCTTCCTCCCTTCCTCCCTCATTTTTCTCTCAGGTCACAGCATAGCAAAAGAAAGGGACTATTTTCACCCTTCTCTTGTGTCTCTATTAGGTGTTACAGGTTTATCTACTTGAGAGATGCTCTGCCCTACAAAACCCTGCCTTCATTTTTCTTCTCATCTTTCTTCTCCTTTTTATTACCTCCTTCTCAAAGTATAAAGTTTAATGCATTCACTCCTTCCCTCTCCCTTCCCCCTTCTTTCTCTTGCATACTTTGCCATAATGTTAGATTTGCATTTAATAGATTAGAGTCAGAAAAGCTGGATTCACAGCCTGACTGTAGCTAGGTGCTAAAGTGGTAGAGTGCTGGGCAGGGAATTAGAAAAATCTGAGTTCAAATGAGACCTCAGATACTTACCAGCCTTGTAATCTCTGGGCATGGTACATAATCTTCTCCCCCCCCCCTTCTTTCTCCCTTCCCCTCTCTCCCCCTTCTCTTTCCTCTTCTCCTTTCCCTTCCCTCCCCTCTTGGTAATTAGCAGTTAAGTGACTTGCCCAGGGCCACACAACTACTGAGAGTTAAGTGTCTGAGGTTGAATTTGAATTCAGGTCTTCCTGACTCCAGGGCCAGTGCTCTATTCACTGAGCAACTAACTGCCCCTACATAATCTCTTTTTGGTGTAGAAATCATCATAATAAGTAGCTACCTCCCAGAGTTGTTGTGAGGATCACATGAGACAAAAACTATAAAGAACATAGTATCTTGTACAACGTAGATGCCATAATAAATGTTAGTTATTATTGATTTCCTGCATGACTTTAATCCATTTTAATAACTCTCTGGGTTTAGGTTTCCTCAACTGTAAAAAAGAAAGATTTAGACTAGAACAGAGGTTCCTAAACTAGAAAATAATAATAGTTGACTTGAATATGGTGAACCATTGGCAGAGATCAATGTTCTGTCCTGCATCAGAGTAGAGTTGGTGAGAGATTGACTCATGCTAATGAACCTTACGAAAGGATACATATATAAATATATGTGTTTATTTATATATATTTTATATGTATTTGTATATTTCATTATAACTTGTTTCCTCTGTAATCTTCTATATTTTATGCATTTAAAAATATTATCCTGAGGAGTCCATAGGTTTCCTCAGACTGTGTTAGGGGTGCATAAAAAAGATTAAACACCATGGACCAAATGATCTATTATTCCTTTTCAACTCTAAAATCACATGATTCCATGATTTACCACTACCCTTCTAGTTGCCCTTCCTATTAGGGTGGCAGCTGCTTCCCAAAGGTAGACTGGGTGTGATACTTTCTCTTCCTAAACAGCTTTATATCCCAGGGCATCTGCAACTTGAAATAGTCACTCTCCTAATCCTTTCCATTCCCAAGGGAGGAAAAATGAAAGTAAAAATCCAAACTTATCCTAAGGCAAATGGACTCCTTGGGCCCCTTTAGGAAAACAGGCCCAGGAGATAAACTGCTCTCTCCTGGCTGACAGCCAGCAGTCAGATAAAGCAGTTGCTGCTTACTAGTACTTTGGCTATCCCGAAGCAAGTTATTTTGCAGTTAGAAATGCATCTGCCTTTCCCTCACTTTTCTGATTGATGTGATTTTTTTCTTAACCCAAACAGAAAAAAAGAAGGAAGCTTCTGACTGTTATTAGGCAGGTTTTAAAAAATCAAATCTATGGCAGAGACTTAAAGCCCTAGCTAAGCTTATGTTAGAACACAGGAACCCAGCAGCACCATCACCCATTTTTCTCAGTGATTTTCCAGGAAGGTCGAAGAACTATGTGGGGTAATTTGCATCTTATTTGCTGATAGGAGACCTACATACTGGTCCTTTTGATACCCATGCCATGTTTCTTTTTTTTTTTTAATTTAATTTTATTTAATAATAACTTTGTATTGACAGAATCCATGCCAGGATAATTTTTACACATCATTATCCCTTGCAATCACTTATGTTTCGTTTTTTCCCCTCCCTCTCTCCTCCCCCCCCAAGATGGCAAGCAGTCCTATATATGTTAAATATGTTGCAGTATATCCTAGATACAATACACATTTGCAGAACCGAACAGTTCTCCCGCTGCACAGGGAGAATTGGATTCAGAAGGTAAAAATAACTCGGGAAGAAAATCAAAAATCAAATAGTTCACATTCATTTCCCAGTATTCCTTCTTTGGGTGTAGCTGTATCTGTCCATCATTTATCCAATGAAACTCAGTTAAGTCTCTTTGTCAGAGAAATCCACTTCCATCAGAATACATCCTCATACAATATCGTTGTCGAAGTGTATAATGATCTCCTGGTTCTGCTCATCTCACTTAGCATCAGTCCGTGTAGGTCTCTCCAAGCCTCTCTGTATTCATCCTGCTGGTCATTTCTTACAGAGCAATAATATTCCATAACATTCATATACCACAATTTACCCAGCCATTCTCCAATTGATGGGCATCCACTCAATTTCCAGTTTCTAGCCACTACAAACAGGGCTGCCACAAACATTTTGGCACATACAGGTCCCTTTCCCTTTTTTAGTATCTCTTTGGGATATAAGCCCAATAGAAACACTCCATGCCATGTTTCTAATAGATTTTTTTTCTTTAAGAGAGGACACTCTCCACTTGTACTGTCACCCATTGGACTGAAAAACAGAGCAGATAGCCATCCCTCAGAAGTTAGGAACCTTTGCATTTCAGAAGGGAAATGCACACTGGCCCATAGAATCTAACATATCATCCATCTAATCCAAGATCATCCTAACTTTTCTCTTTTTTTATTAAAACTTTTTATTTTCAAAACATATGCACAATTTTTCAATATTGATCCTTGCAAAACCTTGTGTTCCACATTAACTTTTCTTAACACAAAAACATTTGAAAGGAGAGAGGATAGCTTTCATTCGACTAGAATTTTTTAAGCACTCTCTAGCTCACTGAGCACTGTTAGGTAGGTGCTAAAGGTGTCATTTCCTCTTGTTAGCAACACTAATAATAGCTAATCTAGCATTTATACAGTCCCTGCTATGTCTCAGGCACTAGGCTAAACCCTTTAAAAATACTCTTGCATTGGATCACCAAAACAACCCCAAGAGATAGGTGCTATTGTCATTCTCATTTTACAGCTGAGGATACTAAGAGTTGTTCAAGATTACAAAAATAAGTGTCTGAGCTGAATATAAACTCAAGGTTTCCTGATTCCAGTGGGCCAGGGCTCTATTTATTGAATCCCCCAGTTTCCTAAAAAGGAAGTGACTCAGTCCCCTTTTCTCCCTAACTTTTGTAGACGTTTCTCAATTCGGAACGACTTGAAAAGAAGTGGAACATATTGGGGTGTGAGCTCCGAAGCCAGCTATGCAGCAATTCAAGCCCTAGCACAAGCTCATTCTTGCCTTGTAGAGGGGCCCTGCTATAGTAGCTCTCTTGACACTGTACTGAAAGGGATATTTCACAGCCTCTCCTGGAATTGCTGTCAGATTGCCCACCAGTCTGAGAATTGACCATCCTAATCAACATTGCTAGCACCAGGGTAATGACTGGGAGTAACTCCCCTTCCCCCCGCCCCCCCCCCCCAAAAAAAAAAAATTATCCTTCTAATAAGGACAGCATCTCAACAAGTTAGAGGTTAGAATAGAAAATTCCACCCTCAAGATAGTACTTTGTTTTATTGGGACCTACTTTTCTGAAACTTATCTATGACTATGGGTTGAAATGAGTAGAGAAGAAATAAATTAGTCCTTTCATTTACATAAACAATAACAAAGCATCAATTGATAATTAATTGTTGTCAAGTATAGCTTATCAGGCAGGCTGAGGGATGAAATCACAGTTCTAGACAAATAAAAGTAAAAGGTGACATCTTATAAATGTTTTAATTACCATTGTCTGATTATTAGAGACTCAGAAGCAGTCAACCTAGCTCCCAAATGCCCACTCCTAGCAGGAATTTTTTTTTTTTAATCCATACAAAATAATGATTAATGGTTTGGAAAGAATACTGAGATCAGGATGCACCTAAATTCAAATTTTACCTTTGACACTTAATAGTTGTGTGACCTTGCCTGGGCAAATCTCTTTACTTCACTGAGACTCAGCTTCTTCCTTTGTAGTAGGGGGATTATAATACCTATAGCATCTACTTCATAGGACTTCTGTGATGATCAAATAAAATAATGCCTATAATCCCTTTTTAAACCTTAACGCATTATATGAATGTCTGCCATTTATTATTACTTCCCAACACAGTTTCCTAAGGTACAATTCTGTAATGGTAAGCCTGATGATTCAGGCTCTTTGCCCTGTTAGTTTAAGTTCAGTATTGAAAAGAAATGAGACATTTGTAGGTCATTCAAAGATAACAAAAAGAGTTATATTTAGCTGTAACATAGAAAAGATCCTAAAGCATTTAGCTTTGATAGACATGCCTCCTCCCTTCTCCCCGCAATGTTCATGTGGAAACATATCTGGTTAGCATTGTAGGGTAAAGTGATTTAAACAGTCTTAGGACATCTATCAAGTATGCTTCCATGTGGCAGGGACTTTTATGAGCTTAGGTATTGAGATAGCCATGTCACTACAACCAGAAGCTATTATAGGAGGTTACACGAAGGGAGGGACACCTTGAGCCTTGTATCCTGAGTCATTTAATCCTGGGAACTTTTTTTTTTTTTTTTTTTTTTTTTTGCATTTCAAGGAAAAACTGGTAAAAATTCACTATGGTGAGAGGAGGAACCCTGGTAGATAGTCTTATCATATGCATTCCTCACTTCAAAATACTTCAATATTTTTTTTATTTTGCCTTTGAGATTAAAAATAAATTCCCCAAAGCTCTTCTCAATATGGTCCCAACTTATTTTTGTAACCTAGTCTTTTATTACTCTTCCATATCAATCAAGTATTTTTAGTAAGTGCCTACTGTGTGCCAGGTACTGTGCAAAGTTCTGGAAAACAAAATCTAAGAATAAAATAATACCTATTCCTATATGTTCTCTATGCTCCAAACTATATAACTCACTGTTTCTACAATATGTGCCTTACTTTCCCATTTATAGATATTTGTTCATTCTTCACTTGCAATGGCCTTTTCTCTCCCATTCCTAACCTACCACCTATCCCAACTATCAAAAGCCTAGTTTTCAATCAAGACCCATATCCAATGAAGTTTTCCTTTTCTGATTTGTGCAACAGGATATGATTTCTCCTTTAAAAAAATTCCCATAATACTTAATGTTTTTCTCATAAAATGTCATACTTTGCTTTGTATTACACTTGCCTCTATAACTTGTTTTATTTCTTTATCAGAATATGAATTCCTTTATCTTTGTATTTTCTGTAGCCCCTAAAGCACAGTTTCTTCAATATAAAGATTTACTGATTGTTATTAAAGCCTCAAGAAACATTTGTCAACCTTAGAGGTAAGCAGCAATTTTTGTATTCTTTTTACTCCTTAGCTAAAAATTAAACTGACTGGGAAAATATATCCATGGTTAAAAGTTTGGAATATTAGAGAAAAGTAACAGCTGAGTGGAAGAGACTCAGGGTTCACACAGCTGTTCACAGCCATTAATTGCCTTGCTCTATCTATTTAAAGTATGTAAATATGTTTGGTTTTTTTTTTTTTTTTTTTTTTTTTTAACACTATTGGGATCAGATGTATAACAACAGTTTTACTTGCGGCCACATCCTGGTGACCCTTTCCCTTCCCTATATACAAACCTTGTATCCAATGGCTTTTTCTCATGCAGAAATTATTGGAGGCCCAGAATTTTGCCAATCAGATATCTACAGCTACCAGTCTTCTCTCCATTTCTCCCTAGATGTTGATATTTTGGCTTGGGAAGGCACTGGAACCCCAAATTGCAAAAGCTAGAAATATCACAAAAGTGTATCAGCTTCTACCAATTCAAATATGTACTCTGCCTACAATCTCACAAACATCTGAAAAGATGTATTCTGGCCATCATGCCAAATCATGATCACCAATATCCTTGAATGTTTCCCTCATTACTGCCTATATTTCAAAGTAGAAATCTTAAATATCGAAACCTCCCCTAAAGAGAGAAGTACCAGAACACCACATTGTTTTGTGAGGCAATTGGGGTTAAGGATAAGTTCATTTTCTGAGCCTTTTGCTACCTGGTACAAGTAGGTGCTTTATAAATATTTATTGACTGACTGACAGACTAACTCCTGCTGAGCTCAAGCGATTTTTGTAGAGTAGACTGCTAAATGTTTTGCAACTAGACTCTAGGAAGGGGAGAAAGAGAGGAGAAGGTATGCATATACACTAAGTTTAATTTGCATTAACTTTTTTTCTTGATTATCTAGACAATCAAAAATCACTTAATTTATAGGAATAGCTGAATTTTGTAGCATAAATGCTTATATTGAAAATTTATCAGTGATTCTTGCAGATTAGAGCTGGCTCCAGTACATCCCTGCACCCAAGCCTCTGTAGTCTTCATACCTGTTCCCCAGATTTCCTTTTCTCTTTACTAATTCCTTTGTAGTGTCAGGGGAGAGGGACTTTATGACATGGACTCACATGTATTATCTATAGATTAATCATTTACTTTTTTCTTGGTCCTTTGAATCTTCCTTGGCTCAGCTCTGGGCACTCTCTTTTCCAAAGCAGAGAACACGGGGTTCTCAGAATAATGACAATCAGATAACTATCTGCATCACCCAGGGCTTTGTCTATTCAAAATCCAAAAATCATTTCTTGTGGAATTTTCATTTTTATTTTGGTTTACTTTTGATTCTAAAATTATTTCGTAAAGGCATTTGCCTATGTCAACTACTTTGCTTCTAAATCACTCTCATGATTTCAGAATGGAGATTTGATCAAGGGAGATAATCCATATTTTCCAAGGAGTGACACCTAGACAAGATATTCACAAACTGTACTGACTCAGCTCCCTCAGCTTTTTAATTAACCTTTCTTCTAATAATTCTGTCATCCTCTTATTTACATATCGTCCTATTCCTGCAACCCCAGACTCCATTTATAATAAACTACCAGAGTCCAGCTTCAAATAATGCCCTAGTCACCAAGTACTAGCATCAGGAACTACCCTAACATTCTTTTTTAGCGCAGGAAGTAATTAACTACATGGCAAGCAGCTGTGAGCCTTCTGCCATCACAGAGCTCCTCAGCTTGTCTGTGCTGATGGACAAAACAGACATCTTCAAAGCCACCTTCAAAACTTGTCCATCATATTTCCCCCTTTGTCCTTCTGATTGTTTGGTGCACTTAGGAGAACTTTTGAGGGAGGAACTGATATGGTTCCATCTCTCAGGATTCTCCTTAAGAGTTTTGCCTAGGCTTGCTCAGGCATACCTAAGATGCTTTTCTTAAAACAATAGAATAACTCATTAAAGTCGGCTCCTCTAGCAGTTGACAGGAAACCTGACTGTCTGGAAACCACACTGATTTCTTAAGATAACGCAGAAGTAAGTAATTATAAACAACACACATATAAAATCCATACATACACATTACATCAGCGTCTCTGATTTGGTCTGTTTGGCATTTTCCAATATGGGAACTAACCATGCTCATGAAGATTGTAACCCTATCTGTAACTTTGTATCTTAGAGAATATCTGAGGCTCAGGAGAGGGTGAGTGAAGCAAAATCCTTCCAATTCTTAAGAATAGGACTCCATTTATATAAGTACTTTGTAAATATTATATCATTTTATCTTCACAACTCCAAAAGGTAGGTGCTGTCATTATCCTTGTTTTAAAGAGGCAAACAGAGATTAAGGGACTTTTCTAGGGTCACACAGCTTTTCAGTGTCTGAATCAGGATTTGAACTGAAGTCTTCCAGATTCAATTCTCTAATGATTGTACCAAACTAACTGTTTTCACTATATCAGCCTGCTTTTATCAATCCTTTCTCATCTTCTGTGATTATTCTTCAGGTCTTTCTGTAAAAATTGCATAGAAAATCTAGCCAATGAAAACAGATAGGGCAAGTAAGTCATCTCCAACCCAAGAAGAAAGAGAGCTTAAAGAGAGAGTGGAGTTGGCACTTTTCCACAAAAACAGAGACCATTCTCTTAAAGATTATAGAGAGATAATAAAGGAAGCATGTGTTTTGATAGTTACTGAGTGTTCTTGGTTACCTTTAAAAAATTAATAATATCCATTATTCTTTCCTTTCCTTTTAGCATAATCTTCTCTTTGTAAAAGTTTGAAAATTCATTGCTTTAAAAATGTGTTACTGCATTGTAAAATCTTCTGTATGTATTTGGCCAAACTCTGTCATTCTTTTGGTTTAATATACCTAGAATTGAAATGGTTGAGTCCAAATGCAGTGATTCCACTTTCTTCACAAGATGAAAATAGATGGGTAAAGAAATATAAGATCTGTTCCATTTCAATTCTATTTATTGTTCCTTCTTCCAATGTCATTAAAATTGCCCTTTCGATGATCTAAATTAGCCAAGTCTCAAATCAAGCTTTCAGCAGGCTCATACTCACTCAAGCTTCCCCCACTTCTCTCCCCCCATTTTGTGAGGTGATATTGGAGACCATTGTCACATATCTAAAGTTTAAAGCTGCTGTGTTGAATAAGATGCCTTAATAATATGGTTGTTAGCAGCATAAAATAATTTTTAAAAAAGGTCTACTCTTTTTCTACAACTATAGATATTTGCCTGATTCTGATGCATTAGAAATATTTAAGAAATAGAGTTCTTTTATTCACAAATTCAGAATTAGATCTAGACAAAGTTCTTCATAATTCATGAATTACATTGATTCATGATACATGATACATGAAATACATTGATGATAGTGGAGGAGATATATTAATAATTCAGACTTTATATAATTGTTCTTCCTTTGTCTTTCCTGTCTTTCTCCCCCACATCTCTATAATACTCTTGCATCTGGCTATTCTCCCTTATTTATTCCTCAGTTTACTCCCTTTGCCTTGAGAAAGTGAAAGCACATGTCTTCCAGTCCTTTCTTTTCTAGTTTTGTACATTTCTCAGGATATTACACATGCCTGTATAATTTTACTCTATACCATATTTCGAGTGTGCATGTGGGTGAGTGTTGAAAGGGAAGGGATATCTCCTTCTCTCTTTTTTCTTCCAAATGTTAGATATAGATAGAGATATCTGCCACAGACCTGTCTTACATACATATATCTGTCCTGCATTTAAATACACATCAGAAATAAAAAAGGTGAGACTAAGCAGAAGGTTGGTAAAATTCTTTTGAGTTAGGGCTGCACTCATGGATATTCATCCATTACTGAATCTGTGTCTATTTGTAAGTTTTTCTCTCTCTCCCAAATGAAATGACCTAATCTCATAATTCCTTATTATTATTATAAATTGAAGATTACATTTTTATCTGAATGGATTAAGAGAGTAGAAATAGTGAAACCATAGAAAAACAGAATAGCCAGGCTAAACCAAAGGGAAACCTTAGTCCAAGATAGTATAGGGTTATCTAGCTAGGGACAAGATGCATTTCTTTTCTTTTCTTTTCTTTTAAATTTTAACATGCATCTAATTAACTTTCCCTCTCTAGTGTTTCTAAATTTCTGCATCTTCTCTCTGCTTGTTAATAAGTAAAATAAATATTCTGGTAGTGACTACTACTGGATGGAGTAGAAAAGAAGAATTGAGAAGGTTGAAGAATTGAGCACAGCTAAGTAGAACTTGTGTGAACTCAGGCTGAACTCTGTAAATTCCTCTATTAAGAAAATCCAGGAGACTCAGTCCTTCTAGTTGAAATTAAGGGAGCAAAGAGGTTTAATAATGATTCTAAGTTGAAAAAACAACAAATAAACAAAAATCAACTCACATTTATAGGGTGCTTTAAAGTTTTTAAGTTTTCTTGCGAATCACAACAATATTATCCCCACTTTACAGATGAAGAAGCTAAATCCCAAAGACCTTATGTGTTTTGTTCAAGACCACAGTTAGTAAATAAATCTGAGTCAGACTTCTGGTCCAGAGCTTTTGCTTTCAAATTCAGTTTTCTTTCCACCACCCCCATATTATTTTCTTAAAAAAGGTCTGGGCCTTTCTTATATTCACTTTGACAGAAAAAGCTAATGGTCCTAAGGATTTCACTGCAGATAATTGAAGCCTAAGGATAAGAATTAGATGTGGGAATTTTTTACATATTGATTTAATGATCTAGAATATGCCTGGAATCTATCCTTTTCTTTTTGTTCTCATTGTCAGTGTCCTAGATTACACTCTCATTCGTTGTAGAGAGACAACGAAGTATAATAAAAAGAACAGTAGACATGGAAACAGAGGACCTGAGTTTGGGTTTCTTACCCTAATTTTCAAATCTTAGACAATTCATTTAAATTCTGTGAACCTTGGTTTTCTCATCTATAAAAATAGGAAAAATAATACTTATACTGTCTACTTCATAGTTATAAGAAAACTACTTTGTACATTATAAATCACTACACATGTAGTGGTAGTAGTTATAGTTGTAGTCACAGTCATACTAATAATAAATATAGTAGTAGTTGGAGTAGTAATCATAGTATTCATAGTAGTAGTAAGTAGTGTTAATAGCCACAATACTAGTAGTAGTAGCAATAGCAGTAACAAGTCTTAGTGATAGTAGTAGTAGCTATAGAACTACTAGTAGTAATAGTAGTAGTAATCAGAGCAGTAATAAGTAGTAGTAGTTGTTGCAATCAGTAGTCATAATAGTAGTAAGTAGTCATAGTAATTATAGTAATAATACCTAGACTATTAAAACAGTCTCTTAAATGGCATTATCACTTCCAGTCATTACTTTCTTTAATTTCTCTTAGGTATTGATGACAAAGAAATTTTCTGAAAGAATAACTCTTATTATCAATGCTCTAAAACCTTTAGTTTCTCCCTCTAGCCCAAGGAATAAAGACCAGATTCCTTAGTCTTGTCATTCAATGTTCAATATAATCTGGCCCCTTCCTACTTTTCCTCCCATTACTCACTTCCCCAATCCCTACATTCTAGTCAAACTGGATCCTCCAACATAGCCTGTTCTTTCCCATTTTTGTGGTTCCATTCTCCCTGCTTGTATTACCTGTTTTATCCTTATCTATGCCAGTTGAAATCCTACTTATCTTTTAAGAGTCAGTTCAAATACTTCCTCTTTGATGAAGAGAAAACAGGAACAATCAGAATATGCTATAGGAGTAAATTTTTTCTTGTCTGAACTATTACAGTACTTTGCTGAAATGCATTTCTCTTATGGTCCTCTTTCTTTTTTCTTTCCTACATCATTTTAGAATAATGATCTGTCCTATTCATGTGATCATTGTAAAGAATGATTGTTTCTTCTTTGTTCACAACTGAAGAGACATATACCTTTAGAAAATGCATACTCTTTTCCCTTAATTCTCTGCTTCTCTTCCTTAAGTAATATTTTTTCCAATGATTTTTAATAATCTCATCCAGCTAGGATTATTTAAAGAGATTCTGTAGGATGTAAAGGGCATGTAATTATGGAGAAACTGATATGCTTTCAACTCCTGAGTAAAGAGTGCTTCATGGGGCCCAGGACTCCTTGAATGCATCTGAGAGAAAAAGGATTTTGAGATTTATGGTCACCATTTCTGAATCTAGTATAGGTTACTGGGATTTATGGGAATGAAAGTAGGAAGCATTTTTAAATAAATGTTGTATGCAAGACATTATGCTAAGCATTGAGAATGTAAATGGATAATCAAGACAGTCCCTGCTCTTAAGGAACTCACCTTCTAATGAGGGAGATAACAAGGCATGGAGACAGTTTTACCTCTAAGTAGATGGAAAAGTCCCATGATTCTTAGGAGCAAAAGATAATGACTCTTCTTTAATGTCATTTCCTGTTTCTTTTTCTGATACTCAACCATTTAACAGTGTCAAAGACTTTGGTGATAAGAACTTTCTTTCCTGGGTCTTCAATAACTATAGCTATATTTTTCCAAAAGTGGCTTTTCAAGATGATGGCTGAGGTCACTGGAATGGAAGCCTTATTGTTCCCAAGACTCTTGGGCTCAGAGCCCTAAGTTGTCTTCAGTGGGTCTGAAGGAAGATGGTGGCCAAAATAGTTATGAATAGAAAATGGTTTTTCTAGTTCCCTAGCAAGTGTTTGTGAGGCAAGATGTCACCAGGAAAAAAGGAGAGTATTTTCAATGATAGAGAGTCCCTAGGTTGGCAATCCATAGCTGCAGTTGTGACAATGGGAGAACTTGTTTCCTTTCCTTATATTGATACCCTGGAGACCTTCACCTCTGCAGAAATGGATGATGTCCAACAACCTCAAAAGATCTGTTCAGCTTTAGCTATACCAGAGATCCACAAAGAGCTAATCAAAGCTATGGGAGGAAGTCATGAAACCATGCCTGCTTATCTGTGACTGAGAATGCATGCAGATTTTTGGAAGGGCACACTTATTGGAGAAAGGGAAGGGGGGGTCTTCATTTTCCAAGAGCTCTATTTGTTGTGAGCTCTCTTTTGTTATCATCAACTATTTGATGCAACTTTCCTGTGCTAATTCTTCTAAGCTGAGCTTTAAAAAATAGAGTTGATGTCAACACATTTGAATGATATCAGGAACAAATCTTCTCATAATTTTTGGTGGAGGCTTTGAACTAAATAAATGAGAAATTTCCTAAAGTGAACCTGGGACTTTTGTTTTGAAAGATCCCCTGACCAACACATTGCACTGAATTGTAAACTAATTGCAGACATTTCTCAGCTAAATCATTGACTTCTTTTTTTAAAAAAATCATTGACTTCTAAAAGAAGATTTTCTTGAGTCTTCTGACTGTAGTGCCTTCCTCTTTCCCTACTTTATTGTCATGCACACACACACACACACAGATATGCATATACATGTACATATACATACATGTGTATTATATCACATATACATGTATGTAAAATATCTACATATTCATATATACACATAGATCTACTCATTTTAATATACTTACAAATTTATATAATAATAATGATAATAATAATCACAAACATTTATATAGTGCCCAATATATACCAGGAACAATGCTAAGTACTCTGCATATAAATTTCACTTTATACTCACAATACCCCTGGGAAATAGGTGCAATTATTATTCCTATTTTACTGATGAGTAAACTGAGGCAAACAGAGGTTAAGTATCTTACCCAGGGTGACTCAACAAATAACTGTCTGAGGCTAGATTTGAACTCAGCTTTTTCCTGACTTCAGGTTCTTTTCTATCAATAGCACTACCTAGGTAAATATATTCATTCAAATATATAGACATATGTATGTACACATGCAATTATACATGTATATTTGTATATGTGTGTGTATAAACACATACATAACATCCACAAGCTCCTAGAGCAAAACTTCTTAAACTGTGGGTCATGACCCCATATTGAGTTGTATAACTGAATATGAGGATAGTGAAAAATCAACAGTAAAAGGTATCAAATATTCTGCCAAGATTTAATTTTTTATGTAAAATAAAAACATTCATCTCATTAGTTTCATCTTCAATAAATGACAAAATTATATATATGCATATGTCTATATATCAAATAATTGTTTTAAATATTTTTGCATAATTTATTATTAGTAAATGTTTGATTTGTATAGCTATTTTACATATCTACAAATCTAGGGTCACCTGAAAAGTTTTTGGACAAAAAGGGGTTGTGAGTGGAAAAAGTTTAAGCATTTTACTTTCTTTCTTGAGTTTTTCTCTCCCTTCAGGAGCTTCTCCTTGAAAAGAGCTTGGAATCATGAATGTCTTCTCTCAAAACCACAAGAACAGGAAGATCTCTCCTGTCCAAACTTTGACCAATTCTTCCCCTCACACAAGTACACAAAGTCATCATTTTTTCCACCATTGAAATGTCTTATGCAAATGCCTCTCTTTTATTTCCCTTCCCCTCCTCTCCCCTTCTCTTTCCTTCCCTCCCTTCTTCTTTTTTTCTCTCCTCCCCTCTTCTCCCTTTGTCCCTCTCCCTTCCCCTCATCCCCCTTCCCCCCTGCCCCCGCCCCCGCCCCGCTCCCCATTAGCTGTATAACCACGGGTAAGCCATTTAGTTTTATCAGTGCTCTAGGACATGGCAGTTTTCTCTAAGTTCAGAAAAAATGCCAACTTGCACTGGTAGCGAAAGTTTCTTAACTGGGAATTTCTAATATTAATGAGATCATAGTTTTATACCTATCTGTATATAGTTATACACTTTGTCTCCTCTGATAGAAAGTAAGTTTCTTGAGGGAAGGAAATATTTCACATTTATTTTTAAATTGCTTAGCAGAATGCCAAGGACATAGTAGATTTTTGATTTAATTAATTAGAACAGTTTCTTTATGCATAATAAGTGGTCAATCAACATGTTATCAAATTGAGGTGAATTGAAACTAGGACAAGTTGCTATACTATTGAAATTACTTTGTCCACCCTGGTTTGGCAAGTCTTTAGTTTGTGCTACAACAGGGAGAAAAAAAGAAGCTTCTTCATACTATTTTCACTTTTTTGTTGTTTGTTTTTTTCTTTCTCCTGGTTTTTCTATTTTGTTCTGATTTTTCTTTCACAACAGAACTAATATGGAAATATGTTTATATTTTTCCAAACAAACAAGCAATTCAATATAGGTTATACATGTTCAAAGAATGATTGAACATGTATAACCTATATTGGATTGCTTGTTTTCTTGAGGTGAGAGGGAGGGGATAAAAGGTTGAAATTCGAAATCTTATAGAAATGTATATTCAAAACTATCTTTACATTTAATTGGAAAAAATAAACATTATTAAATGAAAACAACAACAACAAGAAAAAGAAGATTCTTGTCTGAGGTAGGCTTTATCTCAATTTCAAAGTCCTCTTTTTTTATATAGTGTATTATGTCTGCTTTGACCTTCAGAACTTTAGCCTGAATTTACCTCATGATATATATAGGATTTCTGGATTGTTATGATCCTGTGACTGTTTGTTGTTTACTTGCCTTTGATTCATTGTCTATCTTGCCATCTGTTAAAACTTTAAATATTTCCCAGAGTCAGCTCTATGCTTATAGAAACTTGCCCCTCTCTGGGATGGTACCCTTGCCATACCTTATCTGCCCACTAAAAGAATACTAAGAACCAGATTGGAAGGCAAACAGTTCCCCACTTGTGCTGTTGAATAGATTTATCCACAATCTGCTACAGTCTATATGTACTCTACACTGCTATACTCTAAATGGTAATCAAACCATTTGTTGATATTATTATTGGCTAAGTTTACTCACTCTTTGCCACCCTCGATTCTATTAGTCTCTTTGTCTTTCCTTGGTTTAGCTCAGTCTTAGAGGCAGAGTCCTGACTTGGTATAATGCCTATGTGAGAATAATGGTCATGGCCTCTAGTATTTTTATCAAGAATGAAGTTAACTTCTACTTCCACAAAAGAGTGAAATCACAATTCTAGACCAATAAAAATATCTATTTATTGTGCCACTTAGCTGCCTTCATACAGAATAAACTCAAATAAAATAGCCAGATATGGTGGCACATATCGTGTAGTAGCTGGGGAAGCTACGACTGGTGAATTGCTTAAGTTGAGGTGTTCTGACCTCAGCAAGGCTAAAACTAATTGAATGCTGCACTAAGTCAGACTCCAATATGGTGAGCATCCAGTTACAGAGGGTCACCGGGCTGTCTGAAAATAAGGTGAGCACTGGCTCATTGGGTTGGAAAAATGGAGCAACTTTAATGCTAGTATGAATGGAGATCTGGCACTGAGTAGCCTGATGCACTCCCTTCCAGCGAAGTGAGAAAGGGAGAGCCAGTTTCAGTACAAACAAACAAACCCCAAATAAATATAAAGCATTTAAATTCCCAAGGTAATTTGGGAAGGAAGACACTAGCAGTTGAAGGTTAGAAAAGGTTCATGTAGAACATGGTACTTGAGTTGCATTCTGAAGGAAAAGAGGAATTTAGTGAGATAAGGATGATGAAGGGCTGTATTCCATTCATGGAATAGAGTACAAAGTCATTTAGTGGGGAAATGGAAGGCTGTGTATGAGGAACAGAGAAAAGACCTGTTTGACTAGAATGCAGAATATGGGATGGAGCGGAGGGTTAATGTCCAATAAAATTAGGAATGTAAATTGGACACAAGTTGAAAAGAACTTGAAAAGATAAAAAACTCATATTTGATGCTAATTGCAATTGGAAGCCACTAGAGTTAATTGAGTAAGGCAATGACATGGTCAGATCTGAACATAAGGAAAATTCCTTTACCACTGTGTGGAACTCAGATTAAAATGGTTGGAGACTTGAGTCAGGAAGATCTATTAGATGGCTATTAGAATAATCAAGAGTACCAATGGCCTAAATAAAGTCATTAGCTATGTGAGGAGACTGGAAGAGTCAAAGGAGAAAAACGATAAAAAATGTTGTGGGCACATCAATTGGAGAATGGTTGAGTAAATTGTGGTATATGAAGGTTATGGAATATTATTGTTCTGTAAGGAATGACCAACAGGATGAATACAGAGAGGACTGGCAAGACTTACATGAAATGATGTTAAGTGAAATGAGCAGAACCAGGAGATCATTATATACCTCAACAACGATACTGTTTGAGGATGTATTCTGATGGAAGTGGATCTCTTCGATAAAGAGAGCTAATTCAGTTTCAATTGATCAAGGATGGACAGAAGCAGCTACACCCAAAGAAAGAACACTGGGAAATGAATATAAACTGCTTGCATTTTTGTTTTTCTTCTCAGGTTATTTATACCTTCTGAATCCAATTCTCCCTGTGCAACAAGAAAACTGTTCGGTTCTGCACACATATATTGTATCTAGTTTATACTGTAACCTATTCAACATGTAAAGGACTGCTTGCCATCTGGGGGAGGGGGTGGAGGGAGAGAAGGGGAAAAATCGGAACAGAAGTGAGTGCAAGGGATAATGCTGTAAAAAATTACCCTGGCATGTGTTCTATCAATAAAAAGTTATTTTAAAAAATGTTGTGGACAGAGAAACAGCAAGATTTGTCAATTATTTAGATATGTGAAGTGAGGGAAAATGGAAAGTCAAGAATATCACCAAGGTTATGAAGCTGACAAACCAGAAGAATGGTGGTTTCCATATAGAAGTAGAGAAGTTTGGAAAAGGGTGTTTTTGTAGGGAGGAAAAACAAAGTTCTGTTTTGAACTTTTAAAGATTGAGATGTCTCCTAGATATCAAAATTTGAAATGTCCAATGTGTCCAATGGTTAATTGCAGTACTGAGGCTTAGGAGACAAAAAAAGGAGGAGGAGGAGGAGAAAGAAAGAGAAACACAGAAAGACAGAGAGAGGAGACAAAGACAGAGAGAGAGAGGGAGGGAGAGGAGAAAGAGAGAGAGAGAAAGAAAATAATCCTTCTGAATGTATTTCTCACTGAATTTAAATCCCAAACCTATTTTAGGCTTAATACTCCTCTAAATAGGCTTAACAAATATTCACTTGTTGTGTGTTAAATCTTTTTAGAGTGTATAGAGTTTTGGATTTGGAATCAGGAAGACGTGCTCAAAATCTGCTTCTCAAACTAGATATATGACCCTGGTGTAAGTTAAACTTGCTGTGCTTTAGATAGTTCCTTATGGATATTCCTTATTGGAGAGTATTCTAGCACTCTTGTATGTTGAAGAAATCACAACTCTTTCTGCATTTTTGCAAACTTTCTGGGTCTCAGTTTTCTTACATAACTAGTAGTTTCATTAATAAATATTTATTGAGTACTGTAGGAATCCATTAGTCAATTGATTAGGAACAAAATCTAGGAAATCATAAATTTTAGAACTGGAAAGGAACTTAAGGAATGATTTTTTCTTTTTTTAAAAAGCTCATTAGATTAGTTTATTGATTTCAGCATTAGCCAGTTGTTTAAAAAGTATATGTCCCTGCAGACATTGGAGCAAGCCTTCATTGCTAAGCAAAGACTGAACCTTTCAGCACTTAGTTTACTAGGTTTCTATCAACACTCATCAAAGGATATAGTAACAAGTCAGATAGGTTTTACTGCATGAAAGAGGCCAGTAAAATCAAATTATGGAACAACAACAAAAAAAAATCAAGAGAATGGTTTTAAATGGAAATGGAAAGTTGAAAGTATAAAGGAATTTTAAAGCTGGTAAAAATTTAACCAAATTGTTGGAAACTTTGAAGACTGCTACTTCTGTATAGGGAATAATATTCAGCATTGTGCAATCTTTTCATTGATTTATTTCGCCTGAGGCACAAAATTATTGTTGACATTTTGATTATTATTGTTTGTTTAATCAAAATGCTGTTTTTCCTGTAAATAGGATTTTTAATGGTGGGTTTTTTGGTATTATTTTAAGTTATATTGGTTAAAAGCTAATTGATGCTTTTTGTTTTTCTACAGTAGTCATTTGCCAACACATACTGCCCTTTCCCCACACCTGTGAAGTTTCCCCTGAAGCAAAGAAAAATAGTTAAGTAAAAACAGCAGATACAGCAAGTATGTCTGAAAGAGTATACCACATTCCATATATATTTTCTACTATCTCTATCTTGAGGAGAGCACAGTCAGTTCTCTTACAACACAATATATGTGTTCCCCAAAAGCACTGGACTATGCAAATTAACACCATAAAAACCATAGAACTTAAGGAGAAAATGAGGTTAGGGACATAACACTCAAAAACTTTATCAGTGGAACATTAAAAGGTCCTAATGGACCTTAAAAAATGATGACACACTGGAAAGACTTACATGAACAGATACAGAGTGAATTTAGCAGAACCAGGAACACTGTGTGATGATCAATTGTAGTTGACTTAGCTCTTTTCCGCAAAGCAGGAATCTAGAACAATTTCAATAGACTTGGGATGAAAAATGCCTTTCACATCCAGAGAGAACTACGGAAATTGAAAGTGGATTGAAGCAGAATATTTTCATTTTTTTGTTTGTTTGTTTTTTCTTTCTTGGGGTTTTCCTCCCATTTGGTCTGATTTTTCTTGCACAACATAAAAAATATGGAAATATGTTTAGAAGGATTATACATGTTTAGCATACAGATTGCTTGCTGTCTTCGGGAGGGGTTGGGGGAAGGAAGGAGGGAGAAAAAAATTTCCAGAAATGAATGTTAAAACTACTTTTAGTAGTAATGGTAGTAGAGTAGGAACTTGGAGGGCTTAGGAAAGAAAGTAATGGTGTGTAGGATATAGAAGGACAAATTTGAAAAAAAGTTTCTTGATCATAGTAAGGGGAAAAGAGAAAAACTGAAAGAAAAATGATGGTGCAGTTTTATATATTTTAAATGGTTAAAAAATGCATAAATGCTACAATAAATAGTGACTCCTCAAGCTGCAGGCTACTTAGCCTACAAGTCCTGGTTCCTACCAGAGGGGAGCTGACAAAGTCAAGATTTGGGCAAATCTGGACAGGATTGTGGGACATGATGGAAGGGGAACAGAATATTGTGTGTTAGCTCTCTCTGTAGCATAGCTCCTACTTTAGCAGAATATATACCTTGAATAACTTGAAATAGACTTGAGGTTTACTTATAAAAGTGAGTGTCAAAAAGGATGTAACTTGTGAGTTTTTATGAAATGGTACAGTTTCTGGCATGTTTTTTCTTTCTCAATAAAGAAAATGGACATAAGCAAACTTGAAATCCATATTCAAATTTGTTTTCTAATATATATATTGTATTGAACAAATTTGCCTTTTCAAAACAAGCAGCATTGCATAACTATGTTTCATTATTTTTGTTCTAGAAATAGATCAATTATTATAATTAATTAAAATATAAGCTTTTTGAGGGCAAAGATTATTTTGCTTTTGTGTTTATATTCCCAGGATCCAGCATTATGTCTGGTACATACTAGACAACAGATCTTTGCTGATTAGTTGAATGACTGAATCAGAACTGACTTTTAATGTTGTTTTAATTATTTATAGTCATTATATATGTCTCTCTCTGTCTTTCTATCTCTTCATCTCCATATATCTATCTCTATCTTTTTCTTGTTGTTCCATAATTTGACTTTACTGGCCTATTTCACCTAGTAAAAACCAATATGTCTTGTTACTTACTATATATTCTTTAATGAGAATAGATAGAAATCCATTAGGCTAGTAGCTAAAAGGTACAATCTGCTTTACTAAGGAACTCTTGGGAATCATATAAGCTTTACTTGGTGCTCTGAGGGCCTGAATATCTGGTTCCTGGAGAGATGAGACAGAGATTGGGACAAATCCTTGACAGGGCGGGTGCTAGAGCCAGCTCTAATGGCTAAAATTGATTGTTAAAATTTCAGTGTGAAATGAGCAGAACCAGGAGATCATTATATACCTCAACAACGATACTGTTTGAGGATGTATTCTGATGGAAGTGGATCTCTTCGATAAAGAGAGCTAATTCAGTTTCAGTTGATCAAGGATGGACAGAAGCAGCTACACTCAAAGAAAGAACACTGGGAAATGAATATAAACTGCTTGCATTTCTGTTTTTCTTCTCGGATTATTTATACCTTCTGAATTCAATTTTCCCTGTGCAGCAAGAGAACTGTTTGGTTCTGCACACATATATTTTATCTAGGATATATTGTAACCTATTTAACATATAAAGGACTGCTTGCCATCTGGGGGAGGGGATAGAGGGAGGGAGGGGAAAAATCGGAACAGAAATGAGTGCAAGGGATAATACTGTAAAAAATTACCCTGGCATGGGTTCTGTCAATAAAAAGTTTTAAAAAATTAAAAAATAATAATAAAATAAAATAAAGTAAAATAAAATTTCAGTGTGAGCATTGATATCTTGGAAATTGGAAAATACTAAAAATTAGTGTTTCCCAATTGTTACATATTTCCTAACAAACCCTTGGATGAAGGGTTGGAATGCAATGAAATATGCAATAAAAGGAAAAGGCCAAAAAGAATAGGATGAGGTAAAGATCAGCAGCTTAGAGTAGGAACTTGGAGGGTTTAGGAAAGAAAGTAATGGTGTCTGTGTAGGACATAGAAGGACAAATTTGAAAAAAAGTTTCTAGATCATACTAAGGACCTTAAAAGTCATCTAGAGCAATCTCTTTATTTTATTGATGAGATCTGATGAACCAATTTCTTCCAACTCCCAATATAATGCTCTAAAACCAATCCTAAGAAGGAAACTATAGTTCACCTTATGTGATGTAATGATGAAGATTAAAAAACCTGGTTCAAGTTAAATTTCTAGGCCAGGCTAGTTTTATTGTAACATTAACAGTAATTAGCTGGGTTAAAATAGACCATCTTGACACTATAGAGCAATGGTTCTCAAAGTGTGGTGCAGTGAATCCTGGAGGATCTCTGAAATCCTTTCAGAGGGTCTAAAAATTCAAAATTAGTTTTTTTCTATTTATGATAAATATCGATTATGTAACCCATATAAACAAAAACTCTTTGGACATATTCTCAATAGTTGTTAATATTGTAAAGATACTGAGAAAAAGAATTTGAGAAGCACTGCTATAGAGACTAGGTAATTCTGATGAAAATGGAATAAAACTGAATTAATTCTTATTTTTAAAAATATTCTATTGATGCTTTAAATCACTGTCACTTACCATTAGACCTTCTATTGTTCCACAAACAAAAACAATTAAGCATTGATTTTATGTATATATATATATATATATATATACAGAGAGAGAGAGAGAGAGAGAGAGAGAGAGAGAATGTGTACACATTATATAAGAGTATATACAGCCTATACCCTTTCTTTACTAAGAAAAATTCAATATATTTCATAATCAGCTTGATGGAATCAAGACAAGTCATTAGATTTATCTGAACTCTGAATTTTGATGTCTTATGTTGTATTTCTTTATCTTGTTGGTATTATTTTATATAGTGTTCTTTTGGTTTTGCTTTCTTTGTTCCACATTGGTTCATACACATTTCCTTGAGTGTCTCTGTATACTGTATTTGTATATTATAGTAATTATATCCATATGTCACAATTTGTTCAACTATTCCAGCTAAGGAGTTTCCACTACAAATGTGCTGCCATATATATTTCGGTATGTATCTAATGTTGACCTCCTTGGAATACATATACAGTAGAATTACCATTAGGTCAGAGGTTATAAACAATTTAGTCACTTTATTTGCATAATTTCAAATACTTCCTGATAAATTTCTTATGAATTGTATATGTCAAAAATGTAGGTATGTATAATAATATTTTAGTGTCAAAGGCTTTTGGGGTATAAATTTTTATAACAGATCTTTAGTAGAATTGTCCCTTGATAATTAAAATGAATGGGCAGCTACTAAACAACAGATATCTATGAGAGATTCCATAGATTTCCTCTATTATGTGTGAATTATATCAAGATTATTAACAAACTAATGATGCAAGTATGATTGGTACTATAAATGTGAAGTTGGTTATAAATCTCTATTTATGATTTCAATGTATTCTCTATATATTTTTAAAAATTAATTTTATTTCCTCTCCTCCCCATTGCCTTATTTAAAAAAAGAAAAGAAAAATCAAAACGCTTCTAACAAGTGTGTATAGTCAAGTAAAACAATAATGCCCATGATACCAAAATATATGTCTAATTCTGCTTACCTTATTATATCAGTTTATACAAGTATTCCCAGGTTTCTTTGAAATTGTCACTTTTACAAATTTTTTTATGGCCCGATAATATTTCATTTCATACATATAATGTAATTTGTCTAGCCATTCTGCAATATATGGGAATCCCTCTGGTTTCCAGTTCCCTGATATCACAAATATTTTTGTGTGTACTACTACAAATATTTTTGTACTATGACTTTATTTTATTGTTCTTTGATCTCTTTGGTATATAGACCTAATAGTTGTATTGGTTGGGTCAAAGAGTACGCACAATTTAGTGACTTTCGGGGAAAAGTTTCAAATAGTAATTTCCCTACTGGCAGAACTAATGAATCTCAAGCAACAGTGTCTCAATGTACTTGTTTTCTCATAGCTTTTCCAACATTTATCATTGTTCTTCCCTCTCCCCCCTCTCCCAACGTTGCCAATTTGAGAGATGTGAAGGTAAACCTCAAAGGTGATTTGATATTTTCCAATCACTAATAATTTGGATTTTTTTTTGCTACCAAGTGTCTGAAACAATTAAATGTAGAATTATCCTGCCATTCTAGAGAGACACTGGAATAGCTAAGATTATCTTTAAATGTCTCTTCTAGTTCTAAAAGTCTACCACCTACCAAATGCAGTGTTGTGAAGAAATCAGTTTATAAATTGTAAAGCACAATAGATGTGTGAACCATTGTTATGATTCTTTGCATCATCTGGTTATAGTTCCACTCTCTAGAAGCCAGTGTTAAAGTTCAAGAAAATGGATAAACATATAATTTTATCTTTGAGTGAATGTTAGTTATCCTTTGCTTTCTTACTGCCTGCCTAACCACAGCCAGTATCCTAGACCTCATTCTGGGAACTGTTGTCCCAAATGCCACAATGTCCGGTCCAATTTTTCCACCCTCAGGATCTTTTTCAATTTTGTGGCATATAGCATTGTTTTGCCAGAAGTTTTGCTTTTTTAGAAAAGAAAAGTAAATACAACCTGATGATGCAATTTTCCAGGAGTCGGGAAAGCTGCCTCCTGGAAGAAAAAGAAAAAAAAAACAACTCCACACAACCACGGAAAACAAAACCATGCATGAGACAGGGCTGGATGAGGGTGTGGTGAGTGTGGACATTGACCCAGACTGTTACTGTTTTAAATTAGTGCTTCATAAGATTATAGATTTAGAGTTGAAAGTTCAATTTCCTCATGTTGCAGATGAGTATTTATGTTAGTAAGTAAATATGTTAGTATTTAACCTAGAGAGGTTAAATAGCTTGCTCAGACTCACACAGCTAACAAGTAAGATGAGATTTAAATTCAGGTCTTCCCAAATCCAACTTTGATGATCTATCTACTATATCATGCTTCATGGACTTTTCATTCTGAGTACACTTAGATATGGTAAGGGCACTTTTGAATATATTTGACCACTGTAACAATGAAAGGGATGGTTCTGGAAAACAAATTGGAATTAACTGAAAAAAGCCACTAAACTGTTCATATCCTGTGATCCATTGCTTCTAATTACTAAGCATTCATCCCCAAGAACAGAATGGAAAGATTCCATATGTACCAGATTTTTTACAGCAATCCTTTTTATGGTAGTAAAAATATCTGTAAAGTGAATGACCATTGATTAATGACTGAACAAACTGTGATATGTGATGAAATGTTATTGAGGAAATGATGAATATGATTAATTCAGAGACATATGGGAAAACCTGCATGAAATGATGCAGTCTGAAAATAGGTCAATTGAGAACAATATTCAAAATAACTACTTTAATGAAAATGAAACACACTGAGAAGCAGCCAAACTCTGATCAATGGTTAATGACCAATCTTAGTACAATAGAACAGATGACGAAATACATTTCTTTTCTCTTTCAAAAGGGATGGGAGTACTAATGTGTCATTAAATATGCTTTCTAAAATGATTGCTTTGATTTTCTTTAAATAATATTTTACTTTTCCAACTATATGTAAAAACAATTTTTTAACATTTTTTAAAAGTTTGAGTTCCAAATTCTTTCCCACCTTTTAGGCTCTCCCCTATCATTGAGAAGGCAAGCAATTTGAAATGGATTAAAAATATGCAGTCACGTAAAATGCATTTCCATATTAGTTATGTTGTGAAAGAAAAAACAAACAAAAAACAAGAAAAGTAAAGTTAAAAAAAAACATACTTTGATCTTCATTCAAACTCTATCAGTTCTTTCTCCAGAGGTAGATAGGCTTTTTTTTTTTTTTTAGACAATCAGAATTGTCATGGAACATTGTACTGCTGAGAATAGCTGTCATTCACACTTGATCACTGAACAATATTCCTGTTACTATGTACATTTTTCTCCAGGTTCTTCTCACTTTACTTTGCACCAGTTCATGTAAGTCTTTCCAAGTTTTTCTAAAAGCATCCTGCTCATCATTTCTCATTATTCTAGCACAATGATATATACCATTACAGATTATAGTATATTATACTATACATTAGTATTCCAACACAATGATATATACCACAACTTAATCAGCCATTCTCCAGTTGATGTGGATCTCCTCATCTTCCAATTCTCTGCCACCACAAAAAAGAGCTGTTTTAAATATTTTTATACATATAGATCCTTTTTTTTTTCTTATTTAAAAATCTCTTTGGGATATAGACCTTTTAATGCTATTGCTGGGTCAAAGGATCTATACAGTTTGATTGCCCTTTTGACAAAGTTCTAAATGGCTCTCAGAAAGGTTAGATTAGTTTACAATTCTACCACTAATACTTTAGTGTCCCAATTTTCCCCCACCCTCTCCATCATTTGTCATTTTCCTTTTCTGTCAGATTAGTCAATCTGATAGATATTTATGGTACCTCAGAGTTGTTTTAATTTGCACTTCTCTAATCAGTAGTGATCTAAAACATGTTTTTTACATGACTATAGATAGTTTTTATTTCTTTGTCTGAAAACTGCCTGTTTATATTCTTTGACCATTTATCAATTTAGGAATGGATTGTATTTTTAATTGATTCAGTTCTTTTTCTACTTGAAAAATACAGGACTTTTTCAGAGAAACTTGCTGTATTTTTTCTTTTTGGAGTTATGTTTACTGTGTATTTCCTTTCATCCTCTTTCCTCCATTTATCTTTATCAGCCCCCACTGTCTTTTATCCCCTTTCCCTCTGACTTCCCTATAGGGAAAGATAGATTTCTACACTCATCTGAGTGTATATGTTATTCCTTCTTTGTGTCAATTCCTATGAGTAAGGTCCTCTACTCCTCCATCTTCCCCTCCACTGTATAAGGTCTTTCATACCAATCTCTGCAAGAGAGAAGATGATTAGAAAAGGTGGATATTCTTTACCTCATTATTGGGCTTTTATTACAAGATTAAGAAACTCACATAAGGGTCAGAAAATCCAGGTTTAATTGTGGTTGTTCCTTCTTCCTTCTCAAAAAGGATCAATGACATCAGGAGGAGGATGTCGTAATTTGCAAGTGAACTGCATTTAAAAGAGACAAAACTGTGCAAAGTCATTAGTTCCACTCACTCCTCTAGAGTCGAAAGACATAGGGTCAAAACCATTGGCCATAGTCCAGGGTGCAGTGAGAGTAATTTTTTTGGCAAACAATCCCTCTGACTGAGTTGAAAGTACAAAATGATTTGCTGTGTGTACAAATGATAATTTTACCACCTAAAACATTTATTTTTAAAACCCTGGCACCTTGCAGGACCAGTAAGAGTTGGGCACTTGGCCAATTTTCTCTTTTCTGATTCTCATTCATCAAACCCTCCTCCCTCAGCCTTACATTCTCAAAGTTTACTTGAACTTTCCAGACAGAGAATTATTAGGCAAACAGAGTTCTGTATTCCATCACCCATCTTTAGGAGAAGACAGGAGGAAGAGGAAAGTAAGCAACTAGAAGTTAGAGCAGGGAGTGGCCTTCATAATTAGCCAGTGCAATCTCCTCATATTAGACATAAGTAAATTGAGGATCAGAGAACCTGTCTAGCGCAAGGCTTCATAGTTAGCAGAATTGGGCTGAAGTGCGAAGAATCCTGGAATCAGAACACAGGGGTCGGTCTCTTGGCTGTCACTTTCTTAGGGTGCACGGCTACTGGCACAGCCTTCCAGTCTGTAAATTTAGGAGATTAAATGAGATTAAACTCTTAACTTTAATGCCCTCTGGACCTCAGTTTACTCATCTGTAAGAATTAAAGTTAGGAGAAAAGGGGACGATATTGGACCTAATACGAGGCCCCTTCCTGCTTTGAGGTTCTATGATTTTAACCTCTGTCACTATCTCTGCACCCCCCCCCCCAAAAAAAAAAAAGATTAAAATAGTTCAAAGTCTCTAGATCAACAACTGCACATTAATCATGCCCGTGCGTTTTCTCAGGGCCAGCTGCTGTTTCTGACTGCTCGGGACAAAGGCTGAAGATTGGGGGAGGGGGATCTGGGTTAAGCACAAGAGTTTGTAAAAGTCGCGTCCTCAGCCACCACCATGTCAGAAAAAAAATGAGAGTGAGGGAGGACTGGTAACTCCTTCCCGAGAAGACGAAATTGGAGACGGGCGTGGGCCGCGTTTAGTCGGAAACCAAGCAGGAGGATGGATTTTCAGAGAGGAGGCGCGCTCCCTCCTTGCCCAGCGCTCAGTGGTCCAAGGGCAAGGTCCGCTCCCGGGCCAGGCGGGGGCAGTCGAGGTGTGAGGAGGGAAAGGAGAACGAGCAGTCTGCCACGTGCTCGCTCCCGCGAGGCGGCGGCGCGCCCGTGCGCGCGCCTCATTTCTTTTGCCCGCCCCCAGCGGCCCGATCTCTTCAGTGCAAGGCGGGCGAGCGGGTGCGCGGGCAGGCCGGCGAGGATGCGGCCGAGGCGGAGGCGCGCCCAGGCGGTTTGAAGCAGCGGTTGGCTGCCACGGGCCGGAGAGATGAGTTGGAGGGCCGCCCCCGGCTCGGGGCAGTGAGGGGCTCGGGGCCGGGGGTGGGGGTCGAAGTCGAAGAGGAGGAGGAGGAGGCGGCGGCGGCGCTGCCTTCTTTCTCCGCGCCCCCTTCCTCCTCCTCCTCCTCCTCGGCGCCCCCGGGCTCAGACATGAGCGGGGCCGAGTGGCCCGAGCCGCCGCAGCCAGGCCGAGGCCGGGGCCGGGGCCTCGGCCTGCGGGCCCTGGGGCTCCCCATGTCGCCGCTGCTCCTGCTGCCGCCGCCGCTGCTGCTGCTGCTGCTGCTGCTTCCCGAGCCGGGGGCCGGGGTCCCCGCAGCCGCCGCTGCCGAGCGGTTCCCGCTCCCACTGCCCCCGGCCGTGGGGCCCAGCGTGAGCCTCTACTTGAGCGAGGAGGAGGTGCACAAATTACTCGGTGAGTGAGACCCCCGGGTGGGCGCGGGGCGAGGAAACGCCGTGGTGGGGAATGACTTTCCAAAATGGATTTCTTTCTGCCCCTCCCCCATTCTCTCCCACCTTCGGGGAGGCTGTTCCCCGGCCCCCACCCCGGAGATATGGTCCATTGGAGCTCTCGGGGTGCTCACAAGTCATGCCTTCCACCGCAGCCCACCTATACTGTGATTCCGGGATCTCCCGTCATATTCTAGTGTCTTCCCTGGTTTGATGATTTCCAAGTTATCCAGTTGTTTGTATGTAGTTTGCATGATATCTCTCCCATCAGACTGCAAACTCCTGGAAGGCAGGGACTAGTCTTTTTACTTCTCTATGTATCGCTGGAGCTGAACACAGTGCTTGGCAAATAGAAAGCGCTTACTAACTGTTTATTGATTGGCCGACTTAACTTCTCTCGTCCCAAGATGTTGGACTTTTGTGGTGCTTCTGCTCAAAAAGCCCGGCTTGCAGCATCTTCACTTTTCTTGTCTATATAGTCACTGTCTTCCATCAAATTTAGGATTTTTAAGTTGTAATTTTTTTCATTTGTTAAATATATATATTTCTCTCTCGCCTGCTACAAGAGAAAAGAAAAAAAAATCCTTGTGTGGAATAAGCATAGTCAAGCACAAGTTTCCCACTTTGGTCTTGTCCAAAAATATGTCTTATTCTACATTTTTAGTTCTGTCACCTCACTGTCAGGAGGTGGCTAGCATAGCATTCTTCCAGTCCTCTGGAATTATCCAAGATTTAAGGTTACCAGGCATTCCTTGCCATGCTGGCTGGGAAGTTCTATTCGTTTTCTCTGCTTTGTGGTTGAGGGAGAGAGGGAGACCTGGAAGAGAAGGAGGGTATCTTGCAATTGCAACTCTTACAGATCCAGCTTCTTCCTCGACTTAACACACACACACACACACTCTTTCACTCACACACTCCTCTCTTCTCTCTCTCTCTCTCTCTCTCTCTCTTTCTCTCCCCACCCCCCTTCACCCACCACTTCTCCCCCTTCAGAAGGTGGGAAAGCGCTATCAAAGCTATGGTAGTTTCTTTAATTCCGAAGTTTATGCTTCCCAGTCTGGGAACCAACCAAATAAATTTATCTAGCTCTATAATTTCTCACGAGATTGACTCTAGTCTTTCCTCTCTTAGAAAATAGAGGGATTAGGGACCCTTCTCTTCCTACTGTTTCACCCAGGGGTTCGTTACTTGAATCTGTCTTCCTTTTTTTGATAACTGTTAAAGTCCTCTCTCACTGTTTCAGCTCCAAAACAAAGTGCCACATTGCTTTCCTCTATTCCTGACAAATGTTTCTCAGACTCTTATATTAAGGCCCTGGGTTTCAAATATTCCTTTAGTGATGATGCTGTTTCAGTACTTACAAGTACTTAACTGTACTAAAACTGAAAGGCATCTTCGGTAGAGTAAATTTGGGAAGACTGAATTCAAGTACTGTCTGTGACATTAGTCAGTCAACAAACTTTATAAAGGGCTATGCTTTCTGCCTTGTCCCTGAGAAAGTCTCTTAACCTCTTAATAGTTCAGGCAACTAAGACTAAAAATTTCAGAGCAGGTGTCGAATCTGCATCTCTGTTCTCTCAGAGAGTTCACTATATTATGGAAATCACAGTTTTTGTCCCCCTACCCTCCAAACAAAAACAAGACTACAAAATAAACTAAAACTATAGGAATTCAGAAATCAGATCAATGAGTTGCTTTTAATTCAGAATTTTTTTTTACTTAATTTTGAGTCCAAATTAATTTCCCCCTCTCTTTGAATCCATGTCATGGAGGAAGAATTGGTTTTGCACTACTTTTGATTTGTTTTCCCAAGTCTTTCTGGGTCTGGACTTTAAAAAAAAAAAAAGTCCTTATAAGTGGTAGTTACAAATTTTTAGAACTTGGATTTAAAACCCTGTGGATGCTGTGGAGCAACTAAAGAAAAAAAATAGTCATGGAAATTATCTCCCAAACAGAAGTTTTACTTGTGAAGTTTTAATTTTCAGAAAAAATTTTTTTCGAATTCTACTTAATTTCTTTCTGATAGCTCATGTAGGTACTGTATATTGCAGCAAGACTCATAGGATTTCAAACTTGGACAAGCCATGAGAGATCATTTTGTTGTTCATTTTACAGATGAATTTGGGCTTGAGAGGTAGCTTATAATTAGATGAAAGTCATACTATTAGGTAAAGACAGAGCAGGTCTCTTGTTCTAGGACTCTGCTTCACACTGAGCTTGAACTCTGTTGCTTTTTAGACGTATTTATCCTTTCTTTGAAGCTTATGGAAAATGACACTGAATTAGAATTACTGTCAGCAAATTTCTTTGAGAATTCTTAAAAAAGCATTGATTTGTATTATTGAATAATCAAGAAACACATTAGTCAGAGTTTTTGTGTTATGAGATAGTACTTAAGTCCTATTTTTATGAACGGAGTTAAAACAAACATTGTATAAGCATAAATTTTTGATTCTTAGTGTCCTGGGTATTTATAAAATTCGAATGCACAAGAAAAAGTTAAATCATAATTAGAGACATAATAACTATTGCTTAATTTTTTTTTTCTTTAAGCATAGAAAAGTGATTTTAAAAGATGTTACAATTTTTTGATTATAACACTTCTTTTAAAAGTTATATGATTGTTCATGCTGTCTGATTTTTTTCTACCAAGTTTTTTTGGGGGGAAGGGGACAGAAGTTTATTTTTCATAATTCCTGGAAAATGATTGACCTTATCTTATGCAATTTACTGCCACTTTCATAATATCTTTACTGTCTTAGCCTTCACAGCACCAGTGGAAATGGAGAGGTTACTGCTGATGTCTGATACTAAGTATTCCTGATAAGCCAAGTTGGAACTTGGAATACATTTTCCATTGAAACAATGTTGTAAATGTTGGTTAGGTATAAATTAATTGGGCTTTTGTGGACTGGCTTATGAACCTAGCCTCATTTAAAATACTATTTACAGGAAAAAAATGTATTTTAAATTCTAAACAAAAGAATTTATAGACTGAGATAAGAGTTAAGAAACTACATCTTTTTCCTTTCTTTAAAGAGGTGGGAGGTATGATTGTGCATATATTGTCCATTGAAGTATTGGTTGGTTTTGCTGAACAGTTTACTTCACTTTCCTTATACTTTGTTACAAAAGAAAATTCTTTGGATGGGGGTGGGTTGGGGTGGGGGAGGGGAAGAGATGCACATAGAAATGAAGATGATGTTAAACCAAAATGTTTCAATAATATGATAGAAAAAATTTAAATAATTTATAGAACACACACCCATTAATAAACTGGAAATTACCTGTACTTGATGGGATCAGTCATTAATTACTTAAGGAAGAGATGCCTATAGGGATCAGTATAGGCACCAGTAGCTATTTTCTTTATAATGCCAACAAGAATAAAACTGCCATTAACTGGAATGCTTTGGAAATAAGAGTATGAGACTACCTTTCTTGCCCTGAAGTTTGGAGTATACCTGATATTTGATTTTTGAGTACTCTCTTTACTAGCCCATGCAGGGTGTATACTCATAATATATTCTAATCGATGACTCTTTTTATCGAGCTCCAGGGAATGCAGAATGTTTGTAAGAAGTTTGTATTACAGGTGAATGATGCAGTTTTTGAATAGCAGAGTTCTTCTATTTTATTCTGTAGGAGGCTGATTGGGGAGAAATATTAGAATTATAGAAAGAGACAATATCTGCAAAAGTAGTAGAGGGAGGCCTCAAAGTCATATAGTTGAACATCAGAAACAGAGATGTGAAATTAAAAGACATGACTTTAAAGAAAGACCACTGGGCTTTTCCGTGGATTTAGAGTTAAAATACATTGCTCCTATTAGAATGTGAACTTCTTGCTTTTCTGTGTAGCTTTAGCATTTAGCACAGTGCTTTGCACAAAATAAATGGTTAGTAGATGTCCTTTCCTGATCTGTCCCGTCTTATCTTTTCCTCTCCTCAGATATCAAACCATTTTCTTTTCAGTTGCATTTAGGCCTTATACCAGGTTAAAGGTGGAAAATTAATAATAGCCATCTAGTCTAAACAGCTGGGTTGCTCTAAGATTGTTTTGCAAAGATTTTTTTTTTTTAAAGAACTATTTGAAATAGCCTTGAAGAGATAAAGAACATTATATTTTAAAAATCACTGCCCCAATTTAATACAGGTAAGAGAATTTAAAACACCTTGGAATTGTTAATGGAGTTGTGAACTGACACAACTGGAGAGTAATTTGGAACTATGCCCAAAGGGCAATCTCTGCATACACAGAAACAGCAATACCATTCCTAGGTCTGTATTCTATAGAGATTATAAAAAAGGGAAAAGGATCTACATGTATACTAATATATTTATAGTAGCTCTTTTTTGTGGAGACAAAGAATTGAAAATTGAAGTAATGCCCATTGATTGGGGAATGACTGAACAAGTTGTGGTATAGAAATAAATGGAATACTATTGTACTATAAGAAATGATGAGCAGGAAGATTTCAGAAAAAACTCATGCTGAATGAAAAACAGAACCAGGATAACATTGCATAAAGTAACAATAGTATTGTGAGATGATCATCTCCGATTGATTTAACTCTCACAGGTGGAAGAATCCAGAGAAATAACTATAGTCTGAATGCGATTAAAATGTACTATTTTCACTTTTTTGGGGGTGGCTTTTCCCTTTTGTTCCTTTTCTTCTTTCACAATGGGACTAATGTGGAATTATACTTAGCTGTGGGGAATAGATAAGGTGAAGAACTTACAGGGATGTATGCATTCTTTTTCTATATTTTATTATTTCTGTGTCTCCCCTATGACCTGTATAATATGTGCAGGCTCATATCTATTTGAGCCTTGGCCAGCTAGAAACATATTTATTTAACCTGAACTGATGACATTTATTGGTATTTGACATTTATCAATATTTAGTCTATTAGCTGGATCACTGTCTGTTTAATTAAGCCTGAAGGCCTGGCTTTCTGTTTCCTAGAAATCAGGAGATTTCAGGGAAACAGAAACCTTCCATTCCAATCTCCCCAAAAAGCAACAACCAATTACTTCTTTAGCCCTCCTACCGCGAGCTTTCTCTTTCTTATCTTGCGATGGGACGGCTCATCCTCTGGAGGTTTTCAATAAACAACTTTTCTGCCTTCTACTGAGTGATCTCTGAGTAGTCATTTTGGGTAAGGGTCTTCTAGTATCCCTCACATACCTGATTGCATGTGTATAATTGCACATATATAACCTATATCAGACTGCTTGCCATCTTGAAGAATGGGGATGGAAAGGGAAGGAGGGAGAAAAAGTTTGAAAGTCAAAGTTTTAGGAAAAATGAATGTTGAAAACTATTTTTACATGTAGTTGGACAAAAAAGAAAAATACTACATATAATGAAAATGTAAAATAAAAACCTTATGGATTAAAAAAAAACTTACCAATTGGCACTCTTTATTCTAATATTTAACTTCAATTCCTTTATCTTGTAATTTTTAAAAAGTACTTTTTAAAAGGCCTTCCTAAGATGTGTTCTTTAGATGTCAAAGCCCTTACAACCTTTTTTTTTTTCCCCCCTTCTGTAGGCTTTTATTCACAGTGTTTTAGGTTTGGGTCTAGCATACCACAGAACATTTATTCATTTACCATTTCTGACATTCTCTCTAAGAATCTTTGTCAGCATTTCACTTGTTAATTTTTTTTTCCTCCTCTGCTTTGAACACTTTACATTGTTCCTTCAGTTACTTTAGCGTAATCTTTTTTTTTTTCCTTCATGGTAGCCTTATTCTTGCTGATCCTCTGCCTTTCATTCTCATACCTGTTTCCTGTTTGTTATTTCATTCACTTTGGGATTTTGCTTATTCCTTTTTCTTATGTTTTTATGTGGTTATTTAATTTTCCTCTTAGTTAAATAGATTTGGCTGTTTCCTCCTCTTCCACTTAGTCCTGTTTTTAAATTTTCATTTTTGTGCACCTTTCTAGGAATAATTTTTCTCACTTCATTGTCTATCTTTCTGTCTACTCTAGACCTTCATACTGTAGTTTATAATCCTTATAATTATTTAGTTTCTTCTCTGTATTTCCTATGACTCTGAACTTGACAAGTTTCCATTCTGGGGCTTGTTCCTCAAAACAGTTTCTATCACTGTTTTTTGGAGCTTGCCCTGGCAGTTTTCTATTTTCCGTTGTGCTTCATTCCCAAGAAATGCCAGTTCCTGCAGGTGGACATTGCCCAATGATAATCCCCTTTTCTTCTCCTTCTCCTTTCCCTCCCCTTCCATTACATAACTCACCATTCTTTTGTACCCTCCCTCTGCTAATTTTTTTCTGCTATTTGTATGTAGCAAATCATCTTTGATCATACTTTTCTCCCAGGTACCATTTGTTTCAGCTTCCTCCTCCTCCCAAGACACCTTTCCCCCTTTCATGTATCCATCCATTTTATAATGTATTCCTCAAAAACATTGATGCACCTATAAGCAGGGTATCACCAGTTTTGCCCATAATACCCTAAGCCTGCCTCTCCACTGTTAGTCTCCACCTTACCTTCACACCATCTCCTCCTGCACATTTAAAAAGCAGATTTCATTCCCCCACCAGAATTTGTTTCCAATGGGATTGTTAAATCTAATGTGTGTTATAATTTTCACACATCTTCTTTTTTAATTCTTAAGGCAAACTATGGATTCTATCATTTCACTTGCTGTGCTCAGAAGTTCTGGACAGTTTTCTTGATATTATATTATGGTGTTGAGATGTTTTGACTTGGGCTCTTCTAGAAGATCTGTAATATTAGTTATCTCTACACATTCTATCTAAAAGATCAATATGTTTTTGTTGAATAGATAGCATATTTTCTTTTAATGTTATTGCCTTTTCCTTCTTATCCTTTAGTTTGTTCTTTACTTCAATGTATTTGCATTCCCAATAAATTGTCCTCTTTTGTTTCTTTGGTGAGACTTGCCAAGATAGATTCAAGTTTTTATAATTGGTGAAATAATTTTATTTTGCTGGCCATTTTATGCACTTGTAATTCTCATTTCTCTTTTAAGCCACTTAGGAACAGCATGTTGTGGTTCCATGTTCTTAAATTTTACGGGGTGATCTGCCTAATTAAGTGTTGGATCGTTTTTTTTTTTTCTTATGTTTTATAGTATTTGTTCATAGTTGCCTGAACTCTTTATTGGGTTTGGAGGCTATATTTCTTTTTATGACTGGTTTCTCACAAAAACATTAATTCACCTGTAGACAAGATGTTGCTAGGTTTTGTCCACTTGACTTCTGCCTTCACCCTATCTTCTTATCAACATAAGAGAAAGAAGTCTCTTACTGGTCTCATTCTATTGTTTTTGTTGTCCTTGGCTACTGCATTCATTCATCTTCTCCTTCATTTCTTTTGGTTTATCTGCTTATGTTCAGGATCTTTGAGTTTTCTTTCTCCATAGATCTTTGTTAATGTCAATCTTTCCCCTCCTTGTTTACCCTTTTTCTTAATTCTTATTGCTGCTCTCCTTTCGGGTGATGGGCTCCTTGGTAACTGGATCTCAAAGCACTTCAGCCTCCTCTCTCATTGGGCAAATCACATTTTATCAGCCTAGGTACATAAAACTGGCTCTTAACTGAGTGCTGCATGCTTTTTGGAGTGTCACATAGCCTCTCATTAATTGTGTCCTGTTCCTTTTATTCTGTTCCTCACTTCCTTAGCATGAAATTCAAAGTATTCCAAAGGTGATTTCTGCAATTTGGAATCTGGGGCTCCTGAATCCTAGGTAGCAGAGGGATAGGTCAGTATTTGGGGTTCTACTTCAAGCTTAGACATGGGTCCTATTTCTGTCCTTTCACTCTTTAGAAGTCTTTTACATCACAGAACATCACTGTGCCACATACTGAGTACCAACAAATTCTACAAACTGGAGCTAGGGTTTTTCCTTTACTAGAAGGAAAGGGAAGAATGGGATATTGATTCCTATAGGTTAGTGGGTGTAAGAGGAGAGTATATTGTGTGGATTCAAGGTAGGTGTCAAATTCATGTTTTTGTTTCTTTTAAAACCTTCTTTTGAGTTTTTGGTGTCCTAGAGTAGAGATGTAGGTTACATGTTACTTAGAAAACCACAAGTTAACATTATAATCTATGTTGTATTTTTATTTATTTTGTTAAACATTTTCCAATTATATTAGTGGCCTGCCACTGGAAGTTTTAACACCTTTATCCTGAGACATGGAATCGGCTATAGTTACTTTATTTTTGCCACGTAATTTTTGTTTTGAAGAGTTTTAAAGCTTATGAAGATCAGAGAAAATGTCTATAGTTCTCTGTCTTGTTCATCAAGTGACTCAGAAATGTCAGCATTTAATTTATTTTGCAAGTGCTTTTTACTCTCCCGGTTTTTATTAAAAAACAAAACAAAACAAAACAATGTAATACTTCTACTTAGGTTTCCCTCTTCTATATATCTCTTTAGCCATACTGCTTTCACATAGCACATACATTTTCAAATAGGTTAAAAATTGGTAAGTGGCAGATTTATGAGTTAAAAACCAGATCTTCTGGGTCTTAGCCCAGATCTGTCTCTATGCTTTCTTATATTTTAAAAGAATAGTGGATTTTAAAGTATTTTGTAGGTATGAAGCAATATTTTTATAAGTAACTAAAGCTAAAAATTTAGATTGGCACAAAAGCATATAGTGTACCATTTTATATCTTTGAAAACAGTTAAATTCTGCTTAGTCATTTACCTCTGGAAGACATTGGCCTTTTAAAGAAAGATTCCAGTAGAAATACTGAGATTCACATAGTAAAAGTTTTTTCAGAAGGCAGTTTTTATTTGAAAGTAATTGTATCAATCTCTATATAATTATTGCTAAGACAGTCAGTGAATTTAACCTTCACTTCATAGGAGACCCAGTGAAAGAATTAATTGTAAGGAGAGAGTATGAAAGTTTCATATAGATTAGTTTCATATAGATTAGCTAATATGTGAATCTGATATTCTAGAAAGAGGAAAGGAAATAAGGATTTATATGGTGACTTGAGATAGGGAGACCGAGCAGAAGACTATTGCAATATTCCAGACATATATTAAACATAGGTGCCAAATCCTATGTGCTAAACTGCTGAGGTAACAGACAAAAACAGAAGAAATAACAGACTTCAATAAATTCACATTCTAATGGGGGAGGAGAGACAACATTCAATTGACTATGTAATAAAATATGTACAGGAGAAATGATTTCAGAGGCAATAAAATAACATTGGGGAATAGAGGAGACTTCTTGTAGAAGGTGGGATTTTAGCTGATCCTTAAAAGGCAGCCAGTGAAAATGTAGATTGAATCAGGAGGCATTAGTGTCTCACAAAGAACAGCAAGGAACCCAAGTCTTAGTTCAGCTTTGAGAAGGTTCAGAATACCTATAGTTCAGTGCCCAGACAGAAACAAAACAGAAAAGCAAGCCAGTTCAGTCAGGGAGAATGGTGGAACAGGCCTCCTGGGGCTCTGGATAGAATTAGGCATCTTGATGGTACCCTAGAGAGAACAGGAGATTCTCTTACCCCAGACTAGTAAAATATGGTGGTAGCACTATCAGAAGAGAACAGAGGAGATGTCAAGGTAGATTTTGCAACAGATTGTATATAAAAGATGAGTAAAGTTGAAGTTGGCCCCTATTATGAGCTTGAATGACTAAGAGATGGTGATAACTTATGATAGAACTGGTAGAAGAGAGGAAGGCATTTGGGGAAAAATGAGTTCAGTTTTAGACGTGTTGAGTTTTAAGTTATCTTAAGGAACATCCATTTAAGAGAGATCCAGAAGACAAGAGGTGGATCTCTTTCACTTTGTTCTCTGGAATGCTTGCTCCATAAGCAGCAGGCATACTTTAATCTTGAAACTTTTCTGATTTCTGACTTTTGTCTAGACTTGAACTCCTGACTCTATGCTTTATCCAGAATCATGATTCTGGGCTCAACACTTTATCTATGTTGATGAACTCTTAAATTCTCTTAGCCAATCTTAGTTTGTTATTTTTTTCCCTTAAATTTCTTTTTATTTAATTCAGTATTTCTCAATTACATTAAAAATGTTACATTGATTAAAAAAAAAGTTAGAGCTTCAAATCTCTTCCTTCCCCCTTCTCACCCCTTGAGAAGGCAAGCAATGTGATATCATTTTACACGTGAAGTTATGTAAAACATGTCTGTATTATCTATGTTGCAAAAGAAAACACACAAAAAACCAACAAGAAAAATAAAGAAAGAAAAACAAGATGCTTAAATCTGTATTCAAGAGTTCATCAGTTCTGTGGAGGTGGGTCCTTTGGAATTGTATAATTGTCTTGAGCATAGTAGCTAAGTCTTTCACAGTTGATCATTACAATACTGCTATTACTAGGTACAGTGGTTTTTTAGTTTACTCATTTCTTTTTATCAGTTCACATATGATTACTTTTGGGAGAATTCTTAATCAAACAAGGGATAGATGTAGTCACAAAGAATAGACAATTTTGATTACAAAAAGTTATTTTTTAACATTCGTTTTTTAAGTGAAATTTTGAGTGGCAAAATTTCTCCCTTCCTCCTCCCTAAGTCAGTAAGCAATTCAATATAGATTATGCATGGGTTACACAAAATTTTTAAGGATTTTTTTTTCAGGAACAGATGCAACTATAATAAAGGGAGAATGTGTTGATGAAGGAAAACATTGCAGTAAATATTTCTAATAAACATTTGGTTTTTGTAATGTATTATGGGCTAGAACTTGAAACAAGATACTAAGTGGAATTGAGGAGACAGTGGTTAAATCTAGTTTAGCATTGATTTAATCCTACAACAAATAATGGTTTCCTAGTGATATAATGATTGGTTTATACTCAGTGTGGAGCATATAAGCAGGGACTGAGAGCCACAGAAGAGAAGCTCTCTGAGCCAGAGAAGACAAGCGCACTAGAAGCTCTCAGAGGCTGAGACAGATTTCTCTTTCAACTTTGTGGTGGCTGGAAGCTGAAATGAAAACCTTTGGATTTGGAGAGATTCAGAGGACAGAGAAAACAGGCGAGAGCTCAAGCTCTCAGAACCAAGGAGAGGGGTAGGCCTCTAAGAAAGCTAGCTGAGTCCCAAGTGAAGGAGACAGGACTTTGAAAGAGATAATAAAGGATTTGGATTGAAACAAAGGCTGCTCCCAGAGACCCCAAGAAAACCAAACCAAAGAGAACATGACATTTTGGTGCAAATTGATGCAAATATGTTAGAAAGAGCTATATCCCCCATATATAAATGATCAAAAGATAAGAACAGGAAGTTTTTGAAAGAAGGAATGTAAAGTATCAACAGTCATATGATGGAATATGCTAAATCACAATAAGACATATACAAAATAAACAACTCTAGGATCTTAGTTGCATGTCCAATTCATTGATCTGTTTTTTTTTTTTTTTTCATTTTGTTGATGTAAGAATTTAGAGAAATAAAATTTCCCCAAAGTATTATTTTGGTTGCATCCCATAAGTTTTGGTATGTTGTCTCATTGTTTGTCTCTTTAATGAAATGATTATTTCTGTGATTTGTCCTCTGACCCACTTATTCTTCAGGATTAGATTATTCCATTTGATTTTTAACCTATATTTCCACTAACCTTTGTTGAATGTTAAAATTACATTATAATCCATAAAGAATACATTTGATATTTCTGCCTTATTTACATTTGATTTTGAAGTTTCTATATCTTACTACTTGGTTTGTTTTTGTGTAAGTGCCATGTGCCCCTGGGAAAAAGGTATATTCCTTTCTGTTTTCATTCATTTTTTTACAAAGATCTGTCATATCTCACTTTCTTTATATTCTATTCACGTCTTTAGCATCTTTTTTGTTTACTTTTTGGTTGGATTTATTGAGTTCTAAGAGGGGAGATTGAGATCCTCTGTTAGTAGATTTTTTAAGTGTTTCTTCCTATAATTCACTTTATTTCTCCTTTAAGAATTTGAATGCTATATCACTTGATGCATATGTTTGGTATTGATATTGTGTCATTGTCTCTGGTACCTTTTAGCAAGATGTAGTTTTCTTCCTTATCTCTTTTAATTAGATTAATTTTGTCTGAGATCAGGATTGCTGTCCTTGCTTTTTTTTTTTTTTTTTTTTTTTTTAACCTTCAGCTGAAGCATAGCAGATTCTGCACCAGCCCCTTACCTTTACTCTGTGTGTATCCTTCTGCTTCTAGTGTGTTTCTTGTAAACTTTATATTGTAGGATTTGGGGTTTTGATGCCATTCTGCTATCTGCTTCTATTTTGTGAGAGAGTTCATCCCATTACATTCAGAATTATGATTATTAAATGTTTATTTCCTTCCATCCTATTATTTCTCCTTATTTGTTTTCTCTCTCCTTTCACCCTTATCAGTACCTATCTATCCTTTCTTCTGTTGTGCTGTCCTCCTCCTTACTTAATTCCCTTCTTCCCTGTAGGGTAAGACAACTTTCTGTATTCAACATACCAAATATCAAAAGTATTCAACCACTTTGCTTTGTTTTGGACACAACTGTTTAATAAGGCTATAGAAAACTTGCAATATTTCTTAAGTAACATAACTCCTGATAGATTTTCAAAAACAAATATTTACTGGTATCTTTTGTTTTTTACTTCACTTACATTTTGCCTTGTGCTACTACTCCCTTTACCCTCTTCCAAAGAGCCATTTCATATAACAAATAATTTTGAAATATCTGTCAATATAGTGAAAAAAATCTGTTGTATTTAGTGTTCAATACCCATGGACTCTTGCTTCTATAAAGAAGAGTAGGAGGAGGTGTCTGTTTATTCTTTATAATTTCTTAGCATTGTTTCAGGTATTTTTTGTTATTTTTCTTTGCATTTCCATTTTTGTATTGTGCATGTTTTCCATTCTCTGATTATTTCATTTTGCATTCCTTTTTATTTGTGTCTTAAGTGCTTCTCTGTTTCTTAAAAGCACAGAGATATTCCATTATATTCATGGAGCAATTTGTTTATGTATTTCCTACTTTATGGGCATCTATTTTGTTGTCTTTTGACAGCATAATACAATGTTGTATATACATATATATTGTATGTACATATAAAATATGTATATTTTATTTACATTATTCTAAGTTGTTTTTCAGCATGGCTGAACCAATTCATCCCAATAGTACATATGTGTACTTTTCTACAACTCCTGCATTAATTTAAATAGAATTTATAAGGAAAGTTTCATAATTGAAATGGTAATACTTTGCCATTCATATGACATGCGTATATATTTGTGTGTGTATGCATAATAAATTGAAAAATAAAACAATGTTCTTCTGTCTTTGATATATGTAATATTATTCATAACATATTATTGCACCTCATGTATTATATAAACACACACATGCACACTTTTGAAAATGCAAGTACTTAATGTATTGTTGGTGGAGTTGTGAAATGATCCAAACATTCTGGAAAGCAATCTGGAAATGATGCCCAAAGGCCTATAAAACTGTGCATGCTCTTTCATATAGGCAGGAAAAGAACCCACATGTGCAAAAGTATTTGTAGCAGCTCTTTTTGTGGTAGCAAAGAAGTGGATGCCCATTAATCGGGTGGCTGAACAAGTTGTAGTACATGAGGGTAATGGAATATTTTTGTTCTATAAAAAATGATGAACAGGCTGATCATAGAGAGGCCTGGAAAGGTTTACATGAACTGATGCTGAGCACAACAAGCAGAACCAGGAGTACATTGTGTTCATCTGTGAAAGGCATGGTTCTTCTCAATAGTTCAGTGATCCAAAGGAATCTTGGTAGACTGGACAGAAAATGCCATCTGCAACCAGAGAAAGAACTAAGAAACCTGAATGTAAATCAACACATGTTATATTCTCTTCTTTTTTACTGTTTTGTTATCTCTCCCATGATTTTTCCTTTTTGCTTGATTTCTTTCCCAACATAATTCATAAAACAATGTGTATTTAAAATAAACTAAAAAAATACATGTACTTATATTTTAAGTTTCAAAGTTGGAAGACATTGTAGAACTCATCTGGTTCATCCAATTCACATTGAATAATAATAATACTTGACATTCCCATAAGTGTTTTCAAAATACTTTATATCTCTCATTTAAGCCTTCATCCATATTTATAATATAGGTATTATTATTTCTTCTTTTACAGAGATAGAAAATGAATCTACAAATAGTAAGTAAGTGTTGAAAGCAGGACTTGAATTCAGGTTTCCCTGATTCCATGTGAATTCCTGTTTGAAACTTAGGGAGGTTAAGTGATTTTTCCAGTCTCATAGGTAGCATAGATCCAAGCTTCTGACTCCAAATTCAAATTACATCACACATCCTCTCTTGCATTTTTTTATCCCACTCATTTTGTGCCTGCTTGGCCATGAAGCAGAGCAAGTTATACAACACTGTGATTTCTTGAAATAATAGAGATTAGTTAATTTGGAGAGAAGGAAGCACTGGAAGTAAGTTTTAGATGCAGTTTTAGAAGTGTAATAACCACTTATTGCCAACTATGGGAAGGCATTGTATTAGGACTTGAAAAGCACATATGTGAATAGGAAAAAAATGTATTAATTGACTATTTCCTGCTTATGTGTTCTTTGAAGATTATTTATAAATTTGGGAACTTAAATGATATTTTCCTATAGAAGTTATTTAAAAAAAAAGTAATTAGGATTTAATCACCATTGTATTTGAAGTACATTAAACTTTTCATTAAAATAATGCAAAACAATACTATTGTGCATGTGCATTGTTCTTAGCCAGATTCTAAATGCCTAACTTAGGTTATTGGAGATATGGGACTGTAGGAGATAGGAATATGTAGAAAAATGACATCCTGTTTTTCCTTTCACAAAGGGAGATTTAGAAATTATGAGGAACAAAATGTTTCTTCAGATGTTCACATACTAACTATAACATGATTTTTTCTTCCTCAGAATGACTTTTAAAAACTATGCAATTATAAGATTTTATGAAAAGTTATCTTCAATCACCAACAAAACCCAACAGCAAGAGATACAAAGAGAAATTCCATTCAGAATAACTGTTGATAGCATAAAATATTTGGGAATCTATCTACCAAAGGAAAGTCAGGAATTATATGAGCAAAATTACAAAAAAGTCTCCACACAAATAAAGTCAGACTTAAATAATTGGAAAAATATTAAGTGCTCTTGGATAGGCCGAGCGAATATAATAAAGATGACAATACTCCCTAAACTAATCTATTTATTTAGTGCTATACCAATCAGACTTCCAAGAAAGTATTTTAATGATCTAGAAAAAATAACAACAAAATTCATATGGAACAATAAAAAGTCGAGAATCTCAAGGGAATTAATGAAAAAAAAAATCAAATAAAGGTGGCCTAGCTGTACCTGATCTAAAATTATATTATAAAGCAGCAGTCACCAAAACCATTTGGTATTGGCTAAGAAATAGATTAGTTGATCAGTGGAAAAGGTTAGGTTCACAAGACAGAATAGTCAATTATAGCAGTCTAGTGTTTGACAAACGCAAAGATCCTAACGTTTGGGATAAGAATTCATTATTTGATAAAAACTGCTGGGATAACTGGAAATTAGTATGGAAGAAATTAAGCATGGACCCACACTTAACACCATATACCAAGATAAGATCAAAATGGGTCCATGACCTAGGCATAAATAACGAGATTATAAATAAATTAGAGGAATATAGGATAGTTTATCTCTCAGACTTGTGGAGGAGAAAGAAATTTGTGACCAAAGATGAACTAGAGACCATTACTGATCACAAAATAGAAAATTTTGATTATATCAAATTAAAAAGCCTTTGTACAAACAAAACTAATGCAAACAAGATTAGAAGGGAAGCAACAAACTGGGAAAACATCTTCACAATTAAAGGTTCTGATAAAGGTCTCATTTCCAAAAATATAGAGAACTGACTCAAATTTATAAGAAATCAAGCCATTCTCCAATTGATAAATGGTCAAAGGATATGAACAGACAATTTTCAGAGGATGAAATTGAAACTATTACCACTCATATGAAAGAGTGTTCCAAATCATTATTGATCAGAGAAATGCAAATTAAGACAACTCTGAGATACCACTACACACCTGTCAGATTGGCTAAGATGATAGGAAAAAATAATGATGAATGTTGGAGGGGATGCGGGAAAACTGGGACACTGATGCATTGTTGATGGAGTTGTGAACGAATCCAACCATTCTGGAGAGCAATCTGGAATTATGCCCCAAAAGTTATCAAATTGTGCATACCCTTTGATCCAGCAATGTTTCTATTGGACTTATCTCCCAAAGAAATACTAAAGAAGGGAAAGGGACCTGTATGTGCCAAAATGTTTGTGGCAGCCCTGTTTGTAGTGGCTAGAAACTGGAAATTGAATGGATGCCCATCAATTGGAGAATGGCTGGGTGAATTGTGGTATATGAATGTTATGGAATATTATTGTTCTGTAAGAAATGACCAGCAGGATGAATACAGAGAGGCTTGGCGAGACTTACATGAACTGATGCTAAGTGAAATGAGCAGAACCAGGAGATCATTATACACTTCGATAACGATATTGTATGAAGATGTATTCTGATGGAAGTGGATTTCTTTGACAAAGAGACCTAACTGAGCTTCAATTGATAAATGATGGACAGAAGCAGCTACACCCAAAGAAAGAACACTGGGAAATGAATGCGAACTATCTGCATCTTTGTTTTTCTTTCTGGGTTATTTTTACTTTCTGAATCCAATTCTCCCTGTGCAACAAGAGAACTGTTCAGTTCTGCAAACATATATTGTATCTAGGATATACTGCAACATATCTAACATATATAGGACTGCTTGCCATCTAGGGGAGGGGGTGAAGGAAGGGAGGGGAAAAATTGGAACAGAAATGAGTGCAAGGGATAATGTTGTAAAAAAATTACCCTGGCATGGATTCTGTCAATATAAAGTTATTATTAAATAAAATAAAAGAAAATATTAAAAAAAAAGAAAAGAAAACTTATCTTCAAGTTCAGATCATCACAAGTTCTATATACTGAGGACAATAAACAAGACTCACATTTCTGTTGATGGAGGTATAATTCTTAAAAGAACAGACTACCCTCTTTCCTTATATGATGGATGACTTTTGATCTAGAAGTTGGTAAATGTGTTTTGTTTTGATTATATCTCAGAGGATTTGAATTAGTCTCTGGATTTAGTACAACCTGTTTATTTAGTTACTTTATTTTTACTTAGGCAATTGGGGTTAAGTGACTTGCCTACAGTCACACAGTTAGGAAATTTTAAGTGTCTGAGATCAGATTTGAACTCAGATTCTCCTGATTTCAGGGCTGGTGCTCTAACCACTATGCCAACTAGCTGCCCCCTGTTTATATATTTATTGATAGAGATGGGGATGCATCTCTGTTTGTTGAAAAATTCAGAATATAGAGTATGGTGCAGAGTCTATTGTGTTAATTATTCTATCCATCATCATGTTTTATACATAAAAAGTAAATTTTTGAATGAATTAACAAAGGAACTTGTAAAGATATGGAGGTTAGAAGGTATACCTTTGACGTGGGACCTAGAGATTCCTTAAAAAATAAGCATATTTAAACTATGTTTTTAAAATTATGGTAAGCATAAATTTGTGAGAAAAACAAGTTATAACCAATAGATTTTTAGTGTTTCTAATGACATGTTGTTACATATTCATTTCCCTGAATTTTCTTATTTCTCTTAATTCATTTTGTTGAAAACATTTTTCCCAATAGTTTGACATTTCATATTATTATCATCTATAAATATTCTTTACATAAGAAAAGATGTTTTTCAGCAGTGGAAACAAATAATAGTACTTCCCTTTTCTTCCTTTCAGTCACAGTAGTTGCTGTGAGAGAGCTGAAAGAACTAATAGATGTAAAATGGGATCTGAAGTTTTGGGATTTATGTATATAGACTTTAGGAGTGATAGAGATACTGATTCTCACTCTTCTTTTCCACCTTGCATCAGGATTCTTGAAACTCAAGACCTTAAGATTCTTTTTAAATTTAGGTTATTGATCTGGATCACTAACAAAAGTTAGAGAAATTATGGTTGTTAATGAAAATACAGAATGTCTATTGGTTGGATGATTCTAGTCTTCATTGAAATTACCTGTAACATACAATGAAAAGTAAATGTTTGAATGTAGGGTATATATTTGGTATGATTGTATGCAAATGTATCTAACTCCTGATTTTTGGAGGGCTTTTTATTTTGAAAAATAACCCTAGAGAAGATTTATTTAGGTAAAATCATTAGTTATTAAAATAAATTTTTCTTCATTTTGAACTTACAAAGAATCCAAAAAGAGCATTTATAAACACTGAACACCTGCAAGAGTACATGAAAACATAAATTTGCGTTTTATATTTCTTTAAAAGAAATAATAAATTGCACACACACACACACACACACACACACACACACACACACACACATATAAACTGCCCCCTATCTATATTTATTTACTTTTGAACTTTTCCATGCATTTAAAAAAGTTTCCCTGAACTTTTTTTATTATTGTTATTACTGCTACCTTCCCCTATTAAAAAATAAGAAATAAATAAAAAGTTTGTAATAAATAAACATAATCAAGCAAAACAAAGCTATATAATGGCAGGATCAAAAAATATATCTGTCTTTCAGTACCTTTAGTATTTCATCTGTTAGGAGGTGGGTAACAAGTTTCCTCTTGTCTTCTGGAATCATGATCAATTATTGCTTTGATTATAGTTCTTAAGTCTTTCAAAGTTATTTTTCTTTCTGGTGTTGTCCTTGTTTATTCTTTTGGTTTTCACTTTTTTGTATATTCATAATCTTCAGGATTCTTTGAAATTGTCTTTATCATTTATTTTTCAGGACTTAATTGTCACTTATCATTTCTTATGAGGGAATAGTATTCCTATACATTAGTATTCTGTAGTTCAGTCATTCCTCAATTGCTGTGTGCCTTTTTAGATTCCAGATTTTCCCTCCTCCTTTCTGAGATCAACTCACCTCTCTTATCTCCTTTCTGAATCAAGACATTTGTTTTGCTTAAGACTTATTTCCTCCTTGGAGTTGTCCTCTCTTTTGATACTCCTGCAGTCCAGTCCTCTTCCCTGATATTTCTACACAAAACTGTATGTACATTTGTATTTAACTTTTCCTTGTCCAGTTCATATATGAGTGGGGTTCATCAGTTGTTTTCTTCTGCAATCCTTTCTTCCATGTCTGTGACAACCGCTAGCACCTCAGAATCAGCTGGAGTCAGGATAAGCAAAAGTTCTCAGTCTTTATTCTTGGTCCTTAGGTGCAGGATTGAACAGGATGGAAGCAGAATCTCTGCGACCACTTTCTCCCTTGTCTACCGCCAAGTGTGACTCTGGCTAATCTTACTCCACCCCTAGTTCCTCCTACAATCCTTTATATATATACCAATCATTGAGCCAGCATGGATAGTGGAAAGGACCATTTTCCAAGCATATGCCTATAGAGTATTGTCCAAATGGTAGTTAGCCTCAAGTGCTCAGCAGTCCTGACCTCAGTGCATCGGTTCAATAGTTTCAGCCCTCTACACATGTCCATTTGGATATTCTTCTCATACGTTTCAACTATGAGAAATAAAGTTCTAACCTCTTCTTCCTTTTTATATTCCATTTTTAAAGTTCTCTTAAAAGAGAATTAATCCATATAGTGCAGTAAGAAATAATGAAAATGATAAATACAAAGAAGCATAGAAAAATGTATTTGAATTGTTATAGTATGAAGTAGGCAGAACCAAGAAAATATAGTGATTATAACACTGTAAATGGAAAGAACTTCCTTTTCCCATAGATCAGAAGTGAGTGCTGCAAAATTATAGGGAACAAGAATGACTTGAAAGAAGAGAGAGGAGAAAGCACTCCCATCTTACATTTTGCAGAGTTGGGAGGACTGCAAGTATTCCACATTGTATATTTTTTATATTTTTGAGGGATTTATTTATTGATTGAATATGCTGATTTTCCCCTCTTTTTGCCTTTTGTAATATGATTTTTTAAAATTAATTAATTTATTTAATATTTTCCCCTTCCTTTCCTATCCTCCTAATTATATTCAAAACAATTTTGTTACATTTCTAAGTTTTTTTAGTTCTAATTTACTACTTTATAGCTACCCACAATTAAGAACATTTATATAATGTTATATATAGAAAACATTTCCATAGCAGTCAGATTGTGAAAGAATGTCCCACCCTACTGAAAATATAAACACTCAAGAAAAATTAAGTTAAAAATAGAGAAATAGAGAAATAAGAGAATGCTCTGATTTGTATTCAAACACAGTCAGTTCCTTCTCTGGGTATGGATAGGATTTTTCATCATAAGTCCTTCAGAGTAGTTGTGGATAATTGTGCTACTGAGAATAACAAAGTCATTTACAGCCGGTCATCCCAAGACATTTGTATGCAGTATATTTTGCGCTGTTCATGGCTTTCCAGGTTTTTTTTCCCCTTGAGCATCCTGATTATTATTTCTTAGAGAACCATAATATTCCATCAGAGAAACTTGCTTCAAAAATTGTTTTACAATTACTATTGATAATTGTATTTTCCCTCATTTATTCTATTTTTCCTTTTACCCTCTTCTTCACTCCCTCCCCCAATATGCCCTCTCTTTTATCACTGCCTCTCCCCTTCCCATATTCCATTTCCCTCCTATTTTCCTGAAGGTATTTATATCTATTGATATAAATATCCCTATTGAGTATGTATATTATTTCCTATTTGTCACATCTGATGAGAAGAAGATTCACTCATCACTCTCTTTTCCCCCTCTTCCCATCCACTGAAAAATCTTTTCTTGTCTCTCTTTTATGGCAGATAACTTGCAACATTCTACATCTCCCTTTCCCTTTCTCCTAATATATTCTTCTTTTCCTCCTTAATTTCATCATTTAAAAAAAAGAGATATTATCCCTTCATATTCAACTCATACCTGTGTCATTTATTTATACTCTTTCTACTGCCACAATAATGAGAATATATTCTAATGAGTTATCATCCTTCCATGTAGGAATGTAAACAGATAAGCCTTAAGTTCCTTATGATAGCGTTTTCCTGATTACCTTCTTATGTTTCCCCAGAATCCTGCATTTGAAAATCATATTGCTTGAGAATCCTCTGTTTCATTGAATGGCTACTTTTTCCTCTGAAGGATTATACTCAGTTTTGCTGAGGTGACTTTTGGTTGCAATCCATTGCACTCTGGAGTATCAAGTTCCAAGCTCTCCAGTCCTTTAATGTATAAGCTACTAAATTTTGTGTTTTCCTGATTGTGATTCCACTATACTTGAATTGTATCTTTCTGAATGCTTACAATATTTTTTCCTTAATCTGGGATTTCCTTAATCTGGAATTTGGTTATAATATTCCTAGGGGTTTTTATTTTGGGATCTCTTTCAGGAGGTAATTGGTGGATTCTTTCAATTTCTATTTTACCCTCTGATCTAGAATATCAGAACAGTTTTCCTTGATAGTCCAGGCTCTTTTTTTTTGATCATGACTTTTAGGTAGACCAATAATTTTAAAATTAACTCTCCTGAATCTATTTTCCATTGGAAAAACAATGAGATATTTCACATTTTTTCTATTATTATTATTTTTTTACTCTTTTGGTTTTGATTTATTGTAACTTGATTTTTCATGAAGTTATTAGTTTCTATTTGCCCACTTCTTTTTTTTAAGGAATTATTTTCCTTAGTGAGCTTTTGTACCTCCTTTTCCAATCTGCCAATTTTGCTTTTGAAAACATTTTTTGTCTTCATTAGCTTTTTGTATTTCCTTTGTACCTCTTTCATTTCTTTCCCTAATTTTTCATCTGTCACTCTTACTTCATTTTCAAAGTCCCTTTTGAGCTCTTCCATGGCCTGAGCCCAATTTTTATTTTTCTTGGAGGCTTTGGATGAAGGAGCTTTGACTTTGTTATTATCTTCTGTATGTGTGTTTTGATCCTTCTTGTTACCATAATAACTTTCAAAGGTCAGAAACGTTTTTGTTTTCTGCTAATTTTCCTAGCCTATTACTCTGTTTTAACTCTTTTGTTTCCAGGGTAGAGAGTGCATTGTTCTAGGCTTCAGGGGTTTTATGCAGCTATTTTCAGAAATTCTCTAGGAATTTGACCATAAGTACTTTTTTTCTGCTTTGGAGCTGTTAGGTGTGTCCCTGTCCCACTCTAGTGTAAGATCTAATGTGCTGGTAGAGGCTGGGGCTCTGGCTCTGCTGACAAGGGCTGGGCTGGGACAGCACAACATATTCCTACCTTGTTGTTACAGACCCTCTCCACCTTCCTTGGAATCCTAGAACTGAGAGATCCAGAAGCCTCCAACACTGTGGCTGATTCAGGTCCCACCTCAATGACAGTGGGGTCTGTGTCAGAATTGAGCCTGGGGCTGGGGCTGCAAGTTGGATTCCCACCTTGGTATTACAGATCTTTGTTGCTGAGCTACAAGCCACTTTTGGCTGGAAAAGGTGCTACTGTGTTTTCTGGGGTATCTTGATGCTCTAAAATTTGCCTGATGTCATTATTTAAAAGAATTTGGAACAATTTGGGAGAGAGGTTGGGCCAGTTCTTGCCTTTATTCTACCATCTTGGCTCTGCCTACAGTGCTATTTTTTATATGGAATAACTCTCAGAGAAGAAAAGGGGAGAAGGTTCCTGGAGGAAAGAACAATGTTGATATAAAAAACAAAAGACACTAATTTAAAAAAATTTTTTTTAAAAAAACTCATGTTTGAGAATTTTTTCTGACTCTAAAAAGATTCTTCTGGTAGAACATAAAACATAACTCATGAATAGAACAGTAAAGTACCAAATAATATTGTATGGAACTCTTTTTGATACACAAGCTAGATGAGTTGATGCTTCATTTTGCTTTATACTAGTATTTTAAATTTAAATATTTCTTCTAATGGGGAAAGTGGTGTGTAGATCTAACATTTACTTAGTGATTCTGCAATATTAGTTTTATAGGGAATTTTCTGTGTTTAGCTTGGGTACATCTAACTTTAATAAATCTTGGGGAACAAATATATATTTTACTATATCTTTTATCCTTAATAATTCCTTAAACAAATTAGAAATACCTTAATGATGTTAGCTTGAGCTAGCAGAGCATTGAATTTGGAGCCTGGAAAAAAAACAAAAAACAAGAGCGTGTATCTTTAGAACAGAGAATAAAAATTATATGACTCAGTATAGTAGAAATAAATAAGAAATTTAGTGGATTTGGTAATTCTGAAGTTACCTCTAACAAAATGAGCACCTAGTTTTATTTAGTATTCAATTTTGTTAATTTTTTAATTTTCAAAATTTATATTTTTGGTGTTAATTAGGGTCAAATTCTTTTGTAGTTGCATATCCAATTTTCCTTTTTAATCTATCCCTTTTTAAATTGATTAAAGTGTTTAGAAATAAACATTTTCCTTTTAAAGAAAAAGGCCTTTATCTCAATTTTTTATTTGTTTTCTCATTATTGTCCATTGTTCCAATGCATTTACTGGTTGTTGTTATGATTTGTTTTTTGACCCAACACTTCTAAAGGATTTAGTTATTTTTCTTCCATGGGCCTTTTAAAAATATAATTTTTATTTCAACGTGATTAATAAAGAATGTATTTAATATTAATGCTTTTTTGCTCATTTGTGAGTTTTTAATATCCTAATTAATCAATACATGATCAGTTTTAGAAAGGTGCTATGAACAATCAAAAAGTAGAAAAATTCAGGTTTTTTTTTTTTTTTTTAAATTTGGGCCCTAAATTTCTGTCTTGTTTATTTTTATTTTTATTTTTGGTTTAGACTTCTCTAGCTCTAAAAGGGATACATCTATAATAATGTCTTATTTCTCCCTACTACTTTTCCTTTGAGTATTTAGATGCTACATAAATGTCAAATGATAATATTAATCTGTTCTGCCTTTCAGCAAAATGTAGTTTCCACTCTTTATTGCTTATAATTAAGTCTCTCTTCTCCACACACCCTTTCTTGTTGCAGTGCCTTGTATGAGATCACGGTTGCTACTTTTGCATTTTTGAATTCAACTGACACAGAATAGATTTTTCTTCACCCCTTTCTTTTAACTCTGTCAATCTTTCTTTCAGATGCATCTGTCTTATACATATATGGTTGGATTCTGCTTTCTGATCTATTCTATCTCTTCTCTTTTACAAGTGTGTATGTGTATGTATGTATGTGTGTATGTGTGTGTCTGTCTGTCTACATATCTTTATAAACTTTAAAGTGGCATATAAATGCTATTATTGTTATCATGTACATCTCATTCATTTTCACAGTTATGATCTTTAATTGTATATTTCCCTCCATACTATATTCTCTTACACTTTTTACTTTTTTTGTCCCTCACTTCCTCTTCCATCACAGATGCCTACTTTTAATTTTCTTCATTCTTCAAATTTAGTTTGCTTATAACTCCCAGAATCTATGTTGTCTTACTCCTTCCTTTACTTTCTCATTATTCCTTCTTGTTTCTATATTCACTTGAATGTATTTATCTTCTCTTTCTCTTTCTAGATAGAAGTGTATTCTATTTTTCTTTGATCAGTTCATTTGAAAGTAAGGTTCAAGTGATGTCCGTTCCCCGCATCCTTTTACTCCTATATATAGATTTCTGCTTGTATACCACAACTATGTGTTTTCCCTACCTTTGCTCCTTGATTTTTTCATTTATTCTTTGCCCCAGCTCCCAATCTTTTCTTTTAAGAGCATCAGGTTTTAAAACCTTTGTAATAGTCTCTAATTTGATTGAGTTACTTTGGGATCTCTGAAACTTTTAGGATTCTCAAAGTATACTTATATCATCTTTCCTACTGCACATTAATTCATTCTGCTATTGGTTGCAAAGCAGGATCCTTTTCAAGGCTTTTACTTCAAACTAAGTGTTTTGTGATAGAAACAATGCTAAAGTAGCATTTAAAAAAATTCTAAGTGTCTGTTCTGAGTGTCTGTTTTGTGATAAAAGTAGCCAGGGTAACTGTTTTAAAGAATTTGTATTTGGAAGTAGCACAATAGTCTTCTTTTTCAACTCCTTTTCACTTTTTTTGGTTTTAACCCCCTCCCCCTCCATTCCTATACCTCCATTTTGTTTTCTTTTCATACTCCAACTTGAAACTTAATACAGAGTGATATAGTTTGAAACAAATGCATTCCTAATCACCTTTTTATTAAGCAAATTGAAGACAAGATTTAAGAACCTGCTCAGTTTACTTATTATCACCACCATCGTCACTGAGAGGTCTTGAAAATGAAAAGTGATCTTCATAGATTTGTATAATTTTATAGATAGAGAAGAGTTTATTAGATAATGGCTTATATGAATTAAATATCTAATATTTTGCAATTTGATTTGACTAGTGAATAGGCTGAAAAGGTAGAGTGTGCTTAGAATTGTAAGGTCTTAAAAGACAGGATAAATTTTGATTTTATTTAGTAGGGAGAGAAAATTATTAAACAATTTTGAATAGAAAAGTGACATAATTAGAGAGCTGCACAAAGAAGATTGATCTGTCGGGTAAATAGCAATAAGTTGTGCTTATTATTAACCTACTTTATATAAATTCCTTTTTTCACCATTTTCTCATTCTTGTTTTTCTAGGTATTGATGCAGAACTTTATTATGTGAGAAATGATCTTATTAATCACTACGCACTATCCTTTAACCTGCTAGTACCCAGTGATACCAATTACCTTCACTTCACATGGTATGCTAAATCCAAGGTAAGAAAATAATTAACCTATGTGAGTTTATGATTATAGGGGAATAAATAAATATTAATGAAACATGATTTTTAAGGAGATGAAATCTGTGGTTCTGAATCAAGAACAATTTTTAGAACATTCAGAAAAGATGGTTTTGCTTGTTTTCCAGTTTAAAGGACTTCTACAGAAGGATAAATCTATGACCAATTTGGTGTTTTAGATTTTAAGTCTATTCTTTTTATAGTTTCCCCAAAACCTAGAAATTCATTGGTTTAGATTATTAAAATATCTCAGGTATTATTAACTTCTTGAGCTTTTCAGACTTTGATGATTATCTTAATTAAAAAAAAGGTAAATGCTGACCCAGTAAGTTACCATATGTTTCAGAAAATAGCTTCTTATTTGAAGAACTTAGAGACAATGTTTAAAAGATCTGTTCAATTAACACAAAATTGAGTGCCTCCTCTGCTCCAAACATGATGCTAGAGATACAGGTTCAAAAAATAAAGCAACCCATTGTCTTAAAGAACTTCTATTCTAGTGGAGGAGACAAGTACATGTATAAGTATATGAAGAATAAATATAATCATTCATTTGTCAGTAAATATTAAGAGCCTATTATGTGCCAGGAAATTTTATAAAGGTAAACGAAAGTTGTTGCTCTCAAGGAATTTACAGTCTAATTGAGGAGATACCACAGAAACATCTGTACAAACAGGATATGTTTAGGATAAATTGGAGCTAATCAAGAAATAAGGTACTAAAATTAAAGAGGGATTAGAGAAGCCTTCCTATAGAAGGTAGAATTTTAATTAGGACTCGAAGGAAGCCAGAATTTGGAGAGGAGATGGAAAATATTCCATGAATAGAAGGAAAATCAGTGCAAATTCTGATTCAGGAGATGAAGTGTCTTGTATGAAGAACAATGAAGAGGCTAGTGTCAGTAGATTGAAAGTATGTTGGGAGTGGAGAACTGAAGGAGGAAGGGATAAACAATGGTCAGTATAAAATCACTGTAATGAAAATTTTGTGTGGGAGGAGAATAGAGAAGACTAGTTTGAATTAAAATGAACAAGAGAAGGAATAACATTCAATGAGACTAGAAACACTAGAATCGGAAGTTAAGTTCAAGTTGTGAAAGATTTTAAACATGTTTAAACATATTCAGTTAGCATATGTTCTGTAGTTGGTAATTCACTTATTGTTCTTTGTTAGTAATTATGAGGAAATAGCATTGCATTTTGAGGGCAAAAAATAATCTTACACATATATTTGTAACTAAGGTTTAAATAATACATGTAGCAGCTCAGGCTAGGAGGGAATATACCAGTATATAAATCACCAGTGGTTGAAACTCATTTGTTTATGGAATTTCATTAAATACTTGTATCTCTTGAATCAATTCTGACATTTTTCATAGTGATTTTTAATGGTGAGTACGCTTTCTATGGTTAACTTTGTTAATATCGTTGATTTTGCTAATAGGTTATTTAAGTGCTTTTTTCTTGTGCAGAGAGGGCAGCTGAAAATGAAGACAATAGAGCATTTAGTGATTGATATAACCCAACAGCTATTCATGTTAAAAAAAATGTATTTCTTGGAAAAGCAAAACATTGTGAAGATATATTTCATGATGGGTTCTAAATAGGATTGGAAAGAAGGCCCTTGAGCCCCTGAGGGTACTTACCCAATTACTTCTGAATGACATAACTAGTTTGTTACTTACTAGCAGAAATTACTTTCAATTGTCAGAGCAAGAAATTTCCACCTAAAAAGTTTTAAGGGTTTTTTTGGGGGGTAGGTAAGAGGGTAAACTCAAAATCAAAAGGTTTTGGATATAAATCAATTTTTATTGTTTTATTTTTAGTCTCTAAGACTTTCAATAACAATTAGATCTGTTTAACTTAGGTTCTCTTTGTTATATGTATAGCTTCTATGCATTTCTAGGAACTCTGGATACTTTGTATTGCCAAGTGTTCACAAAATAGTAGCTAAATAAAATTGAGATAGTTGATATTATTTTAACTGTTCTGAGTATCCTTTTAGGTAATATGAATGAGATTGCGTTTAAGACATTTGACCCAATCTGGTCTATCTGAAGGACTTAAAAGTGGCATGCTGTCATTACCTAGCAAATACATACACATATATATCCTTTTGAACTCTTTCTCCTTATTTTGTTGTCCACTCCCCTTCTTTTTGTTCCTCCCTCCATACTACCTGCTATTGATAGCTATATATACATATGTGCATATACATATATATACACACACATATATGCATGTATGCATGTATACAAATATACATATAAGCATTACCTGGACTTTACTGATTCTCACCACCAAAAAAAGTTGCTGACCCATAGTGTAGTAGATGTTCTTTGTTGGTATCTGTAAGGAACAAAGTAAAGGAAGGACCTAAAACCTTTAAGTTAGTGATTATTTTAGGTTATTGTTCTCTTAGTTTAAACAGTTGCCTTTTCTTTTCTTTTTTTGTGTATTATTTCTTATTTATATTATTTTCAAATTACATTTAAAAGTAATTTTTTTTAACAGTTTTTTAAAATTTTGAGTTGCAGATTCTCTCCTTCCTCCCTTTCCCCATCAGTGAGGTGGTGAGCAATTTGGTAAAGACTATAAATGTGTAGTCAATGCAAAACAGATTTCTATATTGGTCATGTTGTGAAATACAGACCAAGAAAAAAAAAGTGTGTTTCTGTTTCCATTCAGACTCTTAATAGTTCTTTCTCTGAAGAGAGAATATTTTTCATTTTAAGTTCTTTGGGATTGTCTTTAGATCATTTTGCATTGCTGAGAATAGCTAAGTCATTTACAATTCATCATTGTTCAAGATATCTGTTACTGTGTATAGTATTGTTCAGATTTTGCTCATTTCACTTTGTATAAATTAACATTAAGTCTTTATGGGTTTTTCTGGAAGCATCCTACTCATCATTTCTTACAGCACAATAGTATTACATTAGTCTTGTACCAAAACTTGTTCAGCCATTCCTCAGTAGATGGGAATTCCACTTTTTTGCCATCACAAAAAGAACTGCTAGCAATATTTTTATAAATATAGGTCCTTTACCTCCCCCCTCTTTTTCTCTTATTAATGGACATCTCCTCAGTTTCTAATTCTTTTCCTCCACAAAAAGAAATGCTAGAAATATTTTTGTGCATAAAAGTCTTTTTCTTTATTCTTTATCTTTTTGGGATGCACATCTGCTGGTGCTATTGCTGGGTCAAAGAGTATGTGCAGTTTTGGATATAATTCTAAATTGTTCTCTAAAATGATTGGATCATTTCACAACTCCACTATCAGTTCATTAGTGGTCCAATTTTCTCATATCTTTCCCAACATTTGTTATTTTGCTTTTCGGTCACATTAGCCAATCTGATAGATGTGGTGTGGTGTCTCAGAGTTGTTTGAATTTGTATTCCTCCAATCAGTGGTGTTTAAGAGCGTTTTTTAACATGGCTATAAAGAACTGATTTGTCTTAAAACTGCCTATTCATATCATTTGACAATTTGTCAATGGGGGAAGGATATTATTTTTTCTAAATTGGGCTCATTTATTTCCCTATATTCCTTATATATTCTCTCTATATTTGAGAAATGAGACTTTTGCCAGAGAAACTTGCTATAAGAAAATCCCCTTCCCCAACACAGTTTCTTGTTTTTCTTCTAATTTTGGCAGCTTTTATTTTGTTTGTGTATAATCTTTTAAATTTTGAGTTATCAAAATTATACATTTTACTTTTGGGGATCCTTTCTCTTAGACAAAAATTCTTCTTTATCCATAGATTTGTCAGATAAGATTTTTCATACTCCTCTAATTTGCTTGTAACATCATGCTTTATGTCTAAATCATATACCCATTTTGACCATATATTATCTTGCTATATGGTGTGCAGTATAGATCTTTGCCTAGCTTCTGTGATACTTCTATCCAGTTTTTCCAGCAATTTTTGTCAGATGTCCAAGATAAGTTCTTGTCCTCAAAGCTGAAATCTTTGGATTTATCAAGCATTAGATTACTTTATGGTCATTTACTACTGTGTATTGTAAACCTAATCTATTCCACTATTTCACTGCTCTATTTCTTAAACAGTACAACATTATTTCAATGATTACTGCTTTGTATTATAGTTTGAACTCTAGTACTGCTAGGCTGTCGTCCTTCATATTTTTTATTTGATTCATGTTTTTTTAAAAATTAATTCCCTTGACATTTTTGATTTCTGAATGAATTTTGTTATTTTTTCTACCCTTATAAAATAATTCTCTGGTAGTTTGATTGGTATGGCATTAAATAGGGAAATTAATTTTGGTAGCATTGTTATTTTTACTATATTGGCTTAACCTATCCATGAGCAATTAATGTTCACTAATTGTTTATATTTGTATTTATTTGTATGAAAAGTATTTTGTAATTGTGTTTATATAGTCTCAGCAGATAGATTCCCAAGTATTTTATATTGTCTGCAGCAATTTTAAACAAATTTCTTTTTCTGTCTCTTACTGCTCAGTTTTGTTGTTAATATATAGCCATGTCAGTGATTAATGTAGGTTTATTTTACAACCTATAATTTTGTTAAAGTTAAATGTTTCCACTAGTTTTTTTTCCTTAGTTGATTAATCGTCTAGGATTCTTTAAGTATGCCATCATATTATTTTTAAGAGTAATAGTTTTATTTCCTTGTTTCCTTATTGCCTATTCTTATTCCTTTGCTTTCTTTTTCTTGTTTTTTTTTGTATAAATAGCATTTCTATGAATAATAATAATACAATGAATAATAGTGATGATAAGGATATTTTTATTTCAACACCGATCCATTCCTATTATAGATAATGATCATTACTCTTGTTTTTAAGATAAATACTATGTATTTTAAGAAACACTCCATTTATTCCTGTGCTAAATAATATTTTTTAATAGGAATGGAAGTTGCATTTTTTTCAAATTTTTTTTCTGCATCTATTATATGTATATATATATATTTTTGTTAATGATATGATTAATTATAATTTTCCTAATTGAACCAGCCCTGCATTTCTGGTATAAATTCTAGCTGGTCATAGTATATGATAATATTGCTATAATCTCCTTCCTGGAATTTTATATAATATTTTTGCCTCAGTATAAATTATGGAAATTGGCTGTAATTTTCTTTCCCTTTTTTTGCTCTCCTTGCTTTAGATGTCAAAAACATATTTGTGTCATAAAAGAAATTTGATAGACGATTAATTATTCCTTAAATGTTTGGTAGAATACACTTGTAAATTCATGTGGTCCTGGAAGTTTTTTTCCTCGGGAAGCTCTGTTATGATTTATTGAATTTCTGTTTCTAAGATAGGGTTATTTAAGTATTCTCTTTTTTTTTCCTATCAATCCAGCCATTTATATTTGTGTAACTATTCATTCTTTTAATTTAGATTTGTCAGTCTTACTGGGCAGTCTTATTATTGGGCAAAGCAATTCTTTTTTTTTTTTTTTAATTATAGCTTTCTATTTACAAAATATTGACTCTTGCAAAACCTTCTGTTCCAACTTTTCCCCTCCTTCCTCCCTCCCCCTCCTCTAGATGGCAGGTAGTCCAGTACATGTTAAATATGTTAAAGTATGTGTTAAATCCAATATCTGTATACATATTTATACAGTTATCTTGCTGCACATGAAAAATCTAATCTAGAAAGAAAGAAAAAAACCTGAGAAGGAAAACAAAAATGTAAGCAAACAATAACAGAAAGAGTAGAAATGCTATGTTGTGCTCCACATCATTTCCCATAGTTCTCTCTCTGTATGTAGCTGATTCTCTTCTTTACTGAGCAATTGGAACTGGTTTGAATCATCTCATTGTTGAAGAGAGCCACATCTATCAGAGTTGATCATCATATAATCTTGCGGGCAAAGCAATTCTTAAAAATTGTTTTAATTTCATCTTTATTGGTGATATGTTCTCATCCTTTAAATTTTTGATATTGATTTGCCTTATTTTTATTCAAAATAATCAATAGTTCATCTATTTTATTATTTTTTACATAAAACTAGCTTCCAGTTTTATTTATTACTTCAAAGAGCTTTTAAAATTATTTTGTTAATCTGTCCTTTGATTTTCAGTAATTCCATTTCAGTGTTTAACTGGGGATTTAAATTTGTTCTTTTTCTGTTGTTTCATTGATCTGTTCTTTTTTTATTGATGTATATATTTAGAGAAAAAATATCTTCTTTAGCTGCATTGCACATATTTTGATATGTTGACTCGTTGTTATTCCCTTAAAGGAAATTATTGGTTATTTCTAGATTGGGTCTTTGATCCATTTATCCTTTAGAATTAGATTGTTTAGTTTTCAATTAATTTACAGTCTGTGCTTCTATGGCCCTTTCTTTTTGAATGTAAATTTTATTGTATTATAGTCTGGAAGGATAGATTTAATATTTCTGCTCTTCATTTTTTTTGGTGAGGTTTTTATGTTTGAATATATGGTCAGTTTTTTTGTGAAGGTGCCATGTATAATTGAGAAAAAGTAATGTTGGTCATTTTTCAATTGTGTTAGACTCTTTGTGATTTCATTTGAAGTTTTCTTGGCAAAGATACTGGAATATGCCATTTCTTTCTCCAACCCATTTTACAGATAAGGAAACTGAGACAAACACAGCTAAGTGACTTGTCTAAGGTCAGTAACTAGTGTCTGAGACTGGATTTGAACCCAAGAAGATTAGTCTTCCTGATTTCAGATTTGACACTTTGTCCAAAAAAGTATACTTTTTTCTATTCCTATTCAATTCAGTTTTCATCAGAGGTCTATCATATCTAACTTTTCTAAAATTCTATTCATCTTCTTAACTTCTTTTTTATTTTTTTTATGGTTAGATTTATTTAGCTCTTGAGAAGATAAAGTTGAGATCCCCCATTAGTATGGTTTGGTTTTACTGTCTATTTCCTTCTGCACCTCATTTAATCCTTTAAGAATTTGGATGTGTCATCTTATGCATATATGGTTAGTATTGATGTCACTTCATTTTCTGTGGAATCTTTTAGCAAGATGTAATTTCCCTCTCTGTCTTTTTAAATTAGTTCTATTTTTGCTTCTGCTTTGATTGGAATCACAATTGTTACACCTGTCCTTTCTTCCTCAGGTAAAGCGTAATAGATTCTGCTCTACCTCCTTGTTTTAACTTTATACAATTCTCTTTTTTCAAGTGTGTTTCTTATAAATAACATTTTTGGATTCTGGTTTCTGATCCATAATGCTATCTTGCTTCTGTTTTAGACATACATTCATTCCATTTCTTTGCTTTATTTTTTCCTCTACTATTTTTTGACTTTGAAAACCAATTTTTAGCTCATTCAAAAATTCTTATTGAGTTTGTCTAAATTGTATTTTTTTTTCCTTTGAGGCTTCACTTGTAGCTATTGTATATATGATTTATGAGATACTCACAGATATTGAGCTATATCTTTATATGTGTACAAAGACATTGTTGTCTTCTAGTTTATATCTTGATCTGCTTTTTATGGTTAGGCTCTTTTTTATTTGTTTGCTTTTTTTTTCTATTCTGTTTCTTGACTTTGAACTTTGTTAAAGTTGAGCTCCTTTCTTGAAGTAGTAATGGGAGATGAACTTGTCTGTAACTTTAGAGAGATATGCTGTTTTTTTCATACCTTGATTTCACAGCTAGTTCAGGGGATTTGGAAATTTATAATGAATACATTATATTTTCCCAGTGAAAAAGAAGTTCTTTGATGATAGGAACTACACTAGGCAAGTGTTTGGGCATCCTTGCATTTTTCCCTTGATCCTGTTGGAATGACCTCGAGTATTTTCCATTCCAGATTTTGCTATTTAGTTTTAGTTACTTTTCAGTTTTTGAAGGGATGGTCTTTTTATTCTAATGCTTAAACATTTTTTTAAAAAACAACAACAGAAATTGGTATGCTATCAAAAACTGTTATCTTTTGGTATAACTGTAATTTTTGTTATTTTTAAAAATTGTGTTTATGACTCCTAATAATTGACTAACTCTTCATTCCAGCCATAATATATAATCTCTTAAAATGTTTTACTATGAACTATACCCTTTGCTAATGTTTTAGTAAATATTTTTGTATTCAATCATTAGAAATGTTGGTCTGTAAGTTTCTTTTTCTTTATTTCTCCCTAGTTTAGGTGTCAGTATTATATTTGTCTCATAAAAGGAGTTTGATAGAATTCCTTCTTGTTCAGTTTTCAGAAATTTTTTTTTTTTTTAATATCAGGTCTTCTTGACTCCAGGTCAAGTTATATTCACTCCATTACTTTGTTTCCTGAGTGAGGTGATCTCAGTAGGAAGGCCACTAAGGTTAAGGAAGATTTAAGAAGAAAAGCTTCTTGCAGAAGGTGGAACTTTATCTGAGACCTGAAGGAAGCTAGACAGTAAAGATGTGGGGGAATTCTAGGCCTCTGGGAAAGCCATTGAAAGTATTTTGAGTTGGGAGATGAATTATTTTCTGTGTGGAAAGCAAGGAAGAAGCCAGTGTTTCTTGATCAAAGATTTTGTAGGAGTGGAAGAATTGACAGAAGTAAGATGGAAGAAAATTGAAAAGTTAAGAAGGGACAAATTTATTGAATATATAAATAGAGGTGAACATGGTCAGGCTGGCCTGGCTCTTTAAGAAAATCACTTTGATAGCTGAGTGGAAGAGGGCCTGGAATGGCAAAAGACTTGAGACAGGGAAACCAATCAGCAGGCTTTAATATCAGTCTAAGCTTGAAGTGATGAGGACCTAAATGAGGGTGATAGGATTTCAGAAGAGAGAAGGGGGCATATTCAAAGGGTGCTGGGAAAGTAAACTTCACAGTCCTTGGCCAAAATGGTATCTAGAGAATAAAAGAGGTAGAGGATGGTACCCAGGTTGGAAGTCTTGAGTGACTGGAAAGAATTCAGTTCGGGTAACTACATGGTACAGTAGTTAGAGCCCAGGACTTGGAGTCAAGAAGATCTGAGTTTAAATCCTGCCTCCTATACATTATGTGTGTAGGACCTGGGCAAATCACTAACCTCTCTGTCTGTTTCCTCATTTGTAAAACAGAAGTACAGTGGTACTTTTTCACTAGTTTGCTTTGAAACTTGTTGGATTTGCAGGAAAAAAATGCTCAATCAGTGGATGCTTACTTGGCTCTCATTGTACTTGGTTGTTGTCTTGGTTGATCTTGGAATATGAAGTTGGTGAGGCAAACTGCCCAGCTCCTGATGCCACTGCTGCTGTCTTCAGCCATGGGCAGCTCCTCTCCAGCAAAGACGTTTTGTAGGATTGTCAGGTTGGAGCCATGGTGGGTAGGCAGGTTGTGGGGCAGACTAAGTGACTGCTGTGTATATCTCCTAGCTCCCAGAACAGTAATACTGAAAGGGACACAAAGTGGCTGTCATTCTCAGTAGAAAGAGAAAAAACAAGAACAGTGGTGCTGGTGTGAGCAAAGGCAGGAGGCCAGGTGGAGATGTCCCAGAAGTTTGGACAACATGAAGTGAGGTGAGAATATAAAAATTGTGGTTCCTCTCTGAAAGTGAGTTGGGCCAAGAAGGGAGGAACCAAGCTCAGTTGGCTTATTTTTCTGCAGTTGGAGCCTTACTTGCTCCTTTGGGGAACTGGCTGAGGAGGGATAGTTAGGCTGTGGAATGCAGATGTATTCCTTATGGGAAAAATTCATTTGGTGTTGTACTTAATGTTTTTGCCACTTATCTTTTGGAGCCAATTAAGCAGTACTGGTACTGCTCTAGTTTAATTTGGTCTTTATAGCTAACTGATATTCATGTAGCACTTTTAAGTTTACACAGCACTTTACATGTTAACTAATTTGATCTTCACAACAGCATTATCATAAAGATGCTATTATTACTCCCATCTTCTCTCTTTTTCTGAGACTTTTCCAGTAAACTCTCCTTCACTTAAAACTGCCTACCTTAATGTATTATGTATAGCAGAATTTTTAGGCCACAATAAGAGATTGCATGGGATTCTCTAGTAGCAACAGCCCATAGGAATTATCTATTTCAAATTATTCAAAACTGTTTTAAGGACTATTATTGTTAGATTTCTCAAGGAACATGTCATTGGTACTGGTAGCAATAAGAAACTGGCTTATGACTTTCAGTAGAAAATTTGAGAGTTTGAAAGAAGGCTTTATAATAAACATGCTTTTATAATCTGTTTAGAGTTTCTGTTATTGCCAATGATGATATTTATGGCTGCTTCTTCGAGTAAATGAAAATAAATATGTGGTAGTTGGGAGAATTTTGTATAAATATGAAATATACATATAATAAAGACATGACTTTGATTGCTGATTTTATATATATGTGTGTATATATATATATATATATATCTTCTTATAAGGTTTTATTTTCTACTGAGAGGATCCAGCCAAAATATTTATAATTTTTCTTTTTCAAGTATTTATATGTTCAGGAGTGTCCTTCTCTTTGGGACTTTGGCTCATTCAGTTTTTATGGTAAACAAATAGTGACAAAATTTCCTTTAGTCTAGTAAATTTTTCATGGATAGATTTACATTTGGATATTAGGCTATATCAAAGCAGAGGAAATCTTACTTGGCTGTTTTTCTGTTTACATGCCTGGCACTGTTTTATTTCCAACAACAATCTGATGAGAACTGTAATAGTTTTCAGCTTATGAATATAAGTTAAAATCACTGCACTAGTAAAAAAAATTACCTCTTTGACTGACGTGGCTGTCTAAGAAAATACTCTTTTTTATTGTTTCTGTCAATGGTGACTCTCCTCTTTGTTAATATTTCCACACTATTTGTTTAAGGTTTAGCACAGTACTTGATACATAGTAATTGCTTAATAAATGTATATTGATTGATTGTCTTGATGCCAATCCATTTTGTTCATTTTCACAATCGTTTCTCATCTCTCTACTTTCCTTCTAGAACTAATTCTTTTTCACTTACTACCCTTTACCTTTACTTGCCCACCCCTTCCATATCATTGGAATTGACTCCATCTTATCTCTGCTATATCAAGTGCCTCTCTCTTAAACTAATTTATTTGTATTTACTGACGTGCTCAGTTTCCAGAGCCATCACAGCCTTGCTAATGGAGTAGATTCCTTGAATTTGCAAATGCATTTTCCTCAATTGCCATTGGAATCTCTTCTCTCCAGAGATAATCATTTCTAGTACATCATTAGATTGTGAATTCCTTGAGGGCAGGGACTTTTCCTTGCCTCTTTTTTTCATCCTCATTTTTTAGCAGTTGCTTGGCTCTATAGTGGGTACTTAATATTTATTAACTGCTGCTTAGAAATAGAGGAGTCTGTATCTATTGTTAGGACTACAACAGTGGATAGGATAGGTGCTTCTGTGATTTCACATTGAAATTCCCCTTTCAAAATTATCTCTAGAGCCAAATTATTAAGTTACACAAGAAAATTAGTTTTGAAATTTTTCTAATATTTACTTGTGGACTTAAAAATAACAGTTCGGCTTGATTACTTTATTATTTTATTTTCCAAATGACTTTTGACAATTGTGCAAAATTTTATTGACGTTTATTGATTTTTTTTGTTATATTTATTTCCCAATATGTCCTACTTCCTCCCATATTGTTTAAAAAAGAATCAAAAATAAAGAGGAAGAAAATAATCAGTTTGTTTAAAACTAGTAAATACATGAATCAAGTATACATAATAATATTCCATGTCCATAATTCCTCCTTTAGAAGATAGCTAGGTGGAAATACTCTCATTTTCCTTTTTCAGTCAAATCAGTAAGTATTTATTAAATACCTTCTTTGTGTATGTCAGATACTAAGCAAGCAAATACAAAAAATGAAATACCTAGTTCGAATGAGCCTATGGTTGAATGGGGAAGACATCATGTATCTATTAAAATGTATATTATATAAATAAAAAGTTTATACATAAATACACTCAAACATATACACACAAAATTATTAGGTAGTGGTTAGGTAACACATCCAGGTACTGATTAGTGCAGTGAATCCTGTGATGTGGTCATATTATTCGAATTTGTAGTACATATTTCTATTGAACTGGAACAAATTACCCTATTTTACATGATTACCACTTCAAATAGTTCAAATTTGAATATATAGAACTATTTCCTGGGATTCATTATTCTCACTGATCAGAACCTATGTATAGTGGAAACTTTAGCAAATTATTCAGATTTCATTTATGCATAAAATTACTAGATAAATTGTATATAAATATACTTTCCTGTGTATAAAAACTATATAAAATAATCATTAAGGTATTAGCAAATAGTAAGTAGAAATCACATTTTTCTGAGTCCAGTCTGGTGAAACTCTAACTCTCTGCTACCACCTGGTGGTCTTAGACATAGGTGTTCTGAGGAGAGAGCTTATGTGTCATCTTTATAATCAGTGAGGGCATTGATTAAATGCCTCCTCATAGGTACCAAATTCTGCAGATACAAAGGTAAAAATTAAAAAAAAAATCCCTACCCTCAAGATGTTATATTCTGATGGAAGAACTGTGATATGTACACAAATAAATATGTAATTTTCAAAATGAATATTTTTATTAACCATTTGAATGCTCATCCTATGTTGCCTTTTGTTATTTATCTTACACAAATTGTTTCCTTCAACTAAACTGTAAATTTAGGGAGGATAGGTTCCTTATTTTATACTTATTTGTAATCTTCCACATAGCTTAACACAATGTGCCATTTACTGTAAACATTCAGTAAAAGCTTGCCGAATGAATGGATGGATAAGTGTTTCCGCCTCCATCATTTGTTGATTTTCTTATAGGTAGAAGAATTATTCAGAGGAGTGAAACATTGGGGATAGGAATGAACTTCAGAACATATTACACTATTCTCATGTAATGACATTTTTGAAAAATAGAACTAAATTTTATAGAATCCCAATACTTGACCATAAATACGTAAATATTGGCCAGATAGTTGAAATTTAGTTTAGAGTTGAGATCTTTCATGCTATTTGAGATAAACTGTGGAGTAGCCATCATGCATTCTGTAGAAGGGCCTCCTTGATATTTCATAACTGTCTTCAAAATAAGTTGGCAATTCAAGGGTTATTCAGCAAGTCCCTTCTACTGGTGTAGAAGTTACTGACCTTTTGGGGTGATTTCCATTGGCTGTCTGGTGAAGTGTAGATCTATCCTTAGAATGTTTTTAAGTACATAAAATACATAGGATTACAAAGGAAAACCAATTATGTTGAACTATAGTTGTGAAAATATATTTAAAAAAAAGACTCCAGGTTGGCTTCTTACACTAGTGGGGCCAACGGGGGTACTAGTGGCTGTTTGTAAGTATAAGAAGATTTTTTGAAGGAGGGCCATGACATCAGGAAAGTGATGTTATGACCTACAGCATTGGATTTAAGTGAAGCAGAGCTTTTGTAGTCACCAGTCTTACTCTCCTTTGAAGCTATCTGGATTCAATGGAAAGATATAGATTAGGATGACTGAAGATGACCCACAGAAGACAGTATAGTGCAATGGAAACCAGGGTATGCTTTGGTATAATGGAAAGTATATGGATTAGAATCATAAAAGCTCCCCCCCCCCCAAGCAGTTGGGCCCACTGCCCAGTGGGCAGTTACCCAGGGGCACACAGCTAGGTATTGTTACAGGTCTGCAGTCAAATTTGAACTCAGGACCTCCTGCATAAAAGCTATTTTTAAATTCCCTTTCTGGCACTAGAGTGTGACCTTAAGCAAGTTACACCTTCTCTGAGCCTCAGTTTCCTTATTTGTAATGAGAAAAGATTAGATAAGATTGACTCTGAGGTCCTTTCTCTATGTGCTGCCCTTAATGTCTAGACTTAAAATTGTAAGAACTGGGTTCCCTACATCTGCCACTTATTACTTATGCATGACATCAGTCATCACATTTTAACCATTGACTTTTCTAAGCTTCAATTTCTTTATGAGCAGAATGAAGGGCTTTGGATTAGACAACTACTTCCCCTTCCCAGATTCTTTCTAGTACTAAAGTCATGATCCTATAACCCCAAGACTTGAATAAAAGAATAAGGAAGCAATTTAAGAATTATAGTTTTAGAAGCCAACAAAGCATTTCAAATTAACAAGCATTAATTACATACATGTTAACTTCTCATTTTACAGATAAGGAGACTGAGATCCAAGGAAGTTGTGACTTTTTTTTCTTTTTTTTTGTTGAAACAATTGGGATTAAGTGACTTGTCCAGAGTCCCACAGTTAGGAAATATTAAGTGTCTGAGGCCAGATTTGAACTCGGTCCTCCTGACTTCAAGGCTGGTGCTCTATCCATTGCACCACCTAGCTGCCCCAAATCATGGCTTTTAAAGGAAGGAACTTTATTTTTACTTCATTAATAATTAATCTAGAAAATCAACTTAAAATATAAAATCTTTTCTATTCAATATCTCAGTAAAGGTATTTCAAATACAATGTTTTAAATTTATAGAGCCAATAAATCCAGATAATATGTCCTACCCTCATCTGACCACAGAACTTGGCCCAGAATATATTGAAAAAAATAAAAAATAACAGCCAAAGTATAAATGCATTAAAAATCCACACAAAATTGAAGGAGTGGGGCTCTTAGGGAAGGGATTAAGATATTTTTATACTGAGCAACTGTAACACAGCATTTGATTTCATATTAAATATTTTGGAAAAGAAATTAAATGTTAACAACAAAAACTTCCCAAAAAGTCCCTTGATAAACGATATTAAGCTATTATTTTCTTTTTTATATTAGTATAACAACCCCTAAGCATAGTGTCTGCATAGAAAGATTTAATACTTGTTGATGGATTTGGGAAATGTTAAAGAACTTTGATGATCTGAAAACATAAAATTCAAATTCATATCAATTATTATTATTAACCATCCTGGATTCCAAATATAAAATCTAGCCACCATATGTCATGAATTAATAAAAACAAAAATGGTCAGAACTATTAGACTAAGAGGACAAAGTGAAATTTGGGAGAATCTTTTTAGTCATTTTGTGAAAGAGCCAAATCATTTTTTGAGTCTCCTACTCTAGCAGTCCCAGGTATTTGCCCTTTCCTCTCTTTGCCCTTGTAGGACCAGCGCCTTGCAGGACCCCTTCTAACCACTAAATACTTCTCTGGATCACTAGAGTCTCCCCTCAGGCATAAGGTATAAGAAGAAAAGTAGAAAGAAAGGAGAGGGCTAAGAAGAGAAAAAAGAAAATGTGGAAAGTTGAGAGAAAAGATACATAGTGGGTGGGTGGCATAATGTATCTAGTTACTGTCTATATGTTGTAATGTGATCTTGAGCTTCTATTCATTGGAATCTGTTGTGAATTACTTGTCCAGAGATAAGAAGAAAGGAAATAGAGTGCTTGCATTCCAGAATGGTAGAGTAAATGTTTATCTCTCTCTTGATTATCTTTCTAACAAGTTTAAAGAATAGGTAAATTTAAACAGTATGTTATAATTTCATGGCAACTTTAAGTTTTTGTGGAAAACTTTAATGATTATCTTTAAGAAAATAAAATACACATTTATTAGATAAGAAAAAGGAAATTTCACTAGCATTATTATAAGAATAGATTTATTCATGTTAGACAAATTTGTTATACAGCAAATTTACATAACTGATTTTCTCTTCCCTATTCCCCATAAAATGAAAATGACATTTTTAAAGGAATATTAATAATATTATAATTTTTATTATAGTGTAATATATGTAAAAAATACACTTTTTTCATGTAAAAAATAAACTTTACAGGTACCAGTATGTTTAAAAACTCAATTCTGACTTTTCTGGATTATGTGAAGGTTGTTAGCCTTTCATAGTGAAGATTTTTGTTTGTTGTTTGTTTCAGCTCTTGTTAAAAAGGTCCTTTTTGGAGCAGAAGAAAGAATATTGAATTTAGAACTAGAATATTGTCTACTACAAATTTAGAAGAATTGGGACCTGGGCTTGAATCCCATTTCTGCAACTTTCTATATATGTGAACTTGGTTGGACATGTCATTCTCTCTAGGCTTGATTTCCTAATTTATAAAATGAGGTGGTTGGTTAGATCATTGATGTTACATTCAAATAGAAAGTAGATTAATGCTGCCAGATATTGACTTAAAAAACAAATTAACAGTTACCACGTTCTGTTATGTTTTTATCTTGTTAAGTATTTCCCAATTACATTTAATCTGATTCAGGCTTCTCCCCTGGCAGATTTGCTTGCCAAGCTGACCAAAGTGGCTGTGTGATTTTGACACCTTGTTCTAGAGCACAGCTCCTTAAACTGTGGTTTGCTCTCCTATATGGGCTTTCATAACTGAACTCCGAGGGGGAGAGGAAGGATCACAAAATTATGATTTGTTATAAGTAAATGTTTGATTTTATGTTTTTATGCTTATATATTCCTATATGTTTGTGTGTGTGTGTGTGTGTGTGTGTGTGTGTGTGTGTACCCACACATACTTGGGGTCACAGAAAAATTTATTGAGTGAAAAGAGCTTGCAAGTGGAAAAAGTTGAAGAAAACCCAGTCTAGAGAATCTCTAATCATAGAATGTTCTGCATATTTTCTTCTCTTACTAAATAGAATGTGCTGGACATAATTTAACAATTTTTAATGCCGTCTTTTTATGGTAAGCTTTTATATTATGCTATGAATGGTGTGAGATACTGAACTGAATCAGTACTGATATGTAATACCATTATTTTGTAACTTTGTAGTTTGGAGATTATTTTTAGTCTTAATCACCTTTCTTGTAATTAGGTTACACTACCAACAGTTGGTGGTTAAGTTCTTTGGTTTCATTCTTAGAATCCAAGCTATAAGATGTCTATCTGAGATTTGTTTTAAGCTTTGTTTTAAAACCATATTCATGAAAATATAAGTAAATGAAATTTTAAACAAAACTATTTAATAGCTATTTATACAGCATAGTTAGAACACTTAAATTTCCTAAATTCTAAATTTTATCCAATTGTAGTATGCATTTCTGTGTATATAAATACATCCATACTACACTTTAATGTTGTTATTCCTAAAGTTTGATTAAGTTGTTATTTTCTAAATTGAACTGAGTTAGATTGGCTTTGAGACTTGTTCTGTTTCCTTGAATTTCAATCAATTTGGCAAAAGCCTTGGTGGGTTCTTATCCTTAGTTCCTTTCTTTGATGGTTAGGCAAACTGAATTTACTCCTTTCAGTACCTCTATCAGCCACTTCCTTCCTTGTGTCTCTTGTATGAAGTATAAGCAAAAAGTAAAACAGTGATTAATATAGGATATCACTTTGCTGACTAGTATGAAATCCTTGGTGAACCTTTTTCAGAACCTTTTTCCTTCTAAGAAGAAGTTAAGTAACTTTCCAGTTTACCTTTTAAAAAAAGACAAGTGAGCCAGACTAATGCCATTTCTTTTATGTAGGATGGCCTCTAGGCTCACTCTCTCCCAACCCATGCTTGGACTAGATAGTTATATCTCAAAAATGTGACTAGCTAGCTACTGCTCCCCTGAGAAATTTGGTTTAGTTCTGTCAGGAATCCCCTTCTGGTATGTCTCCCCAATATCAATCTACTGGTTACTGTTTCTTCAATATAAATTAACAAGTTAATAGCAATACATTTTTTCAAAGGGATATTTTCTGAGAAGGTACAGCAGGTACATCATCATCTCCTTGAATGAGATATATTCTATTTTCTACCCACTCATTTGGTTCCTATGACATTAGTGAGAATTGACTCATACTTACTGATTGTTATAAAATGGTATCCCCACCCAAAGAGGGGAAAAAAACCCAAGAGTGAGAGACCTGCAGAGCCTTTATTTCCTTTTTTAGGTTTCTCCACCAAATTCAATTCTCAATAGAGTATGGATAAGTTGCACTCTTGCTTTCAGGAACTAATGTTTCAACTGCCAGGTTGATTCACTGTTGGGAGTCAAGCAGATTGTTTCTTTGAGCCAACTCTGATGAGAGTAAGATTCACACAATGTTCCTCCCCCTCTCTAAATTTCCTCAGACCTGATAGGTTTCCTTTGCCTCTTCATGGGATGTAGTTTCCCTCTTTTTATCTCCTCTTTTCCCGTTTTCTGACACTATCCCCTTTCCATTTCTACTTCCATTTTTTAATGTTATATCAGTAAAATCAAATTATGTTTTTTGTATATCTACAAGAGAAATACAGTTCTCAAGAGTTCTTTTTACCTTTTTCTGCTTCTCTTGAGTCCTATGTTTGTAGATCAATTTTTTTTTTGTTTAGTTCTGGTTTTTTCCTTAGAAACAAATGGAATTCATCTATTTCATTAAATATCCATCTTCTTCCCTGGAAGAAAATGCTCGGCTTGGCTGGGTAGTTTATTCTTGGCTGCATTCCAAGTTCTTTTGCCTTTTGGAATATCAGATTCCAGGCCCTTTGATCCTTTAATATGGAGGCAGCCAGATCTTGGGTGATCCTTACTGTGGCACCTCGGTATTTGAATTGTTTTTTTTTTCTGGCTGTCAAGCAGATTATTTCTTTGGACAGGTACTGATTCTGAACCAGACTTATTTACTGACTCTGATTGTTGTCTACTTTTTTGAAGCTCACAAATTCCTAAACTCTGTCCATAGCTTCTATTACCTCTTGGATATTCATTCACCCAAGAATAGAAAAAATACACACAGACAGAAGAAACAATTAGTTTCAATTCTATGTAAACTGGTTGAAAAGACAGGTAACAAAGGAGTCCTGCCAAATTCCTTCTATGACACAAATATGTACAGATACCCAAACCAGGAAGAACCAAAATAAAAAAAAGTTACAGACCAATCTCACAATTGCATATTGATGAAAATTAAAATTTTTTAAATAAAATATTAGCAAAGAGATGATAGCAATTTATCAGCAGGATAATACACTAGAACCAAGTGGGATTTATACCAGAAATGTAAGGCTGGTTCACTATATGGAAAACTATTGCCATAATTAACCATATCAATAACAAAACCAGTAGTAATCATATGATAATCTTAATAGATGAAGAAAAAGCTCTGGACAAAATACAGTACCCATTCCTATTAAAACACTAGAAAGCATAGGGATAAAAGGAACTTTCTTTAAAAGAAAAATAAACAGTATCTAGTTAAAACCAATACAACAAGCATTATCTGTAATGAGAGAAGTTGGATGCATTCTTAGGAAGATCAGGGTAAAACAAGGATGCTCCCCCAAATCTTTTCATTATTATTCAACATAGTACTAAAAATGTTGGCTTTAGCAATAAGAAGATTAGAAAAAGAAATTAAAGGAATTAGAATAGGCAGTGAGGAAATAAAACTATCACTCTTTGAAGATATGATAATATACTTGGCAAATCCAAGAAAATCATCCAAAAACCTACCCAAAACAACAGCTTAGGAAGGTTGCAGGATATAAAATAAACCCACACAAATCATCAGCATTTATATATGTTACTGACATCAGCAAGAGATAGAAAGAAATTCCATTTAAAATAACTGTAGAGAAAACCAAAATGGGGATATGAATGAATGAATGAAACTGTTGTTGAGTGCTTAAAATGTTCAAAGCATGTATTGAGTGCAGTGATACAAATAAAGAAAAGCAAGACAAAATTATTTATGGTTATTTTAAATGGAATTTCTCTTTCTATATCTTGCTGCTGAGCTTTGTTGGTAATATATAGAAATTCTGAAGACTTATGTGGGTTTATTTTATATCTTGCACCTTTGCTTTAAGTTAATTATTTCAAGAAGTTTTTTAAGTTGATTCTCTAGGATTCTCTTAAGTATATTGTGTGGGAAAGGTGCTAGACCTCCTTACCCAATTTGACTACTCATATGCATCTTCAAATACAAACAGAAAGTATTTATTCAGTCCTTGCTAGGAGAGGCCCAAGCACACCAACTGAGCAGCCCAGCATGGTGTGTGGCCCCGAGGCAGAAACAGAAATGAGTTAAATAGCAAAAGACTTGGGTTCATTGGATGGATTGAAAAGGAAGTAAGCACTGACCAATGGTTAGCAACACTGTCTACTTCCTGTGGATCACATAATTTCTTGAAGTTTAAACCTAGAGTCTGATCTTTTCTGCGCTATGGACTTCTGAGAATAGGGATTATATGAAATTTAGGCCTAAGGTCCTACAGCCTCTAAGAAATCTTTAATACCATCATCTCATCTTCACAGAGTGGTAATATCAGCTCATTGCTTATTCTAATTCTTTCAATTTCTTTTTCTTTTGTTATTATTTAAACTAAAATTTCTAGTTTTGAATAATAGTGGTGACCATGGACAAACTTGTTTCACCCCTGATCTTTTTGGGAAGGCTTCTAGCATATTGCCTTGTTTGCTGATGGTTTTAGGTAGATATTTACTATTTTAAGGAAAACTCCAATTATTCCTATTCTCTCTAGTGGAAAGGTGCTATTTTTTTTGGCAAAAGTTTTTTCTGCATCTATTGAAATAAAAATGATTTCTATTGGTTTTGTTATTGATATAGTCAATTTTGCTAAGAGTTTTCCTAATAATTGAATCAGCCGTAATTCCTGATTTATAGGAATATCTTTTTGGTGAGAAATTGCTGTAATCTCTCTGCTAATATTTTATTTGAAAATTTTGCATTGGGGAGGATTCTGGGAAAATGTCTTGAATAGGTTGGTAAATTTCAAGCTCTTATTTCCCAACAAATAGAAAAAATTTGTTCCTCAGGGTGAAAATTCAAGAAGACTTGGGGCAGAACTGGGGTCCTCCTGATACAACCTTAGAAGATTTGAAGAAAGATCCAGTCTGGGAATTGGCCTGTTTGAAATAAAACACCTCAAGGCTAGCTTTGCAGAAACTTCTAGTGGGGAGCCCTGGAGCTAGCTGGGTATGAGTTGGAGTCTTAGCAGGAACCATAGAAACTATCTCATGACTGTGGAATTGGGGAATGGTTCTGGGAGAACTGAATGACCTTGACCTCAGCTAATTAGAGATGCCAGGCCTAGCTGTGTGCTGTGGAACTTGGCCCTGGGCGAGAAGGAACCAGCACTCAAGTGAGTGCAGAGGTAGAAATGCTGCTGGCTGTGGGCACTTGTTGGAGTTGGGAAGCTCTTGGTTTGGAATCCTTGATCAAAGTGGAGAATTGAGGTGTGAAGCATTATCTCTCCACCTCATGATTAGAGATATTTATCCTAATACCTCCTATTTAAAAAAAAAAAAAAAAACCCTGCTAAGAAGAAAGAAACATATTATGTGAAGAGGAAGACTGGGATTCATCTTCAGAGGAAGACACTTTAATTAAAAAAAAAACAAAAACAAAAAAACAAAAATAAAACTTCTATCCTAAACAGTAATGTGAAATGGCTACTCTCCCAAAGAGAATTTATAGAAGAACTCAAAAAAGAATTTAAAAATCAAGTGAGAGACATTGAGGAAAAACTTAAAAAACCAATATGATTATGAAAAAAAAGTTAACTAATTAGGAAAGGAGGCACAGAGTCTCAAAGATGAAAATAACTCTTTGAAAATTAGAATTGGGCAAGGGGAAGTCAGTGAAGCTATGAGAGAGCAAGAAATAACAAAACAGATTATAAAGAATGAGAAAATAAAACAGGATGTGAAACAGCTTATTTTTAAAAATGACAGATCTGGAGACTAGATCAAGAAGAGAAAATTTAAGAATGATTGGACTGCCAGAAAGTTGTAATTGAATGGAACCAATGAAGATTTCTCAAAATACTGTAGAATACAGTAGGTCAGACCTTAGGCCTAAATTTCAGGAGGAAATCATGTGATCCCAGGATAGGGTTTTTTTGACCATTGGTCAATGGTTACTCCCTTTTCGGTCCATTCAATGACTTTGAAAATCAACAGGAAGGTGAGGTGTATCTGTGTTTTTTCTGCTATATAATCCATTCTCTGCTTCTGGCCTGTGCCACACACACACACCATGCTAGACTATCCAGTTGATGTGCTTGGACCACTTCTTGCAAGGACTTTTTCTGTTTAGATCTGAAGATGCCTCTGAGTCAAGTTGGGAAAGAGGGTCATCTAGCACCCTGTCCCACATATGACCAAAAAGAGAACCTTGACACAATGCAGGAAATAATCCAAGAAAATTATCCTGGAAGGAAAGAACATGAGGGGAAAGTAGATATAGAAAAAAAATCCACCAGTCATTACTTACTTCAAAGAGATCCTTTGTAGAAAACACACAGGAATATTATTGCCAAATATCAAAGCCTCGAGATCAAAGAGAGAATTTTGCTAGAAACAAATATGCTGTAGCTACAATTAGAATTGTACAAGATTTATCAACATCTTAATAAAAGATTGTTGGTCCTGGAATCAGATATATCTACCAACAATCAAAAGAACTAGGCCTGCAGCCCAATATCATATCTGGCAAAATTATCTATAATGTTGAATGAGAAAAAAATGGATATTCAATGAACTTATAGAATTTCAGGACTTTCTTTTAACCAAACCCAAACTTAATGGAAAATTTAATATATAAGAGCAATATATTGATCAAAGATCAATTTTAAGGAGCAAACTGTTTAAACATGGCAAATTTTTTTTTTTTTTAACATAGGAAATGTGTACTATATGTTTAAGATTCACATCAACAGTAGGGTAGCTCAAAAGAAAGATTGGCAGAGTTAAGGTAAAAATAATAATCATGTCATACAAATGAGGTGCAGAGGAAGAATAGAAAGCGACATTAGAGGGAGGAGAGTTTGTAGTTCTGAAAACTTACTGACATCGGGAATGGGTTCAATAGGCAACACTACATATATATCATGAAGGGCATAGCATCTTCCAAAACCTATAAAGAAATAAGGGGGAAGAAATGAACAGATGGGGAAGCAAAGAGTGAGAAAAGGAGACAAAGGAAGGATCCTTGGGTAGAGGGGGAGTTAAATAAATAGAAAGGCAAGTTATGGAGAAGAATTTAAAGAGTCAGCAGGGATAGAAAAGAGGTGTGTGTGTATATATATCCCTATCTCTATATGTCTACATAAAGATGTCTTTTCTAAATTTTAGCTTGCTTGGGGGTGGGGATGAGAGATGAAAAGGCCAAAAAAAAAAGAATGAAGTAAATAAGGTATGCAACAGAGCACCAAAGGACAATTTACAAGAAAGTAAAGAAAAAATGGATGTTTGTGAAGTGCAGGCTAGCTCCTTGGAGGGCTTCAGGGTCAGCCAGAGTTACGATGAATTAAAGTCCTTGGTCTTTAGAGGGAGAAGTGAAGGATGTAGGCAAGCTGCCATGCGGCTTGCCAAAGATCTCTCCTGGATTCTAGGGCCAGAATCTCCAGTCTTTCTCCTCCATGACTCTGCCTATCTCCCTCCCCCTCCAATCCTTGCCTCTGATTATCTTAAAACACCAAACATTTTGTAAGCACCAACAATGAAAAGAGCCATTTATCCAAACATATGCTAATAGAATCATTGTCTCACATCGAATAGGTAATTAGCCTTAAGTGCTTGGTTGTCTGATTCAAGCATACCTTTTTGGAGTTTCAGCCCTCTACAGACATACATGAATGTAATTTCTTCTACTAACACACACACACACTTACACACACACACACACACACACACACACACACACACACACTTTCATCATCTAGTAATTTGTTGTTATATATTTTGAATCCTCCCTAATAGTCTGTTGGATGGGGTAATAATATTCTCTTTTGTTTTGGTTTATTTTGTTTTGTATTCCTTTTCTGTTTTTTTTTTTTTCTTACTCTTTTTGAATAAAAAAAGAAAAAAAATTGCATTGATATTCATTAGTGAAGTAGGTCTAAAATTTTTTTTCTCTGTTTTGGCTTTTCCTGGTTTGGTATCAGCACCAAATTTGTGTCATAAAAAGCAATTTGATAAGAATCCTTGTTTTCCTATCTTTCCAAATAGTTTAAATAGTATTGGGAATTAATTGTTCTTTAAAGATATAGTTGAATTTACTTGTAAATCCATCTAGCTCCTGGAGATTTTTTTTCCTTAGGGAATTCATTGGTGGTTTGTTAAATTTCTTTCTCTAAAATGGGATTACTTAAGTATTTTATTGCCTCATCTGTTAATCTAGGCAGTTTATGTTTTTGTAAATATTTATCCATATTTTTTAGATTGTTGATTTCATTGGCATACAGTGGAACAAAATAACTCTTATTTTTTGCTTTAATTTCTTCTATATTGGTGGTGAATTCACCCCTTTTACTTTTGAAACTTAATTTGATTCTCTTTCTTTTTGAAAATCAAATTAACTAAATATCTATTTTAGTGATTTATTCATAAAATCATATCCTAGTTTTATTTTTTAGTTCAATAATTTTCTTACTTTGAATTTTATTAATTTCCTTTGAGTTTCAGAACTTCTAATTTGATATTTAATTGAGGACTTTTAATTTGTTCTTTTTCTAGCTCTTTTAATTGCATACTCAATTCATTAATCTGATCTTTGTCATTTATTCATGTAAGCATTTAGAGATATAAAATTTCCCCTAAGTATTGGTATAGCTGCATCCTATACATTTTGGTCTGTTTTCTTATTATTATACATTTTGGTCTTTTGTCTTATTATCATCAGTGTCTTTGATGAAATAATTGATTTGTTGTTTGACCCACTCATTGTTTGGGATTATCTAATTTTCAATTAATTTTTAATTTCTTTCCATGGTCCATGGTCCTTTATTACTCATCATTTTTAATTGCATTATCATCTGAAAGGGATGTATTTAATATTTCTCCTTTTCTTAATTTGATTGTGAGGTTTTTATGCTCTAATACATGATAAATTTTGGTGTAGCTATCATATATTCTTGAGGAAAAGGTATATTCCTTTCTATCCTCATTCAATTTTCCAGAGGTTTATTATAACTAACTTTTGTACAATTCTATTCATCTCCTTAACTTCTTTCTTGTTTATTTTGTGGCTAGATTTGTCTAATTCTGAGAGGGGGGAGGTTGATGTCCACCAGTAGCATAGTATTGCTATCTATTTCTTCACGTAACTCACTTAACTTCTCCTTTAAGAATCTGAATGCTATACTACTTGATGTATCTGTGTATCTGTGTTTAGTATTGATAATAATTTTATTGTCTATGGTATTATTTTAGCAAAATGTAGTTTCTTTATCTCTTTTAATTAGATCTAGTTTTGCTTTATTTAAGGATTGCTACCCCTGCTTTTTTTTTTTTTAACTTCAGCTGAAGCATAATATATTCTGCTCTAGCTTTTTACTTTTACTCTGTGTCTCTCTGCATCAAATGTATTTTTTGTTAACAGTGTATTGTAGGATTTGTTTTTACACTTTGGTATCTGTTTCCCTTTTATGGGAGTGTTCATCCCTTTCACAGTCACAGTAGTGAATAATACTATGTATTTCCCTCTGTCCTGTTTTCCTCATTTGTACTTTTCTCTCTCTTTTTACTTTGCTCTTCCTCATTAATGTTCCTCCCTACCACCACTTCCCTCAACCTGTCTTCTCTTCTATCATACACTTCTTTTTTTTTTTTTTTTTCCTCTTTCTCCTCCTCCTATTTCCGTATAAGGTAAGAGATTTCTTTACTCATCTGAGTGTGTATGTTATTTCTTCTGAACCAAATACAATAAGAATAAGGTTCAAACAATGCTTGTCCCTTTCTTCTTTCCCTCTATTGTTATAGGTTTTTCATGCCTCTTTATGTGATATAATTTAACCCCATTTGTTCTCCACCTTTTTTCTTCTCCCAGTAGAATTCTTTGCTTCACTTCTTTCTTTATTTATTTTTTTATCACCTAGAAATCAGCATAATGCCTACATAGTCCTTCTAACTGTCCTAATAGAGATACAGTTAGTGTGAGCTCAGTAGCTTTTGGATCAGTATCTGCAGCCATCATTCTGAGATGATACAACCTGGCAGTTGTTCTTACAGATGCTAAGGCCACAGCTACCATAGACCTAGGAAAGTCACCAGAGTCTCTGTCATTGATAAATGGTTTAGCATTAGAAACAGATATGGAAATGACATAAAAGAAGACCAGTTACCCTCTGTTTAGGTGTTGCTCCTAAGGATCATGGGACTTTTCCATATAACTTGAAGCTAAAATTTTCCATATGTGTTCTCTTCCCCATTAAACTCCTTGACTGTCTTAATTGTCCAATTTATAGATCAGTGCTTAGCACAATGCCTTGCATTCAACATTTACTTTAAATGCTTCCTTCCTTCATTGCTAAGGATACGTCCCCCACATCTTTCTCCATATTTCCTTTTATTTGTGAGAGTGCACTAATTTGGGACTTTACTAACCTTGATGAATCAATGAACATTTCTTTTTGTTAGTGAATTAACAAAACTCCTTACATCCCTTTTGACTATTCTTTGTTGCTTATCTAGTGCTTCTTTATTGTGATGTCAAATAATTGAGGTTACTATTTTTCTGAGATTTGTATAATTGAGGTTTTTACAGGATATCATATTGTAATAAAATAAACATTTTATTAACACAGTATACAATAATTGTTCATTTTAGTTATGTTTTGAACCTTGGCTTTTTTGACAGTTTTAATTTGCATACATAAATGATTAATTAATTTCTCATGTAAAAAAAATTTGAAGTGTTAATGTCTCACATTTTATCACTTCATCTGTTTATATATTTTGTCTCTTTTATAGGTTGAATATAAACTGGGATTCCAGATAGACAATCCTGTGGCTATGGACATGCCCCAGGTCAACATTTCTATTCAAGGGGAAGTCCCACGCACTTTATCAGGTGAGTAATTTTTCATAAAATGTAGTAGCATTATGTCAGTTTTTATTTAATTAAGAAAATATTTTAATTGCTAAGGAAAGAATGAGTAGTAGCATAAAAATTTCAGATCTGGATCCAGGACCTTATGGCTCCATTTACTTCACTCACACTCCAAAAAGAACATTAAAAATAACACATTACAAGACAGACCTATAATAAGTTACCATAGATACCCATAAAATGTAAATGAGTTTTGAAAAACTTTATGTGTATATATAGTGGCTATAGATAAGAGCTCTTAAGTTAAATCCTATTTTATGAGCTCTCTAAGTCTCAGTTTATTCATCTGCAGAACAAGAAAAATTATTCTACCATCTTCACAAAAGGATATTGTGGAATATGAGAATTTCTGAATAGCATTATTAGTTCATACATTTTACATTTGTCTTGTTCTCTCCTCCCTTAGGTCCTCAGTTGCTAGCTCTTGCCTCCCTTGAAAATGTTTTACATTTGTTTTGTTTATGTTTTATATTTACTTTGAATATTCAAGTATATCTATATATGCTGTAACCTTGACATTTTCCTGGATTCCTCTCACTTTCCCACATCTTACCTAAACAATCAGAAGCTAAAATTTGTTTCAACTTTTACAATTTCTCTTTCATCATCTTTTCTAACATTCAATAAGGACAGATACCACCTTTATTCAGGCCTTTATCACCTTTTGCCCAGATTATCTCAAGTTCATTTTCTGTACTGCTGCCAAAGTAATTTTCCTTCATGTGATAATCAGATCATATGACTCCCCTACTCAGTCAACTCCTGTAGCTCCTAATGCTTCTAGACTATATAAATATAAACTCTTCTGTTTAGTTTTTAAAGCATTATATAGGTTGGCCTCAACTTGTCATTTTAGTCTCTCATCTTTCTTCTGCACTGTGCTATAACCAGATAGACCTACTCTCTGCTCCTCATACTCTTATCTCTGATCTCTGGACTTTTTGCACAACTGTTCCATAAAACTGAAATCCCCTTCCTCTTTCTCTCTACATTATGGAATTCTTCTCTTCCTTTAAAATGCAGCTTACGCACTCTCTTCTGTATGAATCCTTTCCTTCAATTGCTACTTCCTTCCCTCTCAAACTATTTAATGATTTTGTAGATTCTTATTCATTTTATTTGTATGTTAGTATTTTATTTTATATTTCTGCTGTTATATACTTATATATATACATGGCATATCCCCATTAGCATCTAAGCTTCTTGAGAATAGGGATTATTTCAATCTTTGAATTTATATATATCCCCAGCACCTACCTTAGGAGGCACTTAATAAATGTGATTTTTTTAATTGATGCTTCCTCTTAAGAGAATGTGAATGCTCCTTGAAAACAAGGACTATTTTGTTTTGTCTTTTTAATCTTTATGCCAGGCTCAGAGGTACTTAATATATATTTATTGTTAAATGAGTTTCTCTATATTTGTGTTGCTTTTATATGTGCAGCTCAAAATTACTTTTGGATCTATTTAGTCAATTTTAAATTATTCACTTTTAAAAATGACAATTTGCAAGATATTTTTCTAATTATTGAAGTTTCAGTTCTAACTTTTTTTTTTTTTTTGATAGTTTATTTATGTGGCTCACTTTTTTATGCATTGGTTTTTTGTTTTGTTTTTACAGTATTTCGCGTTGAACTTTCCTGCACTGGAAAAGTAGATTCTGAGATAATGGTACTAATGCAACTCAACCTGACAATAAATTCTTCAAAAAATTTCACAGTCTTAAATTTCAAACGAAGGAAAATGTGCTACAAAAGTAAGGCATCCATCTTTGAAAATAAGTTTTGAACTTAAGTGTGAGCCTATATTTTTCTATGTGAAGAAGGAATTATAAGATTTTTATGATTCCTATCCAGCTATGACAGTAAACAATTTTTTTTACTTTGCAGATGAAAAAACGCTTTTGAACTACATTCAGAGATAGTCCCCATATTGTATATTATATATTAGCTAGGAATATAAATTCTTTTTTCCAGAAAATCTCTTAACAAAAGAGTTAACATATAATGAAAATGTGTCATCTTTTGTTATGTAAGGGGCATTGTTGTAGTTATATATGATTGTTTTGCAAGGATATAGCTTGAGTTAGGACTATGGTAAAGTATTTGTCTAGGTAATCTCAGTATTAATCTAAACTACTAGCTAAGCACCAAATTGCCATGGAAAGGAATCTGTCTTTAATGTGAACATTAGCCAGAGGTGGTGTTTCCGGGCCATCCATTTCTCAAGACATATTATATCTGATATCAGATAGATTCTAGATTTAGTAAAGATGTCAAACTTAATGTTATAATTTTTTAAAGTATCTGAATGAATTCAGTAGTGATAACTTTTCTTTTAAAAGACAATTTATTGTACTGACTTAAAACACTTAAAGTTTCAGTAGTAATTCTGTATACATGTAGAAATACTCATCTAGCCATTATTCTATTAAATTTATTTTGTGTAATGTAGTGCATAAAATGTTAAAATTAGAAGCAAGAAAATTCAGAGTCTTTTCCAAACAGTTATTAGCTTTTGTGACTAGAGGCAAGTAACTTAACTTCTTGCAATATCAGTTTCCTTATCTGCAAAATAAGAATAATAATTCTTATTCCACAAGATAGTGGGTGAAGATCAAATGATCAAATGGGATAGTGCATATAAAGATCTTTACAAAGTATAACACATTCCTGTCTATTACTGTTTTTGTAAATGGGTACATTGTTATATTTTCTTTCACAATTTTTCATTTCATAGTCAACAGTGAATTATCAGATATTTTAAAATCCTTTTTTTATTTATTTTGACTCCTTTTTGTCTTATTTTTTATACTAGAGCAATTCATTTATTTTATTATAACTTATCACTTCTAAGGAGGAGGCATAAGAGTGGGGTAAAAGGTGAATGTATGTATATAGTATAGTCCACTACAGTTCAGTAACACTGACATCTGTTTTTGGCTTTGCTTTTAACTAGATCTTTAACTTTGGGTAACCTTACTTCTCTAGACCTCAGGTTCCTTGTCTGTAAAATTAGTGATTAGAATATTTCAGGGAGTCATTCCAGGTCTAAAAATTTATGACATAAAATTAGTGAGATGTCAGATATGCAAACATTTTTCTTACATGGCACGGCCATTTTCTTGATGAGAAGACTTTAATTGTCTTTTAAAAACTTATTAAATTCAAAACAAGTATAAATAGAGTCTTAACTTAGCTTTGACCATCCTTTTTTTTTTTTTTTTTTTTTGTTCTAAAACAGTACATTCTATTGCAAAACAGAGAATTCGTATATTTTAAGAATTTTTTAGAAAAGAAGCTTGACTTCTAAAATACTTTTTTTATTACATCTTTCAATTAGAGCTTGAAGAAGTCAAAACTCCAATTTCTGACAAAAATGGCAACAGAACTATTTGTAAGTATAGTATTTTTTTTTTTTTAATCATTTGGGAAATAAAACTTGGAAGACTTTGTATTGAATAATGAATTCCTTCTACATAGCTGTAACAACTGGTGAGATGGAAATATAAAGTGGTAATAATTTGTATTTATTTCAATTCAATTCTTTCCTTACTCTTAAGCAAATCAAATTAAAAATGTTAATGCTATTTATTTCACATTCTGGATATTTTGTTATTCAAAATACTCTGAACATCCAAGTTCTGGATATTTTATGTAATGAATTTTGTATATATTTGATTAATATGATTACCTGATTACCAGAATCTGGTCCTCAATCAATTAACAAGCATTAATTAAGAATCTTTAGGCACTGTGGGTTCTAATCCAAAAAAAAAAAAAAAGAAAAGAAAAGAAAGGAAAATTCCTGTTTTAAAGGAATTTATTTTACATCAGAGAGAGAATACATATAAGTTTATAGGAAATAAATTCAGATTAAATTCAAAGTAGTTAAATACTAGGTTTTAGGAAAGAAGGATCCTTCCTTAGTTGTGTATGTGTGTATGGATGTTGTTCACATATATATGTTTGTCTTCAACCAATCTTGGTCTCTTCCCTGAGTTTTAGTTATACATTACTAATTGTGTATTGGACATTTTAGGTTGAGACATCTCTTTAAACTTAACATGTCCAAAACTCAATTTAATCCCTTTTTCCACAAACTTTTCTCTTTTCTTATATTCCTTATTTTTATTAAAGCTACCAGCACATCTAGATCTATATCCAGATATCTCTGATTCCTCTACATGATGATAAGGGTAATCCTCTTGTTTATAATGAGATTACCTGAAGAGAGAGTATAAAAGAAGAGAAGAGGACTAGGACAAAATCTTAAGAAACACTATCAGTTAAGGAATCATATTGATACAAGCCAAAAGTGGATATGGATAAGAAACCATCAGACATAGAGAAGGAGAACTAGGAAAGAGTAGTGTCACAAAATTTTAAACACAAGGGAATATCCCAGAGTTCTAGTCTATGAGTCATCCAGTTTAACTTATTACATGGTATTGAAACTCACATATGTATTGTGCTGATAATTTTTTTTTTTAAATTTCAGATGATCCTGTAAATGCAGCTCCTACTACTTCTACTCGTGTGTTTTATATCAGTGTAGGGGTTTGCTGTGCAGTAATATTTCTGGTAGCAATAATATTAGCTGTTTTGCACCTGCATAGTATGAAAAGAATTGAACTGGATGACAGGTACTGTATATCATTTTAAAAAATTGCTTCCCAATTATTTGTATTCAGAGAACAACAAATGAGAGGGGAAACCAGTTAATCGTTAGCTAAATAAAGAAACATTTTCTAGCTCCTTCACTTATGTTTATTTTGTTAACTGTTTATTAACATTTCATTAACTGAAGTATTTTAAGATGATTGTGGATAAGATATAAAGGACTTGATTATATTCAGTTCCTCTCTTCAAAATGTTGTCTTGGTTGATTTTTTTCCTATCATGAGGTAAAAGAAGTGAATGGCATGAGAATGGGAGAGGACAAGGGAGGATTAAAAAATTGATTGTAATTGAGAGAATACATAGAAGAGATGTCTTTGAAGAAAAGGAAAGTACATAACTATACAGCATTGAATAGTCCCATAGCAGTGTTGGGGTTCAGAAGTGCAGGGGGATCTCTTAAATATATTTGGATTCTCCTGGTATTGCAAGTGTTTCAAAGGAATTTGGAAAGTTAAGTCAAGAGGGAAAATTTTATTACAATTGTAACACTAATACTAAAGCAAATTAAATTCCCAAAGAGGGAAGATAGTAAAGAATAGGGAGCCAATAGCAAATTTATAGGGATTTGGAGAGTACAGAGCAAAGAACAAAGTAGAGTAAATGGCATCATGGGATTGGGGTCAACATGATAGGTGGGAAGTTTGATAATGAGGCTGTTATCCTCCGCCTCCTTTCATGAAACTAAGAAGTGCTCATTATTTGAATCCAGGTAAGAGAGCAGCCCAGACTTTTGGATGATAAAGCAGACATCCTTGAAGGCTAGCTTAGTGCAATAAAGCTAACTCCCTTTCTTTCACACACATTTCCCAAGGTTGTGCCACATCACTCCCAACAGTTTTATTCTTAAAGGCCAGGTGGCCTTGAAAAGTATTGGAGTCTATACTACTATTGGCACTTCTACTACCTCAGTAGGGTTTTCATTGCATTAAGGTCTTAAGAGATATCTGAAAATTTTGTAAGTATATTTACTTCAGAGGTATGAAGGGAACATAAAATACTTTTTAGGATTCTTTATGAGGAAAGAAGTTATTTTTTGACACTTCTGTTAGCCTTTAGAGTTGAAAGTAAATTGTCCCTGAAATCTGGCTAATACATGTAGTATTTTGATTATGTCTGGAAAAGTTTCTTAGCCTTTTCAACATCACCTGATTATATATATATATATATAATGGCCTTTGTTACCTTGAAAGTAAAGTAGATACTTGGGCTGTAAGGTATAGATTAGTAAAAAGATGAATAAAGTGATTCTTGCCCTCAAGATACTTCTGACCATTTAGATAGGGAAATACCTAGAGAAGTATAAAGAGGATTTAGAGGGAGTAAGAATTAGAGGGAGACTTTATTTCAGGCCAGAGTCATCCTCTACCGTGAAGGATATTGCATTTGTATCAGATTTTAAAGGATAACACTATTTTGACAGATGGATAGATCAATGAGCAAAAGTAAGTATAAGATTTATTCAGGGAATAAAATGAAGTAATTACGTTTGGCTAAAGGAAATAGAAACAGGGAGTAGATGATTGTGAAAGTCATTTATTGTCAAGTAAAAGGAATTGTTCTTTGATAAGTAGATAAGAGAGAGCAATTTAAGATTTTTAGCAAGATATATGTAGTAATTACAGAATGAATAGATTGGGGAGAGGGACATACAAAAACAAGTCCATGTATAAGTTTTTGAAGTAATTTATTAACTTTTTTAAAAAATAAAGTTCAGGAGCAAAATGTAATATAACAGAAGCAAATGGTAAGAGGGGAAAGGTGTCATAGCCAACACTTTGATCTGATATATAATCCCTAATGCCTCATCCCCTTTTCTCCTCTTTACACCCCAAAATGACTAAAAGAATATAGCAAATTAAAAGACCAGTACATCAGAGAGTATTTCCCCTAGGGCAAGGGCAAGTGATGTGAATCTACTGAAGTGGCCCATAGGTATATAAATTTTAAAACTGCATTATTACAGCAATATTGTACATTGATTTAAAACTGGAGTCTCTTTCTTTGTATGATTCTTGTATTGCTATAGAAAAAAGAGGATGTTACCATAATATTACATTACATAATATAATACTATTATAACAAATATAGCCTACCATCTAGCATATTTCAACTTTTTCCATTTTAAAAATTGGAAGATCATGAGGCAAAGTTGATGCAGTCTACTATAGATTGTATAGGTGTATAGTATATGGATATATTTTATATGTTCATTGCTTGGTTGTTTTGCTCTCTCTACAATCCTCTGTGCTTTTAGGCTGTCTTATTTTTTTTTCTCTTTTACACCTGTTTAACTTTATATCCCCCTTATTAAAAGTAATCTCATGAAAATGGCATAGGTTTAATTTTCTTAGAGATAATCCTTATAATCATTATTAATTTCTTTCTCTAACATATTAGTTCAGGACAGTTTGATGTGTAGCAGTCAGAAAAAATTACAATCTTTTATTATGTAAATCTTACATAAGTAACTTACATAGTAAATTTAAGTAACTTACATAAGTAACTTAACATAGTTAAGATTACCAGTTAAGATGTAGATATATCAGTCGGGAATGAAAAAGTATATAATCTCAACAGATTCTTATTTTATCATGAAACATATCATTATGAAAAAATAGCCATTATTATTCTGATCTATCAAGATTTTAGAATTATTTTATTATATCTACTTATCTACATGTGGCTTTTAGTATTGTGTTATATGTAACACAATAGGCAGAAAAGGCATAGTGGATAAAGAAATGACCAGTCAAGAACACCTAGGGTTATGTTTATATTTGTATACATAAAAATATATGCATGTGTGTGTATGTATAGCTAGTCACATACACATATGTATATAAAAGAGAAATAAAAATTCCTCGTGAAAGTTGACTTTCTATCTAAAATTATTTTCAGCATCAGTGACAGCAGTAGTTCACAAGGTTTATCCCAGCCATCTACGCAGACGACTCAATACCTGAGAGCTGATACTCCTAACAATGCAACACCTGTTACTAGTAAGAGTTAATTTAAATCTAAAACCAATTTACTTTGGTCTTGGTCATTAGGCTACTAGTGTCCTAAGTGGTTAGGGTCATATGCATATATGGAGTTTAGAGTTGATTTTTGAGATTTGACTTCCATTTCTTAGATCATTGGAATTTGTAACTTAAAAAATTGAGAAATTTAAAATGTTAAGTAGATTCACTTTAATAACTTTTTAATTAGGGGGGATTTGTAAAAATTCGTTATTCTAATACACCTGGATTATTTTCTCAATCAAAATGAGAAATTATAAATTTGGTCGTTATTTTGGGGAAAATAAATTCAGTTACACTTTCTAAAAGAAAGAAAATTTGGATTTTAAAGTATCAATCAATTGCAGTACATTTACACCTCACATAATATCCTGACCAGTAATGTTTTTGAGTAATGTCATTGCACTTTTTGAACTAGGCATTGCTTTGCTTGAAACAATATGCATGTATATACAATTGGAATAGCACTAATTTTAATAATGTATTACTGCCTGCATCTGATTTTTGCATGGTGGAGAAAGGGGGAAAGATTATTTCCCTAAAATTTTTAGTTTGTTTTCAGGACAAAGGGTCTTAACATTTTTTTCCTTTTTATTGTTTCTACATCTAATCTTTGAGTATTAATTATTTTATTTAGATAATTATAGAAAATAATGGAATCATTCTTATTATAAGGGTATTTATATTAGTTTTGTTTGGCTTTGTTGGTTCCTCAGGTTATCCTACATTACGGATAGAGAAGAATGACCTAAAAAGTGTCACTCTTATGGAGGCCAAAGCAAAGGTCAAAGATATAGCAATTTCCAGGGAGAGAATAACACTGAAAGATGTTCTCCAAGAAGGTATGTATCCTTCTCAGAAATCAGTTTTTCAAAGTTATATATTTTAAATATGCTATTAGAATATATGCTAAATGTGTTAGAATCAATATTTAAATGTCTTAATGATTAAATATTTAATATTTTCATATCAGTGCTAAGGTAAGCACAGAAGAAATGGCTTTGATCTTTATAATTATCATAGAAGACAAAGACTTTTTCCTAAGTTCACATAATAAATAGTTTGAGAGAATTAACTATTTTATTACCTTCTCAAAGTAATATTTAATTTTTTTGTATTAAGAAGGTTGAAAATCTCACTTTTTAAAATCAAAGAGTGCTTCAGGAAGACTTGTCATCTTTCTATTGTGTGGTCATTAAGTCAAGAGTTAGATTTTGTAAACTCATAAACTAATTGGGAATGTATGGTGGATTCTTGATCAGTTTTGTTCCTCCCCTTTTTCCTCCCCCCCATCATTTTGGGCATTGAACTTGTAAAGCTAGCATACCTAGGAATTTGAGCTGCTCCAAATTTCTCACTGAGTGGAAAGCATCAGTATTTCCTACATAGCAATCTCTTGAATATTTGCTGCTTTCATTTGGAAGACTTTGAAGCATTATCTTAAAGAATCATTTTTCCTTTAGAAAAAAAAAAACAGATTGAAAATGGTCAGAGTTCCCTTTACCATTTTGTAGAAATATCTTTTATAAATCTCTGTTGTCCAAAGACAATTTCTGTATGTCCATTTTTTAATATTTTCTTCAACCCAGAAGAATAGGTTAAGTAGGAAATAGGAAAATTAAACCTCTTGGAATGACTTAAGGAAAAGAAAATTTTGAATATATAGAGTTTTTTTTTGCCACAAACTTTTACTTTTTTTTATTTGAAACAGTATGTTAATTAAAAAGCCTCTTCAATAGGGTAAGAGATGGTTTGAACCAAGGAGGGGGAGTTATTTTCATTATAGAGTTAACTCCCCCTTACTAATTGATGATTGTTACTTATATATATAAGTTTATAGTCTTAAAGAGCACTGGAAAGTGAAGTGACTTGCCCAGGGTCACTCAGCCAGTATTTGTAAGAGTAAGGACTTGAAACCAGGTCTCGCTGAATTAATATCCAGTTCTAACCACTGTAATGTGCTGCTTCTCTATAATTTCATATTTCATATAAATTATAGGAATTTTTAAAAATTAAATTTAAATTTAATTTTAAAAATTAAAAATTAAATAAAAAACTTAAAAATGTTCTCTATAACAGGTCATTCTCCTATTTCTGTCAAAATGTCTCCTATTTCTCTAAACTATTAATTAAAAAATAGTGACTTGATAGCCAGTTTTTTGATTAAGGGGCTTATTTAATAATAATCAACATATAGTATTTTACCTTTTCAAAGTGCTTTACATGTATTAAATCATTTGATTCTTATAACAGCCATTTAATCAACTCATTTCTCTTATCATCATACTATTATCTCTATTTTACTGATGAGAGAAACAGGCTTGTTAGATAGTTTGTGGCTATATAGCAAGTAAAGAAGAATTCAAACTCAGATGTGTTTATCAAGTAGAGAAAGGGAAGATTGACTACTATTTCCCTTTATTGCATTGAGATTTCCTTCTTAGGTTTCAGAATTAAGTGATAAGGAAATGGGATCAGAATCAAGGGAATTAATCTTTACTAATTGTTCTGGCATGAAATAGTCAGGCTCAGGCTAGGTTAGGATAGATAAGAGGATTGATATTAAGATGGGAGGAACAGGATGAAAGAAAATGAGGAATCAGTTCTCTCTAACTTCCAGAAGAGGGAGACAAGCACCAGTACAATCGATGCACTTTAATAATAATTCGTTTAATCCCAGAAATCACAAATTCTAGGTTGAAGAGAACCTTTTATGAAGACCAGTTTTTCCAGAGTCTAGATTTTTAACATTTTTGAGAACATTGAATTATAGCTGTATCAGAAATTTATTACTTTAGGTAAGGTATAATTCAACTATCTCACTTCTCTCAGAGCATGTACTTAATCCAGAAACTAATTTTAGCAAAGCATTGTCTTCTACTCCAGTCCATCCTGCACCCAGCTGTCAAAATAGTCTTCCTTAGTCACAAGTCTGACCAACTCATCTTTCCTTCTCTGTCCCTATTAAGTAAAGACTTTTGGTTCCCTTTTTACTTCATTAGCAAATATAAAATTCTTTGGCTTTTAGACCTTTTTGTAACTCCTCAAAAAGTGTACAAAGTCCTTTTCTACCTTTTTAAATCTTTTTACACCTTACTTGGTTCTTTATACTTCTCCTTTAAATCCATGACACTGGTTTTTTTGCATGCATCACTACATCTCTGAAATGAGCATTTTCACTGACTTAGAACTCTCTTCCTCCTTTCTTTGATTTCCTTAAAGTCTTAAAAGTCCTACCTTCTTCTTCAAGAAGCTTATTCCAGTCTTTAACCTTAGTGCCTTCTCTCTGAGATTGTCTCCATTTTATTCTGTGTATCTCTTGTTTGTAATTAATTGTTTATATGTTGTCTTATCCCCCTTATTACACTGGGAGATCAGGGATTATTACCGTCCCTATCCCATTTTTTATCCTCAGTGCTTAGCACATAGTAGCCAATTGTTTATTTCATAATTTACCTATTGTCAGTATAATTCATTTATTAGGATACTCAGCAAAAATCATCAAATTCTGACTGGATCTTGTAACCTTATTTTGTTGACCCTAAGTACTACTTTTTTTATGTGTTTTAAAGTTAAAACTGTATCAAAAGGTATTTAAATTGACAATTTTTTTTTTTACTTATGATGTCATCTCAAATATTCTTTCTTTTAGGGACTTTTGGGCGTATTTTTCATGGAATTTTAATAGATGATAAAGATCCCAATAAAGAAAAACAAGCATTTGTCAAAACTGTTAAAGGTAGGATTTTTCACGGTGTACTAACAGTATTCTTTATTTTGATGATAAAAAAAATCATTAGGCTAATTTAGATAGGTGGTTCATTCACAAAGTTAACTTGTATAAAGATATTTGGCATTCTTAACCATAAATCAAAAGGATATTCAGTTCTTTCAGATCTTACATCATTCTTTTTAGAAATAAAAGTGAGAAAAATGGACTGACATACAGAAATGTTTAAAATTCATTAGGGATCATCTTGCCGGTGACAAACCAAATTTTGAACAAAATAAGTCTACATCTTTATATGATCCAGTTTTGTGACAGTCTCTGAAGCTGAAATTCTGTCTTTAGATTTCAAAATGACTTTTATCTCATTGCAAATAAATATAAGCTAGATTTTGAATAAAACAAAGGTTAACTTTGATAACATTTTTCTTTAGTTGAAATCTTTTTGTACCATCTTTTGATGTGTGTTTCCAAGTTTTTCTTTACTATTTTTACTTACTAGTAAGATTTTAATTCATCTGAAAAGAATCAGAATTTTAGCACCACTTTATTTACACATAATTTCTTCACCAAAACTAGCAAACTATTGATGATGTGATGACTCTTAGAATTCTAGAATTTATTTTTCATTTGTTATTTTTCAAATCTTATTTATGGAATAGTCAAAATACTTTATAATTTCTTTTGACTAATTTTGGAATGAAATAGAAATATATGCTGTTTTTCATTGTGCTCTATATCTATTGTTTGACTTCTTTACATATCACAAAAGACATTCTTGTTTTGGAAAAAATACTTAGCCCTTTTTGCTGTGCACACAGGGCCATTGTTTCTGAAATAAATTTTACTGGTGTTTATATTCCTAATATAATTCATTAATTAAACATTTTAAGGATATTACAAAGAAAAATGTTTAACAGTTTATTTAAGGTACATATATGGCCAATTTTGTGGATTACATTTGATTGTGAAATAAATTTACTAGTGTATATATTTCTAAATATAATTTGAATTATTAACATATTAAGAGTTTGTCTTTAAGACAAAATGTGATAATGAAGAAGAAACTCCTGTACTGTTAGTTAGTCAAGGGCTTGAATGCCATTTGTTACTTAATAACTAAAGTTGTTTGGGTCTCAAGTTTCCTTATCTGTGAAATTATCTTGTTATTGTATTTTTCATGGCTCTTCAGTGATTCCTCATTGCCTAGAGGCTTTAAGTCCAAACTTTTTGTTGTTGTTTTAGGTACTCTAGTGTGGCTTCATCTGATCTTTTTCAGCTAATTAACAGTGTTCTCAAACTTGAATCATGTATTTGTCAGATCATACTCCCTGGGGATATTCTGTGAGATTAACAAGGCCAAATGTCCCTTTTTTCTATCTTTATACTTCTGTTACTTTTCTCTTTGGAATACTGTTTTCCTTTTTTTCTCAACTATTAGAAACAAATATATTTCTCAAAGTTCATCTTAAGTCCCTTCTTTATCTTGAAAATCCTCTGTGATAACTCTATATTACATTAAACTCTTTCTTTTGTGAGCTGTTTCATGTATATTTTCTGTTTAGTATAATTTTAATGATGTGATAATATCACTATAATATCACATTAATTTTTAATCTAGATTGTAAATTTCTCTTATGTAGTCAAAGTTGCTTATACTATTTGGAAGTTCACGCCTTTTGTCTCACACTTACAGCAGAGAAACAGCACAGCGAGCAAGGAAAGAGGCAACCTCAGAGTCAGAGAGATAGGGGTTCAAGTCTGACTTCTGATACAGACTGCTGAGGAGTTGATTAAGGCCTTCCTCTCTCACTGTTCTAATTATCTCACTAGGACTGTAATTTACAGAGAAGCTGCTGAAATGCATGGCTAAGGGGAGCTTCTTCACCTGAGAATTCCCTGTAACAATGAAATTAATCAGTTTAATCCCTATTCTAGTCACATTTATTTAGGTATGTACTTGGACATACACATACATATGCTCCTATGTACACAAATACCTACTGGATAGTAGGGGATCGTACCTGTGATTTCAGTGGTATGAGGAATTTTCTGGGTAGGAAACTTACTCAACCAGAATAGATGTCAAGTATGTGTATGAGTAGATGCCTGCATATCTCCATATTTAGGATTTCTACTAGTACACATAAACAACTGTTTTAAAACTTAACAGTACCGAACTTGCCTTGGGCTCAGAATGGTTTAGTGACTTGTTCAGGTCACATTTTTCTCTCTAATCTTCAGCTACTCCCTGTAGGCTTTCTTCTCTGTTGTCTTTACATGTGTCTGTGTTGCCCACATTTCTAAAGAAAAACAAAAACACTTCATGGAACCCTACCCTCCTCTTGTGCTGTTGCCCTATGTCTTTTCTTAGTCTCAACTCCCAGAGTAAGCCATCTGTGCTAGATGCCTCTACTTTCTCTACATTGGGTCATTAACCTTTGGCTTCCTGGATTCTGAACTTTGCACTCAACTGCAATGGACTGATCCAAAGTTAACAGAAATCTCTTTTGTTTAGCAAGTCTTGTTTTGTTTCCATGGTCATTTTAATCATTTTGTTGCATTTGATACAATTAACTGCTGTCTTCTCTCCAGATTGTTATGCCAGTGCTCCTATAGCCTGGTGCATCCCTCCTCAGGTTTCTCTGACTCACTGTGGTGTTCCCCAAGTCACTGAGTCGGGTCCTCTTCTGTGGTCTTCATTCTCTGCCTTGATATCATCCTTTGTTTCTGTGGGCCTAATTCTTATCTCTATTCAGGTGACTATCATATTCATATAGCCAGCTCCAGTCTCTCTTCTTAGCTCTTTTCCCACCCATTCATTACTTATTGGACTTTTCAAACTTGGTGTTCTGGAGCCGGCTTGTATATATTACCTATCAGTCAGCAAGCAGCTATTAAGCACTCATTGCATGCTAGGCACCGGCCCTGGGAGATGAAGAAGAGCAGAAACACGGGCTCTGCCAGCAAAGACTTAACACTCTGGGTGAGGGAAGACAGACATACAAATGACTGGGCTTAAATTTGTATATGATATAAATGAAAAGCACTCTTAGATGGGACTGGCAACTGAGGAGGATGGAGGAGGAACAGGAAAAGCTTCCCTGAAGATGGGATTTGAAATGGCTTACAGGACTGTAGGAAAGCTTAGAGCCAATATCCAGGGTTCAGTCAACTAGGAGATGGAGTATGGTATGGTTGGGCAGTAATCACAGACGTGAGTGGGGAGGGAAGAATGGAAAGTTACAAAGAGGCAAGCGCCAAATAGCGCATTTTACATGAGTCACAGAGGTAATAAGAAGCCCTGTCAGGAAGTGAGTGAGTGGTGGTGCTGATGCTGACACTAATGGGATCAAATAAGCATTAGGAGAATCATTGCGGCAGCTGATTAGAGGACAGGTTGCAGTAGGAAGAGATGAGGCAGGGGAGCCTAATGAGTTTGTTAGAGTAGTAAAAGTGTGAGGGGATAAAGAATTGGACTCAATGTAGCAGCTGGACTCTGGAGAAATTATGACTCCAGCACTGCCTAACCTACAGAGTCCTTCCTCATCTCCTTACTAGAGGTTATTGATCCCCTTCTTATAGAAGCTAGTGAAGAACAGATAGTCCTCCTAAACGAAGAAAGGGGTTGGCCCCTACTGAGTAAAATAATTGTAGTGGCTCTTCACTCCTAGTTCTTCACCTCTGGTTACTAGTATACTTGTTAGATTTGAGAGAAGGAAGGGAATGATTCAGTGGTTTTCAGAGATACCCTAAAACAGCTTATACACTAATATTTCCCTCATCTCAATTCTAGCTCCCCATCAACTTTTCATCTAAAAGTAATACCATTTATAATTATTACAGGAGCTGCTTAACATTTATATGCTTAATTATCATGTCAGGTCAATTACAAACAGTATTCCAAACTAGATCCTTTGCCTCTACACTAAAAATTCATTCATGTAGAATTCTATTTATGCTGTTTTTGGCAAAAAGTAAATCAGAGACTCTGCTGTAATGGGAGCTGGAAGACCTAAATTCTATCCTGAATCCTGCTACTTTCTAGCAAGTAACTGTAAAATTTATTTATTTCTAAGATTCCTTTAATTTCTGTCCTTTTATAAGTCTTTGAGACAATGATTTTATTTAAGCAACTTTCAAAGAAAGTTTCTCATTTCATTTGGTACTTGTAGATATTCTCTAAAAAGTGTCTGCTGCCACTTGGCTTGTTCTGAATGGGTTTTGATTTTAGTTTATTTTCCTACAGAAATAGCTAGGAGGAGAGTAGAAAAAGGAAATAATATTGATAAGAAAACACAATGTGGATACTAGGACTGTTTCTTAAGATAAGAATTGTATTTCCGTAAGTATTTGAAAAGTAGTCACTCATTCCTTTTTGTGACTTACTTCTATAAATTACAATGTTCCTCCTTACCAAAAGGAAACAAGAGAAAGCACAGTGAGTCCTTAGCTAAAATATTGTTGTCATTTTTGTGGTAGACAAAGAATAAGGGTATTGACCAACCTGCAATGTACTTTCCCTGAAGTTATTAAAGATGTGATGTCACCCAGTTAAGTGGTACTGAGATTTTATCTTTTCTAAATATCCCTTTTTGATTCAGTCTATGTAGGGTTGACAAAGGAGTCCTTGCCTTGAAATTACATGTGTTTTTCATACATGGTCTTTAGCTGTGCTTTATTTTGTAAAAATATTTCAGAATATTTTTGCTTTAGCTTTTTGGGTTAGCAGAATTGGAGTTTGGCTTTTCAGGATTTTATTTACAAATTCATAATTTTACTTGTCAGTGTATTGAGTGTAAATTTGTTGAAATTAGGACCATATTTATCAGATTATCATGTGGTATATGTATTCCAAAGTTTGGGGTGTTATTGCAGATGAAAGAAAAAAATCATAAATAATTTTATTTAATTAAATTTTACTCATCCAGCATACATAGAATGGTAAGTATAGTATTCACAAAATAAATAAAATTTGTCTCTTACACATATGAATAACTTCATAATCTTTAAACTAGCAAAGAACTCAATGAAAACAGCTGCTCTCATCAAAGAGCAACTGCATCTGTGGGAGTCTTCTGACTCTCCTTCAGTGTTGCCCACTTAGAACTCAGTGTGCCATTCCTCCTTACAATAAAGAGTACTTTGCCCTTTGTTTGCTCTTCCCAAGAGCAAAGAGAGGTTGAGAGTCATTGGATTAGGACTCCTATGATCCATTTTACAGATACATAAATATATATTCCTTTGGGTATTAGAAGACCTGTATTCTAGTTCCACTTCAGTTTGATTATATGAGTATGCTTGGACAAGTCATTTGGCTTCCCTGGACTTTATTTTTCTGATCTCTGAAGTTCCTCCAGCTGTGTCATTTTATAAGTCTATGCGATAATTACTTTAATTCTTACACACACACACACACACAGACCTACACACACACACACTCCAGCAATATATCATAAACAAATAGATGCTTAATAAATTAGAGATTAAAGGTTTTTTCTTTTGTTAATTAAAGTATTTAAAGAAAAACATTTTCATCAGTAAAAAGGCTAAAATATCTCTTAGAGGTTTGGAAAATTAGAACTATCATTTCATCTACCCTTCTGCTTTTTACCCTTTTTTTTTTTAATCCAAGTATATATCTTAACAGAAATTTACTTAATAGAACCTCAAATGTTACTTATTTTTTTATTGTTGTTTGGAATAATCTAACCTTCAAGGTTTGGGATTCTTTTTGCTGTCATCTTGTGCCTTTTCTTTTACCTGTTGCTGCTACCCTCTAGGATGCCCCCCCCCCAAAAAAAAATCATTATATTATAGCTAAATAATTTCATTTGGTGTCCTAACAACTGTTCTCACTTAACCACATTTACTAAAAATTAACAACCCTAAATAAGGTTATAGCCATTAGAGAAGTTGAATCATCAGTTAAAAAAAATCATGCAGTATGATATAGGGGTATGAATGATCCCATATGTACAGTGAAGGTTAGAATGTATGATTTGTGAAGTCCCTTCCAAATCTATAATTCTTTGACCTTGTATTATTAAGCAGAAGACAGAATAGTCAATAAACTCACAGCAAATTATGTTACATATATAGCAACTTAAAGGAAAACCCATATATGTGGCGGCATAGCTAGTTTATGTTAACAGATGCAGGACTAGAACTCATGTCTTAGTAACTTTTGAACCACCATGCTGCTGCTTCCATGCTGCTTCTCATTTTGATGATAGTAGTAGTAGTGTAGTAGTAATAGTAGCAAAATGCTTTACAGATAGTTTATTCTCAACAAAAGCTTTGAGAGGTAGGTGGTATGATTATTGCAATTTTAAGAATAAGATTATTTTGAACATAATTATTTTTGAGTTATTCTTTTTGTAGATATGATGTTAATGCTTTTTTGTGATTTTGAATGTGTTTTTATTGTATTTATGGGCCAATAGTTTTTAATTGGATTGTATCTTTTAATTTTATAATGGAAATTGATAAAAAAATAAGTTTGGCTGCAGTTTTCTTTTCAGTAGTACTAAAATTCCTCTGTTCCATTCAGTAATACTATACACAAGTTGCTTGAATATTGAATAACTTTAAAAGTATTATTTAAATTAGATGCATTGTGCTCCCAAATTATTTTTGTTATTTTTTACCTGAAACTGTGAACTCAGAAGCAAAAAAGTAAAAGTTAGTGGAAGAGTTTGAATTTGAGTTTGTTTAGTGATTATGTGTTTAAATATATTTTAATTATTATTGTAGGGTTTTAAATAAAATTTGATTTATTTCTTAAATAAAGTTTATTAAATTTTACTTTAGAATTTTATCATTTCTATATTTTCTAATTTTCAAAGAAAATTATGATAGTGGATTTAAATTATGTATCTAGTACTACTGATCAAAATTATTTTCTTAAGGTGCTCTAAATCTAAAAGGTGCTCTAGTGATCTAGTGATCAGAGAAATGTAAATCAAGACAACTCTAAAATACCACTACACACCTCTCAGATTGGCTAAAATAGCAGGAAAAGATAATGATGGATATTGGAGGGGATGTGGGAAAACTGGGACACTAATACATTTTTTTTTCACTTTTTAATAACTTTTTATTGATAGAACCCATACCAGGGTAATTTTTTACAGCATTATCCCTTGCATTCACTTCTGTTCCGATTTTTCCCCTCCTTCCCTCCACCCCCTCCCCCAGATGGCAAGTAATTCGTTACATGTTGAATAGGTTACAGTATATCCTAGATACAATATATGTGTGCAGAACCGAACAGTTTTCTTGTTGCACAGGGAGAATTGAATTCAGAAGATATAGCTAACCTAGGAAGAAAAGCAAAAATGCAAGCAGTTCATATTCTTTTCCCAGTGTTCTTTTTTTGGGTATAGCTGCTTCTGACCATCTTTGATCAATTGAAACTGAATTAGCTCTCTTTATCGAAGAAATCTACTTCCATCAGAATACATCCTCAAACAGTAACATTGTTGAGGTATATAATGATCTCCTGGTTCTGCTCATTTCATTTAGCATCAGTTCATGTAAGTCTCGCCAGTCCTCTCTGTATTCATCCTGCTGGTCATTCCTTACAGAACAATAATATTCCATAACGTTCATATACCACGATTTACTCACCCATTCTCCAATTGATGGGCATCCATTCATTTTCCAGCTTCTAGCCACTACAAACAGGGCTGCCACAAACATTTTGGCACATACAGGTCCATTTCCCTTCTTTAGTATCTCTTTGAGGTATAAGCCCAGTAGAAACACTGCTGGATCAAAGGGTATGCACAGTTTGATAACTTTTTGAGCATAGTTCCAAATTGCTCTCCAGAAGGGCTGGATATGTTCACAATTCCACCAACAATGTATCACACTAATACATTATTGGTGTAACTGTGAATGGATCCACCCTTTTTGGAGAGCAATTTGGAATTATGCTCAAACTGTGCCTACTCTTTGATCCAGTAGTGTTTCTGCTAGGTTTGCATCTCAAAGACAACTTAAAGGAGGGAAAGGGATCCACATGTACAAAAATGTTGGTGGCGGCCCTTTTGTAGTGGCACAAAACTGGAAACTGAGAGGATGCCCATCAACTGGGGAATGGCTAAATAAGTTATGGTATATGAATGTTATGGAATATTATTGTTCTATAAGAAATGATCAGAAGTATAACTTCAGAGAGGCCTGGAGAGGTTTACATGAACTGATGCTAAGTGAAATGAGCAAAACCAGGAGAGCATTGTATACAGTAACAGCAGTATTATAGGACAATCAATTCTGATGGATGTGACTCTTTCCATCAATGAGATGATTGATGCCAATTCCAATGATCTTGAGATGAAGAGAGCCATCTACACTCAGAATGAGAATTGTGGGAACTGAGTGTGGATAGCAACCTAATATTTTCCTCTTTTTGTTGTCATTTGCTTGCATTTTGTTTTCTTCCTCATTTTCTTTCCTTTTTGATCTGATTTTTTTTGTGCAGCAAGAGAATTGTATAAATATGTTTACACATATTGGATTTAACATATATTTTAACATGTATAACATATATTGAATTACTTGCCATTTAGGAGGGTGGGCAGAAGGAGGGGAAAATCTGAAACACAATAGTCAATGTTGAAAAATTATCCATGCATATGTTTTGAAAATAAAAAGCTTTAAAAAAATAGAGAAGACAGAACCACAATTTTTTTTTTCTTTTTCTAGACCAAGCTTCTGAAATTCAAGTGACAATGATGCTCACTGAAAGCTGTAAGCTCAGAGGGCTTCACCACAGGTGAGAAAAAAATCTTTTTCATGTCATTTTATAGTAGATACCACATAAAAAACCTATTTAAAAAAAATGTGGGTTGTGAGGCATTGTAACATAATACAAAAATTTTTTTAAATTCAGAATCCAAGGCCTGGGTTTGAATCCTGTTCTGTGATATAATAGATAAGTTGCTTGATTTCTCTTATTCATCTGTAAAATGGGAATAATACTATTATTTACCTTACAGAATTGTTGTGAGAAAGTTTTCGTAAACCTTAAACTGAGTTATTGTTATTTAAAATATATATAGTTATTTTAAAATATATATAGTCATTTTAAAATACATATGTAGATATATATATATATAGAGAGAGAGAGAGAGAGAGAGCGCTTAATATAAAGATTTAAAGTATAGATCCTCTATGTTAGTGAATAGTGCATTTTAATATATGGAATTAGAGATAGTAGCTAATAGTGGAAATAAAACTGAGTTTAGAATAAGGAGACTTGTTTTTGACTCCCACCCTGTCATCAGTACCTTGGGTGAGTATGGGTAAATCATTTCTCCTTGCTGTGATCACTTGTATCCTCTGTTAAACTATATCTCATGAGGTCCTAAAGCTATGATTCTATGATATATGCAGGTATGTTGAACATTTTTTTTGTCACATTGGTGGAAAATTTGTTTGCAAATGAAAGAAAGTTATAATAGTAACTGCCTGTCCTCCTGGGAATGCTTGTGGATTTCTGTTGAAGAAAAGAAAAAAATAATGGGTCCACTGAAGCTATTTTATATTCTAGTTTCCAAAAAACTCCCTCCTCCCCAAGTCCCAAACCACCCATAAAATAACAATTAGAGAATTAATGTATTATTAGTTAGAGGTAGTGTGAGGCAATGAAAAGATAAGTTTTCTAATCCAGGCTTAACAACTGACTTAGTAACTTAATAAGAGAGCCTATATGATAAAGAAAAGAACCTTCAACTGAAAATCCTGTGATTTTACTAATAACTTACTATGAGTTTTTGCACAGGATAGTGGTTTGTTCTAGCATCCAGGAAAACCTAAGTTTGAATTCTCTCTCAAATGCTTAATAGACAAACGACTTAACCACTCTCAGTTTCCTCATCTGTAAAACAAAAACTCCTCAATTTCCTCATCTGTGAAACAAGGACACTAATGGCACCTACTTTACAGGGTTGTTTGTGAGGATCAAATGAGATAAAATATATAGTATTTTGCAAACCTTAAAATACTATATAAATACTTGTTGCTGCTGTTTTTGTTGTCAACTTTACTTCTGGTCCTTCAAATACCTCATCTGTGAAATGAGAGGGTTATGTAATTCTTCGTTCTTCAAGAATGAATTCAATTCTTCTACATTCTTCAAAATGGAAATTAAATGTAAATTATGTTATTTCTGAATCAGTAATAATGATGATAATAGGATTCCTACCTCATAACATTGTTGTAAATTTCAAATATGATAGTGCTTCTGAAGTGTTTTGCAAAGTACAAAGTACTGTTCACATCTATTGTTGTGTCTAAAATTCTGAGTCTCTTTTCTCTTTTGGAAGGTTTTGAGGTTTCTGTTAATAGCCAGTTATTAGGATTAGGGCTTTTTCTTTTTATTTCCTCCTTCAAGGACCAGACCTTATAAATCACTTAATTAGTCTCTGAAAGACAGGATTGATAAATGAGTTAGCCCAAATCCAATCCTCCATCTTGGGTGAGATAACTAGGAGATTGTATTTCTGTTTAAAATGTAAACAGAATCTAATCTAGGTGAATTCCATTCCCAAAGCATCATTCCCTTGAATTCCTCCATTGGAGTCTAGGGTAACCCAGCTCATTAAGAAGAAAATCAGAGTGATCTAGAAAGAAATGAATTCTTTTATCTAGATTGCTGGAGGTGGGTAAGTCTCATGATCAAGGCATGTTTTTACCAGGAGGAACTGAAGACTTCTAGCTTACTTCCTCATTAATATGCCCATTTCCTTATTAATTGTTCACCTGTCAGAATTTTCATTTGTCAGAGGAATCCCTTTTCCTAAAAGTATTGTTAAGGCATTCAGTACCTCTTTTAGGGGTCTTTGGTTATCAAGACAAACAATTGATCATCAATTTATTAATTACCAGCTAACCTAATTAGTAAATTGATTATTAAATACCTAGAAGCTGTCTCTCAGGCTTTCCATTTTTCAGTCTGTATTATCTAATATAAGCCAATACATAATTAAATGTTGACCTGTAAAGCTCACATATTCTTTTCAGAAAAGAAAATATCTTTTCTTTTTTTCTCCTTTTCTTATAGATCTCTTCTCCCATTTCTCCCTGATATACTTTAATAATTGGTTCCATTCCTTACGTCCAGTGTTGTGATTATATTATTAAATTACTTTATGGCTTTTAAAAAATATAATTAGATATTAACTATTGGTGGTTACATCAGAAACTTTAGTAAATATGTACTGGGATATGTGTAAATGAAAAGGTAAAGAACCAAGAAGTTTTAAATAAAATAACCAGCTCAGATTGATAGATTGGATGTTTGAGGAAATGTGCTTCCAGTATATGTTACCCATAATTACCCTAGTAGATATGACTGCTGTTTCTTTCCAAGAGAAACAATATATAATAGCAACTAAAACAATACTTGGGAAAAAATTGATGATATACTATTTAATCTATATTCCCATATTTTCCCAGAGTTAATAGTCAATTTAATAAGCATTTCTTAAGTATCTTCTGTATAACTAAACATTATGCTCTGCACCAGAAATATGAGACAAAAGGAATTTGGAATAGCTTTCCACAGTGGGTAGTAGTGGAGCTAGAGATTCTCAAAGGTAGTGGCAAATAAGGATTGTATTATATTTTTGTAAGATTTTATGTTCCAAATTTTTTCTCCTTCCCTTCCTTTCCCCTTCCCCAAGATAGTAAACAATCTGATACAGGTTATACATGCACAATACTTTCAAACATATTTCTATATTTGTCATGAAAATCAGACCCAAAAGGGAAAAAACCATGACAAAGAAAAACAAGCAAACAAACAACAATGTAAAAATACTATTGATCTCTACAATTTTTTCTCTGGATAAAGAGGGCGTTTTCCAAATAATTGTTTTATAGACTTAGAGGACAACTTATGGAATAGGTAGGAATCTGTGCAAAACATATACTGATTTGATGGAATGGAAAATGCCAAGAAGTAGTTAAAATCTAGAAAAATGGAGTGGAGCATGATTATTCATGACTTTGTGGAAATTGAGAGGATTGGGAAAGCAAGTGATAATTGGAATTGAGTGAACCCACACTGACCTTATTTTGTGACTCAGTTCTAAAGCTAGCTCAGTTCCCTTTCTCTTTAAAGATGAGTTTAGTCCTATTTCATTCTTGTGAGGAAAACTTATTCAATTATGACAATTGTGAGAAAACTTTATTGCATTGTTTGATCCTAACCCTGATTGTTCGGGAAGCTGGAGCACTTCTATTGCCACTTAGAAACCCTTAAAAAAAGTTTATGCTGACCAAAAACTTTGTCAGATCTAAAGATGATGCAAAGTTTTCTCACAATTACACATCTCAAGCAACTCATATGTCTGTGTTGCTGGCCCCATCCTGGTCAGTCAGTTGTTTCCATATTCCTTTGATTGGATATAGATACTTGGGGGGTGGGAGGGAGTAATAGAACTCTTCTGGTTTCAAGAAATTACTCATATTCATTTTCCCCTTCCCAACTGGAAAGTTCTCTAATCTTTCATCCAGCTAGAAATCAGATTACCTGATTTTGTAAATTGGTTAATTGTTTTTAATTAATTGTATTATTTGATTGTTTTTAATACATAAAAATCTGTCTCTCCCCTTGTTTGCCATCCATCTCTTAAGCTGAGGAACTCTGATTCTGATTTCTTAATCAGTTGGCATACATTGCTTTATAAATTAATATACCCAGAACATTAATATTATAAATTAATACGAATCTTTATTTCCTCAATCATTCTGCCAATGTTTGGCTGAGGATTTTGTATTTATCTTAGATGCAGTAGGGAACCACTGAAACTTATTGACCAGGGGAATACCAAGGTCATATCTCTGCTTTAGAAAGATTATTTTGTCAGCTCTTCACATTGGAGATTGGTGAAGAAATAGTAACCAGGAAAATCTATCAAGAGGATATTGAAGTAGTCTACAAGATAAGTGCTGAGGGTATGAACTAGGGTGATAGCCATGTGACTGAAAAGGAGAGAGACATAAGACATGTGGAGCTATAATTGATAGGATGTGGAAACTGATTAGATATAGGGCTGAGGGGGTTATGAAGCTGTGTGACTAGATGATTGATGATGATTCCCTCATCAGAGAAATAGGAATAGGAAAGATTGCAGAATCTGGTCTTAGGGACAAAGATAACTGGAGAGGATTCTTATCTCTCTATTTCACTACTGTGTGTCTATAATATATGAATATGTATATACACACACACATATATGTACATATTTACAGAGTGTATACAGAACTTTTCAATAGACTTCTGATTTACTTTAAACTAAGACTAATTAGTATACTTATACAGATTAAAAAAATGAAACCATTATTGAGTGATTGTGTGACCTTAAGGAAAATCTTTCTAAAAGCATTGGTGATAGCTTTGAGAGAAACCTAAACTACTTCAAATCCCATTCCAGCGCATCTTCTGCTACGTCATTGCCTCTCTCAAAGAATTCATTTCACATTTTATATTTATTATTTCATCATAATGCTGTTTTTCTCATTTTGACAGTTTCATTCTTCCTTAATGAAGACAGAGATACTAAATGCCAAAAAGCATTCCTTGCATTGAAAATGTGGCACATAATATATTTGGATCTTTGGTTACTTCTATAAAAGATAAAAATTATCTAAAAAGATCCCAGTGCATCAGATTTTAAGAGCTACTTTTACTCCTTCTAATTCACAATCTAGATTAACATGTGCTTTAATATTTTCTAAGTACATATTTCCATTTTCAAAGGGATTTCTTACTAGTTTTTTCTGTATTTTTCTGACCAATAAGATATGTTGTGTTAAATGATGCCTGTTTCGTTTATAGATATTTTTATCTAACAAGCATATTTTTTTAATTACAAGGAAACATCTGAGCAACATGTCATTTGATGCAGTTTGTGCCAAAGCACTTTTGTATTGTTTTCTGAATTCCCTACACAACTCCTGGCTTTTTATGGTTTCTTATTTCTATTTTTTAACAGCAAAAATAGCCATGTTTGTCTGGATTTTGGATTTTATGAAGATGGAGTATATAATACAGCTAAGAAGATAGTTTGAAGTCAGCTTATAAGATATTTAAATGCTTTATAAGAATTCATATTTAGTTCTAAAGGGAATGGAGAACCTCAAAAGGTTTGGAGGGAAAGTGATATGGTCCTATCTTCACCATAGGAAATGAAGAATGAATTAAAATGGAAAGAGTCTTAAGGTAGGGAGACCAATTAGGAGATTATTGTAATAGTCCAAGCAAAAGATGATGAAAATTCAAACTGGGGCAAATGCAAGTGGAGAGAAGAGAAACGGACACGAGAGATGTTATGGGCATAAATATAATAAGATGTGGTATGCTGAATGGAATGAGAAAAAAGAGACAAAAATTACACTGAAATTTCAAAGTTGAGTGACTGGGGGAATGGTGATATCTTGAAAAGAAATAGGGAAGTTTAGAAGAATGGATTTAAGAGAAAAAGGTGTTCATTTGACCATAGTGAATTTGAGAAGCCTCAAGCAATCAAAATGTCCAAATGATAATTGTTGATATGGGACTGGATCTAAAATAAAGGGGGCTGGGACTAAATCTGGATCTAGTAGTCATTTGTGTGTAAATGATAATCAAGTCCATGGAAACTGATAAAGGTGGCTCAGTGAAGGGGAGGATTCTGAGAAGTTGGTAGAAAATTCCAAGCTCTCCAGATTGCATCTCAAGGGCAAATATAGACCACTGGAAAAAAAATATAATTGGGGGCAGAACAGGGATCCTTCTGGGACTGAAACTCAAGAGGATCCTAAGAAAGACCCCAGGACCAGGATTTAACCTGTGTGAAGTGTAACTACCACTAGGCTAGCTCACAGAAAAGAAAACCAGGAGTCCTGGGACTAGCTGGATTTCAAATTAACTTCAGTCACAAGCTCAGAACTTTCACCTCCTGGACTGCATGCAGAGTTGGGAGTCTGAGTCTAGAAAGACTGAGGGAACCTCTGTTGATTATCCAGGCTCACCTGTGCTGCACAAAGACACTACCCTGGGTAAGAAGGAACCAGTACACTCAGTGAATGCAGAAGCAATAGAACAAGGACACTGCGGACTTTAAGCACTTGCAGGAGGGTGGACTTTTGGTTTGGGATTCCAAGTTAGAGGGGAGAGCTGAGGTGAAGCTAGAGGCATTCATCCCAGCAGTAGAGGTTCTTTCACTATAATAGTTCTCATTAAAAAAAAAAAAAAGGTAAAGAAGAAAGAATCCAACCAAAGAAGCTTACTATAAGAATAGGGAAGATAAGGGTTCATCTTCAGAGGACAGTGAAGTTTAAAAAAAAAAAAGCCTCTTTAACCCAGAAAGTAACTTTATATGGCTACTTGCCCAGAAAGAATTTATAGAACTCAAAAAAGGCTTCAAGAATCGGAGAGACTGGAAAATAAGTAAGTAAATAAGAAGCATCCAAGAAAAGAAGATTATGAACAAAAGAGAAAAGGGGAAATATAGAGCCATAAAGAAGAAAATAATTCTTTGAAAATTAGAATTGGGCAAAAGAAACTCAGTAAAGCTGTAAAAGACCAAAAAATAACAAAACAAAATATTAAGAATGAAAAATAGAACATAATGTAAATCATATTATAAGAAAAACAACAGGAAAATAGATTAAGAAGAGAAAATATAAGAATAATTGGATTACCTAAAAGTTGTTACCAAAAAAAAGGACCTTGACCCTATAATGCAAAGAATAATCAAAGAAAATTATCTTGGAGTGAAAGAACATGAGGGAGAAGTAGAATTAGAAAAAATCCACTAATCAATATCTCAGAGGTACATGGAAAACATATAGTATTATTATTGCTAAAGATCAAAAAAATAAATTTACGGGAAATAATTCAAATATGCAGGAGCTACAATTCGAATTAAACAGGATTAATCAGCAACTATAATAAAAGACTGCAAATCTTGGAATAATATATATTGGCAATCAAAAGAACTAACTACTAATCAAGCAAAACTAACCATAATGTTGAACCAAAAAAGGACATTCAGTGGACTTGCTGATTTTCATAACTTTGTCTCAACTAAACCTGAACTTAATAGAAAATTTAATATATAAGAGCCAACATAAAAGATTAATTTCAAAGGACTCATGGACTGATTCTTTGGTTTTTTTTTTTTTCACATGTAAATGTATATCATATATCCAAAATTGACATCAATAATTGGAGAGCTCAAAAGAGCTGTATATATGATTCTAAAAAGCAAACCTATTTAAGAAAAGATAAAGTAATAATGCTATATGAAAGAGCTATAGAAGAAAAACCAACACAGAGACATTAGAGGAGGGAGAAGGATGATACTTCTGAAAACCTACTCACATTGGGAATAATAGGGAATTCAACAGGGGACTATATATATATATATATTAACACATCATGAAGGATCTAACATCCTCAAAAATCTATAAAGAAATAAGGGGGGGATAGGATAAAGTGGGCTATAGAAGAGTGTGTAGATTTATGTCAATGGAACAGATTAATTGGAAAGGAATAAAGAGGGAGGAAAAAGTTGGGGAGAAGATAGTTTAAGGGATCCATGGGTATGGAAAAGTTAAGTAACAGCAAGGCAAGTTAAGGAGTAAAAAGTAGAAGAGTTAGCAGGAATAGAAGATAAGTGATATACATAAATACCATTAAAAGGATCATGAGTAGAATTCATTAGGAAAAAAAATAAGGCTAGTAATCATTGATCGCAAAATCAGATTTAAAGATTCAATTGAGAGAAATCCACATTATATGTCAGTCACATTAATATCATTTTAGATACATGTCTGCATATGTATAGGTATATGTACATGCATATATGGATATAGATACATGTTTTGGTATGGATGTGAAATATATATATGTATATATAAATATACTAATATTTAACTATAGCCTACTTTGGGGAAGTAGAAACATGAAAGGGGAGGAAAATGAAAAAGGGCAAAGTATATCACAGAGAATAAAAGAAAAGGTAGCAGAGAAAAGATGGGCAGTCATGAATATATAATCTATTCTCTTATTATATATGCTTTCTTAAAACGGACACCTATTTTTACATATTTTAAATCCTCCTGATACTTTGCTAGACACATGACAGTGTTTTATTTTGTTTTGCTTTATTTCGTTTTGCTTTGTTTTGTTTTGTTTTTTCATTTTCATGTTTCTATTTTTCTTTTTCTTTTTAATTTTAATTTTTTTTTTAAAAGGTGACTCAGTGAGGAAAAAATAGAGAAGACGACCTCAGACAGAGCCATGAAATATACTCATGGTTAGTAGGCAAGGGATGAAGAAGGCTTAAGATCATGAGACTATGGAAAGAGCAATTAGACCGATTAGAGAGACAACTATTAGAATAATATCATAAAAAATTTATGCTAATTAGGAAAGAATGTTCAAGAAAATAGGATGGTCAGCAGTGTAAAAAAAAGTCAAGAATTAAGTTTGAGAAAAATCCATCTAATTTGGTAACTTAGAAATGTCTGGTAACTTTGGAATGAGCAGAAGGAAAATTTCATGGAGAAAATAGCATTTAGACTGATCTTTGGAGGTTACAGTAAGATTTCAGTGGAGAAATGCTGGGGAAAGCATTTTGTGTAGCGGGAAGAAGACAAAAATGCAGAGATGCAAAAATGCCAATTGTGGTTGGGGAGCAAGAAGTAGATTCCATCTTGGCTACGGTATAGATGAAAATTTTTTGATAGACTAGATGATTAGGTTGGATCTATTTGAGTGCTTTTTTTTTTTTTTGATGTTCAGTGGGTAAACCATTGAAAAGTTTTGAGAAAGTTGATGACAGGATGGAAATTTTTTTTTTTTAACTATTGTTACCTGCCCTGAGACCCGTTCATATATATTTTGCTTCATATGAACAGATAAAAGATGGGTTTGGACCTAAAAAAAGACTTAATTTTAATTAGGCATACGTAATAGTTGTTGACTCACTAATACTTTGACCATCTATTGATCGTATTAGTAGCAGCAAAGATTTTAGTGCCATTCTGTTCCTTGTGCTACAGAATCATTTGATGTGAGAACTTCATTTGGGACTTCATGTCTGAAAGAAATTGCTCTTGTCCAACTAGTGATTTGAAACTATGTTCTTTGCACAAAATAAGAAAAATAGTAAAACATCTATTAAAAACAAAAGTCAAGTTTTCCTCTTTAATTTACATATAAGAAGCAAATTAAGTTTAGAAAACTGTTTCTATAAAGGTCCCACTTGATCCATAGTTAAATTTTAATTCTTAGAGTAATATGAAAAGGTAGCATGTCTTAGAGAGTAGTGGGCCAACTTTAGAAACAGTAAAACCTGGGTTTAGGTCCTACTATGAGATACACTGCTTGTGAGATTAGGAATAGGCAAACTAACTCTTTGTTTTCCAGTTAGCTCTCTTAAGACTGTAAGTTAAGGAAAAGTTGCTTAACTGTATCAGGGAGGGGATTTCCACATCAGGAGTCCCGCACCCCTTCCCTCACATTTTATAGCTGAGGAAACAGATTGGTAGAAAAATAACTTGTATAACGTAATAGGTAGTAAGTACTTAACCCCAAGTCTTCTGGGGTTCACATTCATTTCTCTTCTATTACATTAGGTTGTTGCTAAAAATATATATATATGAATTTTCAGGAGAATGAGGGAGAAATTCTCCTTCATTATATTATTTAACAATTTAAAAAATGATTTCCATTCTATATTTTAAAGCCTGTTTTGAATAATGTATCTTTGTTTTATAGTTTGTAGTCATGATATTTTTTTTGGATTGTTTTTGTCTGGTTTAATTTTATCCCTTTTGTTAAAATAGGTAACTGAGGTTTTAGATTTTTTTTGTTTTACTCCTTCCTATTTTGGTCCATTTTATAGAAATCTGCTTCCTATCACTCATGTTTGTATAGAAGAAGGAGAAAAACCCATGGTGTTATTGCCATACATGAACTGGGGAAACCTTAAATTGTTTTTACGACAGTGCAAATTAGTAGAGGCCAACAATCCTCAGGTAAGAGAAACTTGCCCAAATACCAGTAAAGTTTTTAATTTATGAATAACTTATGTTAACATCCTTGGAAGAAGTCAAAAAATACTTTAGAATACAAGTTTAGAAATTAACAGAAAATCAAAAGCATTGAAAAAAGAAGACAATTGAGGCAGAAAACAAAAAACCTGTTAGGCTAAATAAAAGGAAAATGAATTATGATTCCTCTGACTTGACCAGAATATGTAGCAAGTGTGTTCTGTCCCCTCCTCGCACCACCTTTGCTGACTTTGCTATATTTATTTGCAAATTACATTTATTCATTGTACTTCAAAACTTTTAACATATTGGCAGTAATTCTTGTAACATTTCTGTGAGAGTATTACCTTTATCCCTTTATTATAGATAAGAACACTGAATTCAAAGGTGTTTGCTTAAGATTACAAATATAAATGCTCATGACCATAGTCTGAGTTGTGTTAGAAAATAGAATACAGTCTTAATATTATAGATTATAAAAATATTATAGATAGATATATGTACTTACCTATATCATACATAAATGTCCATATAAAAACAGTATGTGGGTGGATGGCCATCTGTCTGTAGTATAGTTAGATTTATTTATATACATACTAAAACATTTATATATATATATATTTTATAATACTTATATATACATGTATATCCAGATGTAAATATTTCTGTTTGTCTAGTTATCTAGTGCTTTTAGCCCTACTTGTGTTGTCTTAAGATGAACTGTTAATTGTTTGGTCAGCTCACATTGAGAGCCACTCTTTTTCATAATAGTCTGTAGTGAATTCTGAAGTTTACTAACTGGGAAGATAATGTAGGATTTAAAAAAAAATTTAACCTTACATTTCTTAGAAAGTTGTAAATAACTGTTCACTTTCTCTCCCATTATCCTTAGAATTAAACTGATCATTTGATTCATTGCTGATGCAGTTTATAAACTGGAAGAAGATATCCCTTTAAACATTTTTAACACTTGAAACGTATCACCTAGTGTAATGATATTTATAGTGAAGATCTGTCTTCTAGAAAGGAGTCTGTAGGTAGAAAGAAATATTTAGACATGGAGTAGAGAAATATGAAAGGAGGAAGTCATGAGTTATATTGTAGGTATTTTATTTTGATTGCTGACATTATCCTTGTGAATCTTCACAGGCAATTTCCCAGCAAGACCTAGTACATATGGCTATTCAGATTGCCTGTGGAATGAGCTATTTGGCAAGAAGGGAGGTCATTCACAAAGATTTGGCTGCTAGAAACTGCGTGTAAGTATTGTGTTATTATCATCAATTAATAATTAAAATTCTCTGGGTTTGTGACATATATGATAAAAGTATATTTAATAATCATGATTCATCTTTTCACTGTCTCATTTGCTTTCAGTATTGATGATACACTTCAGGTAAAGATCACTGATAATGCCCTTTCCAGAGACTTGTTCCCCATGGATTATCACTGTCTAGGGGACAATGAAAATAGACCAGTTCGATGGATGGCTCTTGAAAGTCTGGTTAATAATGAGTTCTCCAGTGCTAGTGATGTGGTAAGTTCTGGTACTTCCAGATATTGATAGAACAGGTTTTCTTAAATGCATTCATTTTTTATAGAGTGCCAAGTGACCAATAATTAAAGAAAACAAATACACTTTGCCATCAGTTAAGTGATCTAATAAAGAGCAGTGGTAGAACAGAGTGAGAAATCATTTATGTTTTGTTTTGAAGTATTTTGCATCCTTTTTTCTAGTAGATTTTATCTAATTGGTTCTTTTATTTGAATGAATAATGAAATGATTTTTTTATTTCCTAAATATGTGTGAAAAGTGCTCAGACAATAAATAAATAGGGAGCTTGGAAATCTAAAAGGGAATTGAATTTTTGTAATAATTCGAGTTTTTTAATAGATCATATATTATTAGAGCTGGAAGAATCCTTATATTCCAACCTCAGTACTATACACATGAGGAAACAGGCTTATTTTATAGAGAATCTTGTCTATACAATACAATATAATTACATAATGTAACAATTCACATCCAGGAAACTAGTGTACTTTCTTTATGTGGGGAGAGAGCAGTGGAGCCCTTGGTCTATTTGTAAATCATCATTGAGTATAAACACTATAACTTGTTTAGTGGGAAGAAATTAGACTTATGAGAGATTTAAATTCAATTTTTACCTACAACACTTTTCAGCTTTGTAACTGTGTACAAGTCACACTTTCTGTGGGTCTTGATGTCTTCATCTGCAGAATGAAAGTCACAATATGTCTGAATCTTTCTTTCAGGATTATAATGAATATCTAGTGTCATAACAGATGTAAGTGTTACATAAAAGTTGGGTTTTTAGCCAGTTGCACAATGAATTTAACGGAGGTCACCAAAATATTCAATAATGTAGGACACTTGAATAAACAAAATCCATTCAGCTTTTTAGTTCACTTCTCACCATTTCTGTCTATAATTGAAAATGTGCTTTACACAGGAATTATGTAACAACATATTTGTGGTATTTAGGTGGCATTAAAAGAAATGTAGCACTGTTAAGTAAAACATTGTTGATTATTGCTAACTCTAGAAACACAAACTCGAAGTGTTAATAACAGTTCAATTCACAAAGCACATAGGTTGGGTAGATGTTATTAATAGCATGCTTGAATCAAAACATGATATGTGAAGCAATGTAGTTCATAGCTGAAATATGCAGGATGGATAGGACTTGGACTTGAGAAACAGGCAGCAAGACATTCAGGAGGAAGGAAAGAGCTTGTTATATTCAAAGGGGGCAAAGAGATCTGCTGACTGAAATGGATCAGTATGGGTTAGAGAGTAGTGGCAAGTAAAGTTGGATAGAAAGAATCGACTTAGATTATGCAGGGCTTTGAATTCCAGGATAGAGTTTGAGCCACATTTGAAACATATTGAAAAGTTATTGTAGATGATTGTTTATAGATTGTATACATAAATTGTATATATATTATATATAGATTGTATATCTATCTATATATTATATAGATATATACAATCTAGATTGTTTATCTATCTATACATAGATATATGTATGTAGAATGAGGGAGGAGGGAAACAGTTTTGTATAGTAAGAAGATTTCTGATCTGGAAGTCAGAACTGGGTTATGGCCCTCACTAACTAGCTGTGTCAGTTTTGACAAACCCTTTTTATTTCTCGTGGTCTTATTTTCCTCATCCATTAAGTACTGAATTAGAGTAGATAACTTCTGTTCCTTTCTATCTGTATCTTGTCTCTTTATGAATAGATTTGACACAGGAGAGAGACTGGAAGCAAGTAACCCAGCTAGGAGTTTATTGCTATGTGAGACATAAAGACCTGAATAGAATGATGTCAGTGTATGTGGCAAAGAGAAGTTGAATTTTCCAGGAACAATTAGCAGTGGAGAACATCTATAGTTAGGAATTTTCAGTCTGAATGACTATCATTGACAGAAATAGGGAGTTTGGGAAGGAATTTTGTAGTTTAAGCATACATTTTAAGGAAATATATAAAGGAATATGTGTGTGTGTGTATGCATATATATATATATATGTGTACATATATATATAAATTTTAAAACATGAAACTGAAAATAATAGATTTGAGAAAGATTATTATTAATGTGGACGTTGAATTGTGGAAAATTGAATGGACTCTGTCAAGAAAGTGACAAGAGAAAGGTACATTGGACTGAGAACTGAGTCTTAGAAGCTACTACATACAATTAGGGGAGCATGATTCCATTCCTATTTGATGGTTTCTTTATCCATCAGATCAAGATTCTTGTACTGTTCTTTTTATCCTAATAAACAAAGTTTGAAGACTTAATTTTGAAAAATAATTCTTTCCCCAGATTATTAGTATACCTTTTGTGCTTCCCCAAGGAAAAGCAAAATGCATTGCTTTGTTATTTAGTTACATTTTAAGATGAGTCTAAACTACCTTAACTGCTCAGACAAGGATATTTTTTTTCTCTACACTTTCTTCTTTTCCTAGAAAGACCAAGTTAGGTTGTTAGGTTGTAAAAAGAATATATAGTTCAAGCTATATTACTCATTGCAAAAATGGTGATTACAATGCTACTCACTATGATCCTTGCATTTAAAGGGTAGTAGAGTGTGAATTTTCAATAGAGCAATTTTATGATTCTTCACATTATCATCAGTTCTCACTGCTTGTTCTAGCCCTTTAGTCTGGCCACATGATTAGGTCGCTTACACTTGTGATGCAACTTGTCAGAAGCCCCAAAATAGAATATATATATATAAATATATGTGTGTGTGTGTGTGTGTGTGTGTCACATAAGCATCATTTCAGGTTTCTGTTTTGATTTTAGGATCAAGATTTGGAATTTTAAGTTTTATGATAATTAAAATAAAAGGACTATTTTAAATTTGTTTTTGTTGTATCTTTTGTTAACTGAATATTTGTATTTTACCTTTTTAGAAGGATGGTTAGCCATTTTTAATATGATCAGGTGTCTAGATTCTTGTATAAATTGCCTATATGTTTCAACAATAAGGAATAGATAATTTCATAGTATTACTTTGTTGGGGAGTTTTTGTGTGTTTTATATGCATTTTAAAAGATTGCCCTTTACTTTTTGAAGCTTCTGTGTCTTAAGAGACCAACGTGTTCTTCATACTTTCTCACCATAAGTGATATGTAAGATGACAAGATTCCTCGTTACATAACTTGTATTTTCTTTTTTTTTTTAATTTTATTTTATTTAATAATAACTTTACATTGATAGAATCCATGCCAGGGTAATTTTATAACTTGTATTTTCTTGTAAAAGCTTACGAATAATAAGAATGATATTGATGAAAGGGATCATCTTTTAAGCAAAAAGCAACCTGTTCTAGAGCTAGACTATTGTTTTGCAGATTATTTCTTTTAATGTCCTGCAGCAAGCAGAAAATCTTGGTCCATCTTATGCTAAATTTTGCTATCTAGGTGATCTGTATTTATGGAAATAGATTTTTCTCTTGTCACTTCCCCTGAATATAGTCATTCCATTTCCAAATAAAATCATCTGAGAGAAACCTCATTCTTGGGGAAAATGATCATTAGTACTGTCCTTCTATCTATCTGTATAATAGCAAGTAAAAAAAATTGTTTTTTTGACATTATTCAATGTCAAAGATTATAAAACTTCTCTGGCACTTGATAACTAGTATATTGTTCATATTTTGTTCTGAAAAGTCAATATTGAAGTTTTGTTTAAGCAGATTAAACCCCAATAAATGTTTTTCATTTTTACATAAACCAAGAAGCAGGTTATTGTCCAAAACATGGAAAAGCATAATATAGCACACTCCTTCCAAAACTATGATTAAATTCTTAAAATTTACTGCCAAAGAGCCTATCCAGCACAAGTATTCTATCATATTGAAGACAGTTTTTAGGATTTCTTTGTAATAAGAGTTATAAACAACTTAGTTGATAAATAAAAATGGATGTTATTCAGTGTTTGCTTTCTTTCAAGTTTGAAACTTTGTATAGAAATGGCTCTCTCTCTCTCTCTCTTTTACCATATTTGATTTCTAAAATATTCTATCTTTCTAAATTATTGCCATTTAGTTTTTTTTCCCCTAAGAGTTTATTATTGTATATTCTCATTGAATGTGTGGGTGTGCTTAAATAATCTTTGTTTAATTGGAAAGGCAATCAGAATTATTCCCTTTTTAATAGATTAATTTGTTAATAGTTTCACTATTTATTTTCATGATAAATATTTTGTTAACTTCAAAGAATCATGTCTTCTGAAAGATTAGATCTTTTTCAAAGTTTTATTTTTCTTTTTAAAAAAACAATCATTTCCCAGTGTGACTTACTCCCCCCCACCTTCCCTTGTGATGAAGAAAAACAGTTGATCTAAATCAACCAACTTAGTAACTAGTTTGCCCTCTCTAAGGAGAGGAAAGAAATAACTTTTATCACCTAGCACTAGAAATACATTTTTAATATTGGAAATTGAAAATGCATGCTCTTATTTCAATGCTTATTATTTCCTGTATTCTTTCATAGTTTAGTTTATTACTTGTTTCCCATAAATCATACTGCTTCTGCTTAAATGGCATTATGTGGTCGTTTTTACACATGTAATGTTTCATAATTGCTTTTGTAAGAATATTAACTTTTTTGTTATAAGAATTAAATACCACTTCTGTAAATTGTGCTTTCATATCTTTTTAGTAGAGGCATTAATCATTTCAAGGGTGACCTTGCAGATAATAACCCAGAGTACCTGAGAACACTTATAACTTTATTCTCAATTTTTCTGAATTAGTGAACTTAGTTTGGAAATATGTGAAACTCATATTTAAGTATTCTTTTTTCTTCTTTCAAAATAATATCACTCTCAAGGCATCTTTAGTTAATTCATGAATATCATTTTTATTTCATTTATTATTGTTAAATATGGATTACTGCATGAAGATCTCATGGAAATATGTCTTATTATATGAGTACACCTTAATTATAAAAGCTTTGAATTATTTAATGACAATTTTTAGTAGCTAGTATAACCTTTTGTATGTAAACAGACCTTCCTATAGGGATTTGAGTTCTGAAAATTAAGAAAATACTATCAAGTAATTTTTAATATTATACCCGATCTTTTTCAAAAATGAGTAAATTTACTTTCTTTTGGGAAAAGTTAACAAACTTCTAGAAAGGAACAATTTACTTCCTACTGGTCATTTTACTATTTCTATTTTCACTATTCATTTTCATGATAAATATTTTGTTAACTTCAAAGAATCATGTCTTCTGAAAGATTAGATCTTTTTCAAAGTTTTATTTTTCTTTTTAAAAAAACAATCATTTCCCAGTGTGACTTACTCCCCCCCACCTTCCCTTGTGATGAAGAAAAACAGTTGATCTAAATCAACCAACTTAGTAACTAGTTTGCCCTCTCTAAGGAGAGGAAAGAAATAACTTTTATCACCTAGCACTAGAAATACATTTTTAATATTGGAAATTGAAAATGCATGCTCTTATTTCAATGCTTATTATTTCCTGTATTCTTTCATAGTTTAGTTTATTACTTGTTTCCCATAAATCATACTGCTTCTGCTTAAATGGCATTATGTGGTCGTTTGTACACATGTAATGTTTCATAATTGCTTTTGTAAGAATATTAACTTTTTTGTTATAAGAATTAAATACCACTTCTGTAAATTGTGCTTTCATATCTTTTTAGTAGAGGCATTAATCATTTCAAGGGTGACCTTGCAGATAATAACCCAGAGTACCTGAGAACACTTATAACTTTATTCTCAATTTTTCTGAATTAGTGAACTTAGTTTGGAAATATGTGAAACTCATATTTAAGTATTCTTTTTTCTTCTTTCAAAATAATATCACTCTCAAGGCATCTTTAGTAATTCATGAATATCATTTTTATTTCATTTATTATTGTTAAATATGGATTACTGCATGAAGATCTATGGAAATATGTCTTATTATATGAGTACACCTTAATTATAAAAGCTTTGAATTATTTAATGACAATTTTTAGTAGCTAGTATAACCTTTTGTATGTAAACAGACCTTCCTATAGGGATTTGAGTTCTGAAAATTAAGAAAATACTATCAAGTAATTTTTAATATTATACCCGATCTTTTTCAAAAATGAGTAAATTTACTTTCTTTTGGGAAAAGTTAACAAACTTCTAGAAAGGAACAATTTACTTCCTACTGGTCATTTTACTATTTCTATTTTCACTATTCATTCTGTCCTCCTGGGTGGATATTTCAATCCTTACACAAATCAGCTTAAATCTTAAAGGACCTTATATTGTGAACTTTTCTTCATTTCACTTCATTCAGGATTTTCTCTTTCTACCACATTTTTGTCATATCTTCTTCAATCATCCATGTTAGGATGGAGCAATTTCAAAACATCTTACAACAGTAAAAAAGTGGCCATTGTGTCAAACTTGTGTGATGGCCTAGTAACCATCCAATACTGGCTCCTCTGTCTCTCCTAATCCGCAGACCCAGAGGACAAATTCATATCAGAAGTGGCCTTTTTCTCAGTCATGTCTGACTCTCTGTCACCTGGAATAATACTGGATGGACTTCCTGACTTCAGCAAAGGCTCCTAAGACACAGGCTGCTGAGGTAAGCATTGGCCCTCAGAATAGTACCTCCAACTTAACTGCCCTAAATTGTGGCACTGATTCTTTTCTAAAAAGAGTTTCTGGAGGTATAAAAGTTATTTTGAGTATATCAGCCTATCTTTCTACCATCTTTCATCATTAAGTACTTAAAGCAGTTTTGTGGTTTCTTTTTCAGTCCCCCCCATAGATAACTCAGACCTATATTGCCAATTAAATACAGATGAATTTCTTAAAGATCACAAAGTTATTCTTTTCTCATTCTTGAACTATGAAGCTTAGCAAAATTTCTTAGGACTTATCGCAGAAACAGGAACTTTAAAAACTTTGTTACTTTGATTTCTTATTCCTTTCTTCATAATTTTTTCTTTCATAAGGACTTTAACCTGAAGAGTTATATTCTTTCTTGAGTTTATTCTTCATTCTTCTTATTTCAACTGCTTAGTCTATATTCTACCATAATTATAAATTATGATTCTCAATTAATATTAAAAAAGTTGCTGCTGCTTGTTCGTGTGTGTATGTGTATATAGAAAATACCTCCAAGCCAGAATTCTTTGTTTTCAGTGACAAAAATAAGAATTGATTATAGTTTGTGGTTATAAGATTGTATAGGATTCACAACATCCTTTTGCATTTAAAAGAAAATTATACAAAGTCAGAACTAAAAGTCACCAGTGCTTCCAGTTAATTGATTTGATGACTGTTGATCAGAGTTTTATATTCTCATATTAGTCATTATTGAAAAATTGATATCTGTTTTTAATGTAAAAGGCAGCAGCATAAACAAAATGTTAATTTTTAACATATAACATTTTATATTCCTCTTTGGACTATATCAGTTTTATCAGAATTATAAAATACTGCCACAGTATACTTAGGATCATAGGATTATAGATTTGGAACTGGCAGGGACCTTAGGGGGAACCTCATGTCCATCCTTCTCATTTCACAGATAAAGAAACTGAGGCCCACAGAGGAAATGACATACCCCAGGGTCTTAGTAAGTGTAATGGTCTCTGTTCGGTTTTCTTGGGGTCTCTGGAGCAGCCTTTGTTACAGTTCAGTAATCACCACAAGAACAGCCAGGTGTTAAAATCCAAATCCTTTGTTTTCTCCTTCCTGGGGCTGGGCAGCTTTTTGGAGAGCCTTTTGGAATCTTGGTTTCAGTGGAGAAAATATAGGAGGATAGGCCAGCCACCAGGAGCCTGACTGAAGGTGAAATGAATTTCTGTCTCCTTGGCTCTGAGAGCCAAGTGTGCTTGTCCTCTCTAGCTCTGAATATCTCCGAATGAATCCTGGCTGAGGCTCCTAGATTATATGCTCTACACTGAGTGTAAACCAATCATTATATCACTAGAAAACCATTATTTGTTGTAAGATTAAATCAATCATATTGAACCATGCTAAATTAGATAACCATTGTCTCATCAATTCCGCTTAGTACCTTGTTTCAAGTTCAGAGTTCTGGCCCATAACATCTCCTGCTTTCTTTTGTTTTAGAACATAAGGTGGTCGCTGTCCTTGACTTCTCAAGGAGGTGAGAACCCCAAAAAAGGAGGTGATCATGCCTTCCCTGACTCCGTAAAAAAGGGGTGAAAACATCATAAAAGGAGATGATCACATCCTCCCTGACATCTCAGGAAGGGAGATGAAAACACCAAAGGGAAATGGGAAATCAAATCAGATTAGCAGGTTTCTGAAGGGTCTCACTTGAAACAGGTATACATAAATCCCAATATGGGAGGTATTGCACATAATTACATAAGCACATAGCAATATAACACAGGCTAGTGGTGATGTAACAAATAACATGAATCAACATGAGGAATTATATATGTCCATAAGTCCTAGAAATAGTCCAAAAGGAATTTATTGTCCATTACTTTGTGTGTAAGGAATCCAATGATTCCTATAAGTTTTGAAGTCCTGCAATAGTCTCATTATGTGTTAGAGAATCCAATGATTCCTGCAGATTTTGAAGTCTTTCAATAGTCTTATCATGTCTCAGAGAATCCAATGATTCCTGATGGTTTTGAAGTTCTGCAACAGTCTTATCAACAATTTTTCATCTCAGTTAATCCAATGATTCCTGTGGATTTTGAAGTTCTGTAACACTCTTATTATCAACCATGCTCTTTCAGTGTCAGATGTTTCTTAGGTCTTCTCCTTTGTTTTGAGGTTTTTTCTCTTTTTCTGTCTCTCTCTGATGGACACGGCGAATATGGTTCATTGGCACCCATCTGATTCCTTCTCCATCTGTAAAGATACGAACAAATCCTTTCTCCCAAGCAGTTAACCTATCTTGTCCCTTCTGCTTACCACTTTCTAGATTTCTTTTCATCACCTGGTGATTACATTGAAGCTGCTTGCACTGGAACACTGCCCTTTATCCTGCAATGTTCATGATACTCCGAAAGCTACAACAAGTTTTGTCCAGGTTCTAAACATGTCCTTGCTATAGATTTCTAATCACTGGGGGTTAAAATTTCATAAACCAAATTCTCTAGTATCATCTTAACATAAGATGATGTAGTCCCATAAAGAATACAACCCTTTTTAAAATCCTTGATTTTTTTTCCAGATCAAAAGGAGTGTATCTTCTCCTTTGTTGACCTGAAGAGTCAAATTCTTCAATTACAGGGTATGCATTTATTAAATCAGATATATCCTGTCCTTTTTTTTTTTTTTTTTATTTAACTAATGCCTTTTGTAATCTTGTCATAGGCTGCTTCATTGGTGGTGCTGATTGTGTCACTGCCACCTTCCCTCCACCCATGAAGGGTTAATTGAGGGAGGTAGGTCAGGGGTTGGGGAATGCCCTAATGGCTCCTGCTGTGAAACACCACACTCCTTAATTTCATCAGAATTGTATTTAACTCCATTCTTGTCTAATTCCTCATACTTTTCACCTAATTTGTCTATATCCTCTCCCTCCTGCTCTTTCTTCTTTTTCCTTATTCTGTAACTTATATGATTTCCTAAAGCCAGTTGTATTAAGTTATATGTATAAAGTGTTTCTTTAGAAATTGAGTCCATTATCATTGTAGTATTTACATAGTTGCTCTCCTACTAATTTCTACTCATCTGGATCTAATTCTTTTTCCTTAGAGAACCAAGGAGATGTGTACTGTACAGTTTTTAAAAGATCAATGATCTGCTCCCAAATTACAATCAAACCTTGGTTTCTTATAAGTTTAACAATGCTCTCAACACATTTTCCTTGTGGTGGAGAAACCTCCTTTCTAAACATTTGTCCCATTTTATCTGGAAGTTTAGCCCTTTACAAAGTTTCCTTCTTGTACTCACCCTAATTTCACAGATGTAGGTTCTTGGTTCCACATTCAGGCACCAAAATGTAATGTAGTCTGGTTGGGTTTTCTTGGGGTCTCTGAAAGCAGTTTTCATTTCAGTTCAGTAATCACCAGAAGAGTAGCCAGGGGTTAAAGTCCAAATCCTTTATTACCTCTTTGCCTGATGCTGGACAGCTTTCTGGAGAGCCTTTCTGTCTGGCCTTGCTCTTAGTAGGGGAAGTGCAGGAGGCCAGGCCAGACACCAGGAAAATCGAAGATCAAATTGAATTTCTCTCCTTGGTTCTGAGAACTTAAGCTCCTGCCTCCAGGCCTTTGTCTTCTCTGCCTCTCTGAAAGCTTCTCCTCTGTGGCTCTCAGTCCCTGCTTATATGCTTCATGCTGAGTATAAGCCAATCATATCACTAGGAAACCATTATTTGTTGAAAGATTAAATCAATCATACTGCACTTAGAGAACATCATGCTAAACTAGATAACCATTGTGTCATCAGTTCCATTCAGTTAGTACCTTGTAAGCATCTTTGTTTTAAGTTCTGGCCCATAACAAGTTGTTAAGAGTTCAAAATGTTGGAGTTTGTTCTCAGAGGACAGCCGGTTTAGAGGCTTAGAGCCCTTCGGATGTCTCCAAATCCAAAGGTTCTGTCCTTCAGCCTCTGCCTCTGCCTTCTTCTGCCTCCAACAGAGATGGAAGATCTCTCTTATCTCCTTCTGGGGAGCCCAGCACCAACTTGCCGCGGAGAGAGGGCTTCTGGCGTAGCTCCACTGAAATCCCAAAAGTGTTCTCTGCAGCAGAGTCGTTTCTCTCGAGTCTAGCGCGATCAGCCAGCCAAGAGGAAAATATATATTCTGGAATGGCTGTCTCGCCTTATATCTGAACCTTCTGAGAGAATGGGATTATGGGTTTTCTCCCATAGTGCTCTCTGGCCCAAAGAGCTTTAAGGTGTGGACTTTGAGTAAAGGTGGGAACACAAGCCTTGTCTTGATTAGTTCTACTTAGTACCTTGTTTCAGGTTCTGGCCAAAACAACTTCTTGTAAGATTAGATCAACTCTAATTACTTAGCAGTTAGTAAGGATTCCAACATCTCCCTTTCTTTTGTTTTAAAACATAGGGGTTTCTGAGGGGGTACACATAAATCCATCAATATGGGCCAGAACTTTGTAACAGATATACATGGTATACATAAATCCATCAATATGGGAGGCATTATACATAATTTACATGAGCACATAGCAATATAACACAGGCTAGTAGTAATGTAACAAATAACAAGAATCAATCTGAAAATTTACACATGTCCATAAGTCCTAGAAACAGTCCAATAGGATTCCATTGTCCATTAGTTCATGTGCCAGGAATCTAATAATTCTTATGAGCACAATCAGCAACAGAACCACCCGATATTTCTTGGGTCTTCTCCTTTGTTTCAAGGGTCTGCTCCATCTTTCTGCGATGGACAAGGCGAATGCGGCTCGTAGGCACCCATCTGATTCCTTCTCCACCTGTAGAGATGCAAGCAAATCCTCTCCCCCAAGCAGTTAGTCTATCTGGTCCCTTCCATTCACCACTTTCTGGGTCTCTCCACATCACCTGGCGATTATCTAAAGATAGTGGAGCTGCTCGCACTGGACACTGCTCTTCTGGTGGGTTATAAAACCTGTCTGCTGGAGCCAGTGCATCTTTATCAAAGATTAAAAAATTAATGGTATAGAGAACTAAATTTAGAAGTTCTCTAGGGTTACCCGTGGCTCCTCCTTTCTTTTGTTTTTGGAGGAGTGTCTTAATGTCTCTGTTTCTTCTTTCTACTATTGCTTGACCTTGAGGATTGAAGGGTATGCCAGTAGTGTGTAGAATCTTATACTGTGCACAAAAGTGTTCAAAATGTTTGGAGGTATATGCCGGTCCATTATCTGTTTTTATTTCTTGTGGCACACCCATAATTGCGAATGCTTGAATGAGGAATTCAGTGACCACTCGGGCTGTCTCTTTTGCTGCTGGTATGGCAAAAGTGAATCCTGAAAAGGTGTCTACCACAACGTGGATAAAAGACAGACGACCAAAAGATTTATAATGAGTCACATCCATTTGCCAGATTTCATTGGGTCTCAAACCACGAGGGTTCTTCCCTGGAGGCAGTGTAGGAGCGTGGAAGGGAAGGCAAGCTGTACAGCTTTTCACTATGCTCCTAGCTTCTTCTTTTGTAAGTACCTGAGACAGGATTTGAACTCAGGTATTTCAGATTACAAATTCAGCACTCTGTTTGTTGTATTATCTAACTATTCACTTCAAAGAATGTTTAAACTTACCTTTAAGTAAGAGTTGGGATAGTTACTCAGGTAATTTTTGTGCATTTGCTCTTTAAACAAAATTAATAGCTTTTTGCCTATCTTTGTATAATTAAAATGGTCATAGAAGCTTAGGAAATACGCAGTTTTGAAGGTCAGTATGTTCTTTAGAATTATGGACACTGGTTTCCTTTTTTTGAAACCTGTAGTTTCTGCATTTTAAGAATGCTGGTCTAGAGATTCCTAGATAATGAATTGTTGTGTTGTTGTTGTTTTATAGGACTTTAACTCCCATTATTATTATATATATTCCATTATAGTATTTAAGCCTTTTAAAGGAAACTCTTGTACTAATAATGGTTTGTTGGTAGGGAAGAGTAATCTTAATCCTCAAATTTATCTCATTTCTTTGCATTTGGGCGACTTAAGACATCTAAACTGGTGCCATAAACTTTTTAGTTAAGTATTTTGATAACTATGTTGCTAAAAGGAGTATCTAGCTACTCTTGGTACTTGGCTTCATTTCTTGTTATCTCATAAATTTGAATATCACCTAAGGCTCAGGAATTTAGTTTGTTCTTTTCTTCTGTGGGATAGCCCTTGGTTATTTCATTTATCCTCTTTTGGATCTGTACCTTCAACCCTAACTTGAAAAACAGTGCTACATCTCTAACTGCCTGCTCAACACCACCATGTCACTTCAAATTCAGTATTTCCAAATTGAAAGAAAACACATTTCCTTCACAGCTGGTTACCCTTTGGACTTGCCCATTTTTGTCATTTATTCAAACACAAAAAACTTATTTGTCTTTGATTTCATCCAGGCAGTCACCAAGTCTTGTCAGTTCTTTCTGAGGAATGTCTCTCAAATCCTTTCTTTCTATTTTTATTGTAATTCACCTGATGCTAATCCAGACTCTCATTAGTGCAAAGTCCTGTGATTTTAATGGGTTCAGAATTGGTCTTTTAACTTCTCTGGTTCTAGCCTTTTTACTCTATCCTACATATCATTAACAGATAACTCTTTATAAAAAGTCACATTGCACATAATAGTTAACATTTTCATAGTGCTGTAAGCTTTGTTGCAATACACTCTGCTTCAGTGATCCTTATTTGATAATATGCCATATAATAGAGATAAAGTCTTAATTCCTTAGTGTGGCATTAAAAGCACTTCACAGTCTATATAATTGTGTTCCTATATACCTTTCCAACCTGGAATACATTTTTTCTTTATCATTTTTTTTCCCTTTAAGATAGAACAATAATGATAATGATAATTGCCAGTAAATATTTAGATAGCCCCTTAAGTTTTGCAAAGTGTTTTGCTGGCTTTTTCATTTGATCCTCATAACAACCTTATGAGATAGATATTATTATTATTATGCCTGTTTTTCACAAGAAATTAAGGCTGAAAGGGTGATAAGTAACTTACCCAAAATCCAACAATAATCGACAAAGATAGAATTTTGACCTCAGGTCTTCTTAGCTCTTCCAGTTCTCAAAAGAACTGTAGAATGTCTTGACTATAATTAGCACATGTTACCTAGTACTCCTGTTTATCTCTTAATGTATAAGTCCCCCTCTTCACTTTGCTTTGCCAGCAGATAACCAAGGGTGTGATATAGGGACCAAAATCAATTTGTGTTGATAATAATGATTTTGCTTGGCACTATCCATAACAGCACCAAGAAGTGATTCAGAGACTCAAAATAAAATTACTCTTAATTCCTCCTTGTCCTTTAAGTTCCACGTTCTTCCTCTCTAAAGTCCCCCCTTTTCCTCCCCTCAGACATATGTTAGTCCTTGAACTTTACCAGTTCTTTGTGAGGAATGACTCTTGGATTCAGTCTTCTCACTTTGTGTCCACAGTTAACCACCTTACTCTGATCCTAGAATACTCATGCCTGAATCCTAGTAGTCCTGGTATCCTTGTCATTCCATTCTTCTCTGCATATCTATATCAGATTGATTGTCTTAAAATGATATAGTGTGTGTAGTGAGGAGTAATATGGGATAAGTTTGAAAGACTAGATACCTTTTGCCAAATAAGTGTACTGATCTTAGTCAGAGAAGCTATATCAATTAAATCATAGATTCCTCTTTATTCCTATTCCTAAGATGTTATCAGCTTTTGATTTATAGTGTTTATTTTCAGCCTACTAAAATCCCTAAATCTTTTTTTTCTGATAAACTTCTGACTTCCACACTTCCATTATCATTTACTTATGATATTGAAATGTAAATGTTAGACTTTATAATTCATCCCATTTAATTTAATTTTATTAAATTCAGTTCAGTGTTTTAATCCCATCAATCTTTTAATTTCTTTGTTACTACTTTACTGTATATAAATTGGGTAAGCATTACATCTGTTCCTTTATCCAAAACTGATAAAAAATGTTAAATGGAATAGGATCAAGCACAGTGCTTTGAGTGGTACTCAATTTTTTTTTCCCAACTATTTACTAACTTAATTGTAATATCAATTTCATCTTGTCCATTATGTGAAAAACTTTATCAAGTACCATGTAAATGGTATATGGGGGTGGTCTTCCACAACCCATTTTTGATGATCATGAGACTTGATGAACTCCATTTCCATTTCTGTGTCTTTAATACTATCCCATTACTAATGTCATATTTATTGGCCTATCATTTGGAGATTCTGTTCTCTTTTGGTGGGGGGGGGGGATTGAGATGTTTGCTCTTCTCTATTCCTTTGGCACATTTCTTTATTGTTACCATTTTTTCATAGAATACTGACATTATTTCAACCATCACATCTACCTGTTCTTCCAGCAACCTGGGGTGTAAAGTTCATTCAGACCTGGTGAATGAACTTATCAAAGGCATCTACATGTTTTCTTTCTATTACCTTATCTTGGGCGTCATCTTCCTATTATTAGCTATTATTTTTATTCTGTCATTTCTAGGCCAAAGATCATTTTCCATGACAGAAAAAACAGGAGCAACCTAAGAATCAAGCAGCTGTACATTTTCATCATTTCATCCATTCTTAACAAAAATAACAGTTTTATATTCCCTTGATGAATTTCATTCGTGCAGTGGGTAGTGCACTGGAGATAGGATGATTCAAATCTTATGATAGACATATCCTGGATGAGTGAGTTAACCTGTTTGCCTCAGTTTCTTCAACTGTAAAATGGGAATAGCACCTACCTCCCAGGGTTATTGAGAAGATCAAATAAGATAATGTTTGTAAAAAACTTTGCATAGTGTTTGGCATATAATTAGTACTGTACAAATGCTATTTCTTTCTCCTCTATCCTTGTTTGAATCTCCTTTTCCTGAAATTTAACAATAATAAATTTTTGTTGTCCTAGCCATTCTTGACCAGTTCCAGCTCATTTTATTATAGGATTATTCTAAATTTATCCTCTATCCGTTGGCCTTGCTTCCATCTTCTGTATGTGGCTTTTAAAAACATAAGTTAATTCCTTGTAAATCCATGCCATGTCACCTTAGTCTTAGTACCTTCCCTCTGAAACTAATCCCAGTTTATCCTTATTACCTCTTATTTCTGTTTTGTTATTTGTATATTGTATCTTTCATTAGACTGTGAGCTCTTTGAGAGCAAGGACAATTTCTTTGTCCTTTGGGCTCAATACAGTACCTCAGAAAAAGTGTTTAGTAAATACTAGTTAACTGGACTGACTGATTAAAACAACTCTTCTTCATAATCAGATTTGTTTCTCTTTGTACCTTCAGAAATTTTTTCTTGTGAACTTTTAACACTTCCTATGCTAATTTCCCTTGAAGGTCTTTGGTATTCTTTCCCCAAATTTTTGAAGTATTCTCAATGAAAATTTAATGACTTTGCCCAAAGTGTTAGATTAAGATGAAATGATTACTTCTCCCCAAAGTTTCCATCATTTCCAACCCAGCAACAGGTTCTTCCTTATTTGGTACCCATCTTCAAAATAGATGATAATAGAAATAATAATAGCTATCATTTATGCAATATTGTAGTGTTTGCAAAGAACTTTAAATTTCATCTCGCTCTCTTCTCACAGCAATCTTATGAGCACAATACAGTTATTATTCCCCTTGTATAGTTGAGGAAACTGTATCTGAGAGACTGAGTGAATTACCCAGAGTCTCACAGTAATAAGTGTCTTGAGTCCGAATTTGAACTAAGGTTTTTCTGAATTCAAATCTAGTACTGTATCTACTGTGTCACAAGGTCCTTATTAATTTTTCTACCATTTGAAGGACAAATTTTTTATTTAGGTTTGCCATCTTCTTAGGGAGGTTGGATTTGATTTCCCCAGCTGTTATTAATCCCTCCCCCCAAGACATTCTATATGTTTTATCTATTTTTTTTTTTTTTACACCTGGGAATATATCATATTAGAATTTAAGCTTCTTGAGAACAAGGATTCTCTCATTTTTATATTTGTGTCCCTAGTACCTATCACAGTATTTAGCTCATAATAAGTGTTTGTCAAAGAGCAAAAGAGTACTTGAGCATAGATAACATTTAACTATAGCAAGAAAAACAAAACATCACGTTTGTAGATTGTCTCATAATTCCCTCTTATAGCCATGGTTTTTGGGAGCAAAATAACTTACTCAGTTTTAAAATCTGTATAGTCTAGTTTCCAGTCTAGTTAACCTACTGATATTGCTTTAAGATGTTCATTGACTTCTTATTTACTAATTCTGATATTCTTTCTCAATCCTCATCTAACTCTCCTGAATTTAATACTTTTGACTACTCCCTCTTCTTGGGTACTAGCTCTTTCTGTGAGGTCATGAGAAATACTCTTCTGGCAGTTACACCCAAAGAAAGAACACTGGGAAACGAATGTGAACTATTTGCATTTTTGTTTTTCTTTCCGAGTTGTTTTTTACCTTCTGAATCCAATTCTCCCTGTGCAACAAGAGAACTGCTTGGTTCTGCACACATGTATTGTATCTAGGATATACTGCAACATAGTTAACATCTATAGGACTGCTTGCCATCTAGGAGAGGGGGTGGAGGGAGGGAGGGGAAAAATCGGAACAGAAGCGAGTGCAAGGGATAATGTTGTAAAAAAAAAATTACCCTGGCATGGATTTTGTCAATATAAAGTTATTATAAAATAAAATAAAATATTAAAAAAAGAGAGAAATACTCTTCTGTATTGGACTTACTTCTTACCCTTTAATCACTCCTAGGTTCTTCTTTTGTTTGTAAGTATGGATGTTCCCTTAGGTTCTGTCTTAGCTTGCCTTCTCTTTATTTAATTTATCTTGTGGTTGTCCCTTCTATTTCCATGTGTTCAGTGATCATTTCATTGTTTATGAGTCACTCACAAATGTATCTTAAGTCCTAATCTCTTCCTTGTGCTCCTATATTTCCAAGTTCTTGCTTGCACATTTGGACATTCCTGCAGCACAGACATTCAACATGTTTAAGATTGGACTCATCATTTTCTCCTCAAAAAAGATCTGCCTTTGTTTTAAAAGGGCAGGGCACTGTGCTGTGCCTTGGGGACCAAGAAAGAAGCATCAAAATAGTTCCTGTCCTCAAGGAGCTTACATTCTATTGGGGGATATAAGTATATGATTAGAAAATTCTTTCTGCTGATGGCATTAACATCTTCCACCCAAGTCATAAAATCCTTGAGTTGGGTTTGGTTTCTTCCCTCTCTTTCCACCACATTGAAAAATAACAAGAAGCTTCCATTTGTGGAACGTTTATTTGAATATTGCTTAATTTTTTCCTCCAGGTTCTTCAGAGCCTAGTTTAGGTATCATTCCTCCATACAGTGTTCTGATTTCCCTCTTCTTTTATTACTCCCAGTCAAAACTAATTTCTTTCTCCTTTTGCTGCTACTGGCATCTTCGTGGACTCCTTCCTTTACTGTTATAAAATTCTTATTTATATTTGCATAAGTATCTTATTTCTAGCATTAGTTGTAAACTCCTTGAAGTCTGGGATTGTCTGGTTTTTTGGTTTGTTTTCTGAACTCTTTATAAGCAAATATCTATTTTTATCACTTTGTGTCACAATGTTTTATACATGTTAGCTTCAGAATTTAGGATCAAAGGAAATCAAAGACTTCATGAATACATAGGAAAAGGAAGCACTTTGAGTGCTTTTGAGTCTTCACTTCAAAAGTGAGAGTATTCCATCTTAGGAGTATATAGAAGTGATCAGAAGGAAGAGGGCTTGGACAGATCTGCTTAAAACTTAATCTGAGGTGTTAAGTTGGAATATAAAATGAAACAGAAATAAAATAATAAAGTCACGGTTAATATATCATTTTCATTGAATTGTGTAATTTGGAGTCACTTAGAAGTTACAGATCATGATTACTTGACAAGCCTTAGTTCTGCAGGTAGATAAAGATTAGAATAGTAGTCTGTAATAGAGAAGTTCTTTTAGCTAACAAAGAAGAAAGGCCTATAGACTGAAAACAGATCTAAGATGTAGGCTCTGTGATAAAGATATGAACTTATGATTTGCTAATTTTTGTCTTTGGAATCCAAAAATCAAATAGCAGACTTAATAATAATCCATTTTAATTTGTTCTTACAGTATAGTTTAATACTTATATCTAAGTGAACCCAGGTCACTAAAACAATGCATGTTATTTCTTGATCTCTGTGTATGTATGTATTATTAAAAATACTAAAGTGGGAGCTAGAGGATCAGAAATTCTGCTCCCTACTTTACAAAATGTAAAACCATAGGCAAGTTATTTTTTACCACCTGTTTTCTTACTATCGAATTGAAATGATTACTGTCCTGACCATATTACAAATGTTATGGATTATCTCATGGGATAATGTTTGTGAATGTGATATAAATATAAGGTGGTGATAATATAATTTGAATGTACATAATCAATCATCGCTCTTATAAACAAATGAAAATATTTTTGGCCTTTTTTAAGTTGGTCATTAACTTATATTTGGCCCCTTCTGATCTTATACTGACTAGATTACTTTGGCCTCTAGGCAGTCTTCTCTGTTATTCTCTTGCTGCCTCACCTCTACCTCCAAAATGTGCATTCTTCATTCTAATAATTATTAAAGCAGAATGGAAATTTGATTTTGTACCTTTGTTGATTTAAATTGAGTTACAATCAAAATACAATATTTGGACATATTTGACATTTTAAAAATATTAGTGCCAATGTATTTCTCTTAATATTTTTATATTTTCTTTCCTTTTCTTGGCATTTTTAAGTTCTGATTACCATTCTGATTGGTAAAAATTAGTACATGTAGCAATATACTTTAAAAGTATTCACTATGAGCAAATTGTATTTATATCGGGGATATGAGGATAATACAATTTTATGAAAATTGCTAACATAATCATTTTGTAACCTTGGCCTCCCTGCTCTGATTTGCTATGAGTTGTCAGACTCTAGAACTGGAGATAGATTTTAACCCAGAGTTTACTAGTTAAGTGATATCTTCTTGAACTTAACTTTGGAGGCTTTTGGAAAAAGAAGGTTGGAACATGTCATCTTGAGCTACTGGGAAAAGCAGCAGGCAAAGTTGAGTGGTGTGTACATTTTAGATGTCTGATGTTCCCCAGTGCTCTCCCTATAAGATTGTTGGGCTGTTGTGGCAGGAGAATTCTAGGGCACCAAAGAAATTGCTGAAAATGAGAACTGATAAAGATGCATATATCAAGATTGGGTAAATCCCTAAGTGTCTACAAGCAGGATTCTATAATAATTCATACATTAATATCAAGTACTTAAACTTAAGCCCAGGCAGGACCAGCCTCCGTGCTGGAATACTTCATGAGACCTGCTTTCCCTAGAGTATTTATACTTCAAAGTACAATTCTATTATATGTGAGGTTCCTGTTTATCACTTGGGTGTTAGAGCTTTACCTTACCTCTTGTGGAACGCCATTCTTGCTATACTATTAAAAACAAAAACACCCAAAACTAAGTGGTTATGATTGCACAAAAGGCTTTTTGACAAAATACAACATTCATTCATTGGGGGAGGGGGGGGCTGCTACGAAATCTTGGAATAGATGAGCCATTAAAAAAAAAAACACACATACCTACATAGTAGCATTATCTATGACTAAGTAACACTAGAAGCAGTGACATAAGGGGAAAAAAAAGTAAAGATAAAAACATAGACAAAGACTATCTCTGTTTGTTGACATGATGGTTTACTTAGAAATCCCCAGAGAGTTAAGAAAAGAAATCAAGGCAATTTCAGTAACGAGGCCAATGCAAAAGAAACTCAGAAAAATCAATGAAATCCAAGAATATATTAGCAATCCCATTCACAATAACTACCCAAAACATAAAATACCTGGAATACAGTCTTTCAAGAGGAATAAGATTTCAGAGATTCAGTTTAAGATAACTTTAGACAATAAAATTATTCTTACATGTTTGAAATAATTCAACACTCCTGGCTTGGCCACCTAATATAAAAAAAGTGATGTTACCAAAATTAATTTACTAATTAGATGCTATTACAGTCATGGTCCTGAAGAGATGCTTTATAGAACTAGACAAACTAATCACATCCCTTTAGAGGATATACAAGTTTTACAATCTGAAGGGAAATAAGGAAAAGAAATGGAATGAAGAGAGATAGAACTTCTAGACTTCACATTCTAGGCTAATTATCAAGACTATTTGATAGTATGTTAAATAATAGTAAAGTATATCAGTATAACAGACTATGAAAAAATCAGAAATATTTTAACTCAGTAATGTAGCTTTTTTTTTTTTTTGGTGAGACATTTGGGGTTCAGTGGCTTGTCTGTGGTCATATAGCTAGGAAATATTGTGTCTGAATTTAGATTTGAACTCAGGTCTTCGTGATTTCAGGAACGCTAATTCAGTGTTTTATCCACTGCACCATCTAGCAGCCCCAATAACTTAGCTTTCAATAAAAATAATACATATAAGTAATTTAAGTAAATAGGTTTAAACTAATAGTTTTTGTCATATAGGGCAATAATCTCAAAATGTTTGTCTGCCCTGCAGATTCAAGGTCAACCATATAATCTTGAGAAAGATGCCTTTTAAATTGTGATTTGGATGAGAGCTCTTAATCAAACTAGGAATAGAACCAGTCACAAAAGTTAAAATAAGTAATGCTCATTACTTGAATTTGAAGAAAAATCAATGAAATTAGAATAAGAAGGGAAGCTATCAACTGGGAAAAAAAATCTTTGCAATATCTTTGAAAAAGACCTGGTATCCAAGCTGTTTGAAATTAACACAAATAGATAATAAGGTCCAAGGTCCATTCCCCAAAAAGCAAATAGAAGATAGAAACAAATAGTTCTCAAAAGAATTCATACTGTAAATAATCATGTGAAAATTCTCTAGCTCTCTAATAACAAGAACATGCAAACCAAAAGAACTCTGAAGTTCTATCTCATATCCAGAAAACTGACCAAGATAACAAAAAGGGAAGGAAATAGGTATTTAATGAATACCTACTATTACCAGGCACTGGACTCATTATTTTACAAAAATTTATCTCATTTGATCCTTACAATAACTGTGAAGGTAAATGATATTATGATTCTCATTTTACAGTTGAGAAAATTTAGATAGAGGTGAAAGTGACTTGTCCAGGGTCACACAATAGGGAGTATCTGAGACCATATTTGAACTTAAGTCTTCCTGACTCCAGACCCAGTGCTCTACCCATTATGCCACTTAGCTGCCTCAGTTTTTGAATATTCAGCATTGAAGAAGTTATGGAAAGACAGACACACTATTATATTGTTGGTGCTATGGAATTGGTCCAAACATTTTAGAAAGAAATTTTGAGTATTATGAGAAACTAATTGAAATGTCCATACTTTATAATCTAAAGATCCTACTGTTACCTTGAGTATATCAAAAATAGAAAAAATACCAAAATATTTATAACAGCACTTTTTATAGTAGCAGAGAACTGGGGGAGGAACAGGGGATTAGGAGACAATTGTGCATGTTCACAAATTGTTGTCCTTGTGCATCTTATTGTTTAGTAGAGTGATGAAATACTAATATGAATAAATATAATAAAATATGCATGCTCAGTATAGAATTAGATTATTTTATGTAACTTGAGAAGGGAAAAATCATTACCAATTAGACAATCATGCAGTAGGCAGCATTTGAGATGCACTTTAAAGGATTAGGATTTGGATAGACATGAAGAAGAATGGGTTGGGGATATTTGGGAAATAGATATTTGACGTGTTTTGAGGAAAAGAAAGTAGTCCGCTTTGGCTAGAATGTAGGATGTGAGGATAGTAGTAGTAGTAGTATAAGATCAGTTTGGAAAAGCAAAGGAATATCAGATTATAAAGGCCTTTGAATACCACATTAAAGAATTTTATTTGACAGATAATCTTAACCCTTCTATTTAGTTTTTTCTGTGATCTTGGGCAAGATAGTGAACCTTTTAGGGATTCTCAGTTTTCTCATTTGTAAAATAAAAGGCTTGGAGTAAATGATCATTTAGGGTCCTTTCCATCTCAAATCTTTTGAGTTTTGAGCAGCAGTGGTATGACCAGTTCTGAGCACAAGAGTTGATCTTTTATAAAGCTTTATATTTTAGAGAGGCCTTTATATACATTGCTTCAGGCAGCATTTTATTACTCTGTTTTATAAAGCATAATAATCTGACAGTCACATGAAGAAATGGAGCAGAGAGAGGAAGATTGGAAGGTTTGTTTTATGTTATTATTACATAGTCTTTATTTCATAGATGCATAAAAACCATAGGAAAACCCAAGAAAATATGTGGATATCCTTCCATAAAGTATTATCACATATCCTTGGTCACTGTTTTCATAAGTTTGAAATTTATCCTTTATCCGTGTTCAGCATAATTTCCATAGTTGGCAAGTCTTTAATATGGAGAATCTTAAATCCCTATTTACATTCAGTTTTTATTCAATTTTCTGAAATGTGTGTGATTATCACATACAGTTAATTCAGTGAAACAAGTAACTTTAATTTTCTAAGATGACTACCTCTGCCTCTATAGTCTGTAAACTCAGCTTTTCCCCTGAGCAAAAGTAATTATTGAGCACCAATAATAATAACTCAAACATATATAAGACTTTAACTACTATCGTCCACCACTTGGTTGAGTAATGTGGAGTAACTAAGGAATCTAAAGAGTTGTCCTAGTGAAACAAACTTTTGACAGGTCCTATTAAGCTGAAAAAGTTTCAGTTTCAGAAAGGTGTCTTTTGTTATAGGTCACAGTAATTCTCAAGATTGCCTATTAAGTAACTATAGTCTCTCTTTTTAAAGGGAATATCCAGACTGACAAATAATTAAATCTTTTTAGTATTGAAATGAAGAAAGTTCAGTTTTTATCAGATGTTCATAGTATAAATTCTAAATTGAATGAGTTCTTTGAAAATCACCATGTAATTGTTTTGTAATTATATTTGAAGTCATCTTCATTTTAAAGTTTTTAATAGGAAATTGTCAGTCACTTAAAGAAGTTGAGAAAACTGTGTTTCTTTTCAATAATGAATAATGTAGTGGGTTTTGAGAACACTGAAAACTTGGTCTTTGTTGGTTTAGAAATCTTAAGTCACATAGATAGTAAATAATATAGTCTTGGATTGGACCCAGAGTAGGGTGTGCTGGCAAAAGATTTTAACAGCTGGTTTCTCCAGGAGGAAAATGTATGTACCACTGCTTTTATTTTTTGTTATTCATTCACTTCTCAAATATTGACAATCAAAAAACAACAAACCAAACTCTGGTTTGTAATATTTATTTTTGAGGTATAAATCCTAATAGTGAAAACATGACGATTATTAGTAAGCCAGTTTGAATTGCTTCCAGCACACCCCTGCTTCTGATCCACTGATGCCAATTCAGAAATTTTTCATTATTATTAGAAAAATAGAGGCCACATTGTTTCGCCAAATTTCTTCTCCCATCCATTCTGATATACTATTCAGCAGCTTTCATTTTTCCACGAGTATCTTTCCCCTGTCATTTATTCTTTTTTGAAAAATGTTTTGTAAAGATGCAGATCTGCTTAGAAACCAAAAAAGGAATTGGTGCCCAGTGAGTGGCTTTCCAAATTATGGAAACAATTAAAATTATATTTAAGAGAGTGCTAAGAGTGATAAAATGCAACAAATGCAGTTGTAAAGCAGTTCTTAAAAGAATGATCAATCACATCAACAAAATTGAAAAAAAAAAAAAAAGAGTTTAAATTGAGTATGCAATTCAAAATAACTAGTCCCAGAACAAACAAGAGATTTCAAAAACTAGATAAATAGAAATTAGATAAAGAAACAAAATTGAAAAAAAAACACCAACACAACAGAACATTTTGTAAGTGCACTACGAACACAAGACTGAGCATTTCCAGGCATTCATAGAGGGGGAAAAGAATTAAAAAATCATGATGCCTGGTAGATAAGGCCTAATGAATGTGGCACAAGAATAGGTGTGGCCTTCTCATTGTATTGGGGCGGTTAAGTGGCCTAGTGGCTATGCATATATGTGTAAGCATGCAATAAGATGGCTCAGTGCCTGGCCTTCCTGACCTCAGGAAGACTCATCTTTGAGTTCAGATTGGCCTCAAACACTACCTGTGTAACCCTGGCAGGTCATTTAACCCTGTTCATCTCTGTTTCTTATCTGTAAAATGAGCTGGAGAAGGAAGTTACAAATTACTGTAGTATCTTTGCCAAGAAAATCCCCAGTGGAATCATGAAGAGTTGGAAAACGACTTAAATCTCATTGTATTGTGTGCCCTTTTAGTTTTGATTAACCTAGTTCATAATAGCATTTAAGAGTACTTTTAAGATTTGTACCAAGTACCTTGTATAAAGTATACATGCAAGTGCATATGTGTATGTATATATTTGTGTGTATGTCAAATAAGTGTTCATTCTTCTTACCAACATCGATTATCATTATTAACATGCTAAACAGCAACACTACCTTGTTCAGATATCTTTCCTCCAAACTCATAGTTTTTTCCTTTGTTTTTAAAGGCAATAAACATGTTTCACATATTTCTTCTAAATAGTCCAAATTCATCAACTTTTACAATAGCACTGATTTCTTAATAATGTATTTTCACAAAAAAGTCAAATGAAGGTGGCCTAGCTGTACCAGATCTAAAATTATATTATAAAGCAGCAGTTACTAAAACCATCTGGTATTGGCTAAGAAATAGACTAGTTGATCAATGGAATAGGTTAGGTTCAAAGGACAAAACAGCCAATAACTTTAATAATCCAGTGTTTGACAAACCCAAAGACCCCTGTTTCTGGGATAAGAATGCATTATTTGACAAAAATTGCTGGGAAAATTGGAAATTAATATGGCAGAAACTCGGCATTGATCCCCACTTAACACCGTACACCAAGATAAGGTCAAAATGGGTTCATGACGTAGGCATAAAGAATGAGATTATAAATAAATTGGAAGAGCATAGGATAGTTTACCTCTCAGACCTGTGGAAGAGGGAGGAATTTATGACCAAAGAAGAACTAGAGATCACTATTGACCACAAAATAGAAAATTTTGATTATATTGAATTGAAAAGTTTTTGTACAAACAAAACAAATGCAGACAAGATTAGAAGGGAAACAATAAACTGGGAAAACATTTTTACAATAAAAGATTCTGATAAAGGCCTCATTTCCAAAATATAGAGAATTGACTCTAATTTATAAGAAATCAAACCATTCTCCAATTGATAAATGGTCAAAGGATATGAACAGACAATTTTCAGATGTTCCAAATCATTATTAATCAGAGAAATGCAAATTAAGACAACTCTGAGATACTACTACACACCTGTCAGATTGGCTAGAGTGACAGGGAAAGATAATGTGGAATGTTGGAGGGGATGTGGGAAAACAGGGACACCGATGCATTGTTAGTGGAATTGTGAACACATCCAGCCATTCTGGAGAGCAATTTGGAACTATACTCAAAAAGTTATCAAACTGTGCATACCCTTTGATCCAGCAGTGTTTCTACTGGACTTATACCCCAAAGAGATACTAAAGAAGGGAAAGGGATCTGTATGTGCCAAAATGTTTGTGGCAGCCCTGTTTGTAGTGGCTAGAAGCTGGAAAATGAATGGATGCCCATCAAGTGGAGAATGGTTGAGTAAATTGTGGTATATGAATGTTATGGAATATTATTGTTCTGTAAGGAATGACCAGCGGGATGAATACAAAGAGGACTGGTGAGACTTACATGAACTGATGCTAAGTGAAATGAGCAGAACCAGGAGATCATTATATACCTCAACAATGATATTGTATGAGAATGTATTCTGATGGAAGTGGATCTCTTCGATAAAGAGAGCTAATTCAGTTTCAATAGATCAAAGATGGACAGAAGCAGCTACACCCAAAGAAAGAACACTGGAAAATGAATATAAACTGCTTGCATTTTTGTTTTTCTTCCCGGGTTATTTATACCTTCTGAATTCAATTCTCCTTGTGCAACAAGAAAACTGTTCGGTTCTGCACACATATATTGTATCTAGGATACACTGTAACCTATTTAACATGTAAAGGACTGCTTGCCATCTGGGGGAGGGGGTGGAGGGAGGGAGGGGAAAAATCGGAACAGAAGTGAATGCAAGGGATAATGCTGTAAAAAATTACCCTGGTATGGGTTCTATCAATAAAAAGTTATTAAAAAAAAGAAAGAAATTTAATATATATCTATATAGTTTTCACTATATGTGTGACAAAGGTCTTAAAATAAGGAAAATCTTAGGGATAAACAATTCAGACTTTGTTCCCAGGATAAATATTCAAAATAAGATACTCTTATATAAAATTCCTATCATCTTAAGGGCCTTATAGGTACTTGTATTCATATGAAATAATTTTTATCTGTGTAGCATTTTTTTAGTTTATAAAAACACTTCCTTACAACAGCTCTATGAGGTGGGTAGGGTAAATCCATTTTGCTCATAAACTGAGGCTTAGAGGATTTCTGATTTGACTGCCCAAACACACCTAGTCTCAAAGCCACATCTTAGAACTGGATCTCCACTGTTTTTTCCCATTACATCGTGCCACCTCACAATACATTAATTAAAAACAATGTTTTTATTTTTTCTAACCCCGGAAAATAAATTGGTTTTGATCAAATAAGGGATAGAGAGCATAAAAGAGAAAAAATATATATTTTCTTGAAAAACTTTTGCACAAATAAGATCAGTGTAGGTAAGATTAAAAGGGAAATTATAAATTGGAGGAAAAAATCTTTGCTTCAAATATCTATTTTTAAAAATAATAGCTTTTTATTTTCAAAATACACGCAAAGATAGTTTTCAACATTCACCCTTGCAAAACCTTGTGTTCCAAATTTTTTTTCCCTTTCTTCTTCCCACCCCCTCCCCTAGATAGCAAGTAATTCAATATAGGTTAAGCATGTGCAGTTCTTCTAAACATATTTCCACATTTAACATGCTGTACAAGAAAAATCAGATCAAAAAAGGAAAAGAAATGAGGGGAAAAAAAAGCAAAAAGGTGAAAATCCTCTGTTGTGATTCACATTCAGTCTTCATAGTCTTCTGTCTAGATGCAGATGGCACTCTATCACAAGCCTGTTGAAATTGCCTTGGAATCACCTGTGTTGAAAAGAACCAAGTCCATCAGAGTTGATCATTACATAATCAGATATCTCTTAATGTGATTAATATACAGGATAAACAGTGAGAATCACCACCTTGTTATGTGGCTAAAAAAGATATAAACAGTTTTCAGAGGAATTGTAAATCATCAGTATAAAACATTTCTCCTGTCACTACTAACAAAGGGAATGGATAATATTTAATTTTGGAGGGAATGTGCCTACCACAGACAATGTATACAAGCAAACTAACTCTCTTCAGTGGGATTGGTGTAACCTTTTAGGGAAAAAAAAATAACACTTTGAGGTTACTCAAGAAGAGACACTAAATTTCACATACTTTGATCAAGACATCCCACTAAAAGACATACTATATGGGGGTCAGAGACAAAGAATTCCATATTTATCAAAATAGTCATAGCTATTTTTTGAGATAGCGAAAAACTGAAAGTGATAGATTGCTGTGAATTGGAGATTGGCTAAACAAATTTTGGCATATGAGTATAATGGAATATTATTGTACCATAAAAAATTGTAAATGTAAGATATTCAGAGAACCAGGTGGAGATTTGTATGAACTTAAGCAGTTAAGTAACCAGTAGGACAATATACATAATGATCACAATAATGTAGTTGAACACTAAAAACCAATGAGCAGTTTTGGCCTCAGGAAAGAGAAGATGAAGTACCTCTCTCCTTTCAATATGAAAAGGGAGGTAGAGAAGAAGCCAAAATCAACTGTGGGTGCAGAATATTGCATATACTGTCAGACATCGTTACTTTGATTTGTTTAACCATTTTTCTTTGTTACTGAGTCTTGAAAGATAGGAAGGGACTCATAAAAATGAATGAATAAAACTTATTCAGAAGAAAAAGAAGTTGGTTTGAAAAATAATGAATGATGTATATTATATCTAAGTTAAAATTGATTTTAACAAATTATCATATTAGTAAAATCTTGACAGATGTCACTAAAAAATGAAACAATGTCCTTTTTTTGTTTATTTTCTCTTTAGTGGGCATTTGGAGTAACACTGTGGGAACTAATGACTCTGGGCCAGACCCCATATGTGGATATTGACCCCTTTGAGATGGCTGCTTATCTAAAAGATGGTTACCGAATAGCCCAACCTATCAACTGCCCTGATGAACTGTAAGTTTTAGCATGTTGAAATAAAAATTCAGGCTTATTTCATTGACAAATATATATTTATTATGAAATAGAAAATTTAAATCAGAACTTTCTTTAGTGAGGAAATTTCCATAGTGACTTGGAAGTTTTAAAAGATCATGACACTTTTCAGATTACTAAGTTACAAGATAGAATAAGTGTTTTTATTTCTTATTTTACACAGATTAAACATCTAACTGAATAAATATGTATTATTTTATTTATAGTAATTGCTATATATTATTTGAAAGGCATTCTTAAAAAGGTTTCAATTAAAAGAAATTACATATACAAATATAGACAGATATATACATACTAAATTTATTTTATACTTAATGGATTTTAAAAAAATACTTGTTTAACATCTGAACTGACTGTGTCCCAGTCATGTGAACCATACTATAGCATATAAACTCCTTGAGAATAGGGATTATTTCACTCTTTGCATTTGTAACTCCAGCCTAGTACCTGGCTCACTGTTGGGGTTAGTAAATATTTGATTGACTGAATAATATAAAGGTTTAAGAGCATGAGTTGTTCCATCATTAACATTTTTTAATTTTGTGAGGAAAATGAAACCATAAATTGGAAACATAATGGCTGTGACATTGTTATTTTATAAAATATCTAACCAATATGAATTTGTGATCTCAGCTCACTCTTTTAAAAATGTCTTCACATTTAAATGGGTCAGTTAGATAGTATGCCTGGATAAAGTGCCAGGCATGGTGTCAATAAGACCTAAGTTCAAATTTGGCTTCAGACACCAGTTATGTGACTTTGTTTGCCTCAGTTTCCTCATCTGTAAAAAGAGCTGAAGAAAGAAATGCCATATCATTTCAATATTTCTAGTAATTTCTTTTAGCCCAGTTCTGGGTTTGTTTTTTATTTTTGTTTTTTTTTCTTAGCATTCTTAGAGTCTGGTCTTGGAGTTAAATCCTAGCTCTTATACTTGTGACCCAAGACTTGATTTCTTCATTTTTTATTATGGATTAGCCTAGATGACATTCAGGACTATAAATCTAATATAGCTGAACATAACAGAACTAAAAGAAAATATAACATGATATAAATTGAAAGATTATTACAAAGAATTTAAACTCTGATTAATTGGATAATTAAGAATCCAGAGAACAGATAATAAAATATCTTCTCTCTCACAGTAGAAAGTTAAGAAACAACTTTGAAAGAATGTCATATGTGTTGAATATTTTTGCTTGATTAGTTTTTCTATGTCACAAAGGTGGAGGGTTCAATCTAGAATGCAGAATTTAAATAACAGCAGTATAATAAAAGAAGGTATCACTAAAGTGTATCTTTTTAAAATAATCATGAGTTTTTTTTAAAAAATCATTTCAGTATATATTTAGCCATTGATATTCTAAACATTTCATTTTATCTGTTGTTTGAATTTCCTGCTCTACTAGTTATTTGAAATTAGTAAAACTGATTTTGTAATTAGTAGTGAAATGATCAAAAAGAAGAAAAGAAAACATTTAAGAGAAATCAGTTAACTTAGAGATAGTACCTAAATTTAAGTCAGCTATTCTCTACTATATTTTTAAAAATTAATCTGTTGTTTGCATTTTTAAGACCAAGATTCATTGCTATTTTACATTGTCATTTTCCTGATAGTTTTTTTTTTTTTCTTTATTTTGTACCTCTCTCCCTCCTCGCAGGTTTGCTGTGATGGCCTGTTGCTGGGCTCTAGACCCTGAGGAAAGACCTAAATTCCAGCAGCTTGTGCAGTGTCTCACTGAATTTCATGCAGCTCTTGGAGCCTATGTTTGAATCTCCTGGCACAAATCCCACAATGGAGCACCAGTGATTCACTTTGGACTCAGTTATAAACACTACATATATAAGCAACGCCAATGGAAGAAGATACTTCTTCTAAAACACTGTGCCTTAGAATGCTTTAGTAACCTGAAGGTTTTTTTTTTTTTTTAAACAGACAACTTGATAATGTTGAGTATTTTCTAGATATCACTTTTTACTAAGTTGAACTGAGAGAATTTTTCCCAAATTTTTTTATAAAAATAAAACTACAGTGGACTTGAGGTGTAGGATGGATGAGCATTCTTTAAAAAAAGAAAAAAAAAAACACCTAAAACCCATGCTTTTAAAAAACATTTAAACTCAGATGTTTGGAATAGCTATTTTCATATTAATTGTTTTTATTTTGACTTCATCAAAATAATAGTAAACGATTCAACATAATTTTAAATTGTGTTTCCATCAATAATTTTGGCAACGCTTCTTCAAGAGGAAATATTTCTGTTCTGAAAAAAAGGAGTAATTTAAAAGTAATGTTTTCTTGTTTACCTTACTTGTACTTGGGAAAGTAAAATTGAAGATAGGTAGATAGAAAAACTTGAGCTAAATTGCTTTTAAATATTTTTATGCTTTCAGAGAGGCACAGGAGAAACCTTTGCATGAAAATTTTTCATCCTGAATTTCTGTGTGGCAAATTTTTCTATTGAAAGGTGTCTTTCCATTTTTATTTTTATTTTTTTTCAGAGACAGGAGCTAAGGTAATTATTGCTTGAAATGGGCTTAAATCAGCTTTGTAGATGGCCATGTGCCTGGGACCAGTAATTATTTCTGTCAGGCCAGTAGAAACCATGTTGATTTTATTTATTTTATTATTTAGTAAAGTCCTTGAAAGGATAGTCACATCTTCACACTGAAAAAACTTTTATGGCACCTAGTATAGTGCTATGCACAGAGTTGGTACTCAAATAATTGTGGGCAACATTGCAGGCTGGTCAATTTTGTGTTCATCTTCAAGGCTGGGTTAAGTATACAAATTTGTTTCTCAAAACACTTGAAAAATTAAAGAATTTGTTTTATAGTCTAGCATTATTGAAATTCTAATTGTGGTGAATGTGGTCTATATTTTCCCATCATTTATTACTATGTTTGACTCCCATTTTAGAGGTCCTTGAACATGAAAAAGCTTGAAAAACACATCAGTGTATGATAACTCCTTCCACCAATGCAGATTTCATACCTTTCATAAATTAACAGATGGTTTCAAAAGTTGCTGTGATCAAAGTTTAGAAATACATTTGTTTTATTCTATATGCATGTTACAATTAGAATCCAAAGCCTCAGTAAATCTTGAATAATTCTGACTTTCAACACTACTAAATCACTTACTTGTAATCAAAATTTATTAATGCCCTTGACCAGCATACTTATTGTTTTGAGCCGATACACATCTAGACATTTCCTGGCTAAATAATTAAGGGATATGTACGCATATGTGTTCATTTGATTGGCTTAAGCACATAATGAATGGTGACTGGCTATAGTTATTAATTTCATTGTCACTTTTGACTTTTTAAAAACAATTATGTCATATATAAAGTGGTGTTTTCATTATCCCATCCCACTTCAGTTATTAATTTCTAAATCTTTCTTTATATGCAATCATGTCATGTATGCTTAATAGGGAGAGGTAGAGACATGATTTGTGTGCTATGGCTTGACCATTCTTAAAGTTCCTATAAAATTTATCCATGGTAATAGATCGTATCCCTAACCTAATCCTAATACAGCAAATGCATGCTCAGTATAACAAAGGAAATCAGGTTTCAGAATATGGAAAGATTGTTACCAGACCCAGTACTATACCTGGGTCAGCAGCTTATACATATCTTATTGATTGTGAATTCATTAACACATTTGTTATTAAAACATGCAGGTTCCCAAATGGTTAATTTTGTTCATCTCTGTTCTAAAATTATGGTGCTATTCTAATTAAAAATTTTTATATTTGACCACACCACGTTTGCTTGGTAGGTAGGATCTGGTTTAAATCTACCCTGTCAGGACATAGTTAAATCATTAATAAGAAAAGAAACAATACATTAAGCAGTCCTGTGAGGCAGAATAGTCCAGAAGTGTTATGCAAGCTCTCCTACCCAATTGATTGATTTCCCTGGGAATGAAAAACAGAAGCCCTATCAATCAGAAGCACTTATAAAGCACTGACTCTGTGCTATGTGCTGCAAATAAAATGACAAAACTCCTTGTTTTTCCTCTATTGGAAGAAATAAAATAAAAAATAAAAAAATGATTTCAGTAAATATGAATATAGAAGATGTGCTAGTTGCTGGAGAATCAGCAAAACAATGTAGAAGCTGTCACTTCAGTGGAGTTTTTCAGAAAATAAAATTGTAAAAGATTAGAGGTGATTGCATTCCTATCATGTGAGATGACCAGTGCCAAAGAATGGACATTAGAGATGGAACATTATAAATGAAGAACAGCAAGAAAACTAGATGATTTGAACTGTAGCCTGCAAGAAAAATAACACAATAAAATTTAGAGCAGTTAGATAATACAGTGGATAGCGTGCCAGAAGATGTTTTCTTGAATTCAGATCTGCTTGCTGGGTGAGCCAGGGCAAATCCCAACTCTGTTTGCCTTAGTTTCCTCACCTGTAAAATTGCAAATGGCAAATCATTCCCAATGACTCCAATTGGACACAACTAAAATGACTAATAAAAATTGGAAAAGGTAGGTTGGGGTTATGAAAAAATATCTAGGGCATTTCCCATCATTGCTTATGCCATTTTGACAAAATAAAATTGCCTTTCAGACCCACACATTTTTCCTGATCCTTTGTTATTCAGTAATAGGAATGCTCCAAGAAATGCCTAATTGAAATTCCTCATAATTTCTACAGTCTACTTTTGAGCCGGATTTGTGAGTTACTTTTGCAGTTCATCCTACCAGTTTGGTCTGTGGTATATTTCCACAATAGCATTGCTTCTGCTTGGATTCACATCTATGAAGGTATTTAATATACAGTGCATATTGTGTAGTTGGTCTCTACCTCAAGGATATGATGACTTCTCTAGATGTTTTTCCCTTGATTTCCAACTTATGGATGGTGAACTTAACCAAAATTGGTTGACAACCATCCTGCCATATTCAGACTATGCCCCCACTTTTATCATCACCACACTGCCCAAATTCAATTCTAAAGTAGATTGTGTTACTAAGTTGCCCTGGTGAAGTTGGTGCCATATGTACTCTGGCATCCAAAATTGGTCCCCTGACCTTGTCTCCTAAAAATATTTTTGATCAATTACCATAAGACAAATGGTAACTAGAGAGAAATAAGGATCACAAACTGCATTGGGAACAGACAGGTCCATATTGAGATTGTGCCTTATGCATCAGCCTTGATCATCAAAACACTGACAGAACTTCCTTGAGAAAAGTAAAAAAGTAATGGCCTTAATGAGATTGGCATTGCACAATAGAACAGGCATTTGTCCCTAGAAAGATATTTGTGTGGAATCATTACAATCTCATAGGACAACTTGGTCTATGGGATGCAATGGTAGATATCTTCATGATGTCACTGATGACATCAATGGTGGTACTGTGTGGAATGTTCAGCTGGTTAAGAACCACAAAGGAAATTGTTATAATAAAAGACTATTTGATAACAGATGGTCACTTCATTTCTCAGAACAGTATGGGAGAAAATACCAAAGGGTTTTGAAATGAGAAAATAGGAGAATCACTACACATGACCTCAATTTTCTCACTAAACATTCCATCCCTATCCAGGAACTTTTATTTTGAGCTGTGGTCCAAATGTTTTCGAATTCTGCATTATTAGCCACTTCTCAAAAACTGAAACCACTGCTTTCAACTGACAGCAATGAGAATGCTAAGTATGGTCTTCAGTTTTATTACCTAAAAATCCTTAGTAGCTCTTTCTAGGTTAGAGAAACCCACACATGGGTTTCCACTAGCAGTGGATAGTGATCAATTTGAGACCTTCCATTTCATCCTTCATACACACTGGTGAACACAATGCATCTCCCTACACATGGCAGCTCCATATATAATTACTATAGCACCCTTCAGTCACCAACCATAAATCTCTTCCTGTTTTATTAGAGAGTTCCCTGCATGTGGATACTCATTCTTCTTTGGAATGGAAGAAGCTACTTCTTCTTTATAGGCTTCAACTCTTAAACTTTCTGAGAATTTTTTTAATTGGAAAGTTTATTTTTATTCTTTTATTAAAGCTTTTTATTTTCAAAACATATGCATAATTTTAAACATTCCTCCTTGCAAAATCTATTGTTCCACATTTTTCCCTTCTTTCCCTCCATCCCCTAGGTGGCAAGTAATCTAATGTTAACCATGTGCAATTCTATATTTCCACAAATATGCTGCACAAGAAAGATCAAAAAGGGATAAAATGAGAAAGAAAATAAAATGCAAGCAAACAGGAACAAAAAGAGTGAAAATACTATGTTGTGATCCACAGTCAGTTCCCACAGTTGCCTTTGTGTGTATAGATATAGATGACTCTTCATCACAAGACCACTGGAAGTAGCCTGAATCACCTCAATGTTGCAAAGAGCCACATCTGTCATAGCTGACAACAACAATGTTGCTGTGTGTAATGTTCTCATGGTTCTACTCCATTTAGCATCAATTCATATAAGTCTCTCCAGGCCTCTCTGAAATCATTCTGCTGATTGTTTCTTGTAGAACAATAGTATTCATATACCATAATTTATTCAGCCATTCTTCAACTGATGGAAATCCACTCAGTTTCCAGTTTCTTGCCACTACAAAAAGGGCTGCCACAATCTATGAGAATTCTAAAGAGATAAGTTCTTTGAGTCCTCATTGTCCTTTTTTTTCTGTCATAATTCTTTTTCTCAATGTTCCTGATATACTTTGTGATTCTCACCTGCCCTATTTAGGTTGTCATGTTTTATTTGAAACATTTTTTCCCATTTTTTCCAACTCTCTTAGTAAATAGACCAACTTGCATCTTGTGTGCATAAAGCTGTCACTCAACAGGCAGAAACACAAAAAAGAAAACTTGCTCATATTTTGTTCTCGGTAAGTTGAGCTACTAGCTGACCATAATAATCATGCCATTTCTTACATCCATGAATTCTTCAGGCAATATTATATGCCTAGAATACACTTATTTTTCATTTCTTCATGGAAAAATATTTCCCTTTAAGATTTACCCTCATCATATATTACTTTGTATTTTACATATTGGCACTGGGAAAAGGAAAAAAAAGTTAGGTTATAATACATTACATAAAGTATGTTTATCTTGGGCATTATAAATGTTCAGAAGCTTTAAGGAAGAGATTGACCAGGATTTCATTTTCAAAAATTGCAAGCTAATTATGGATTCAAAATCTCATCTTTTTTTTTTTTTTAACATCCTCACAGTATTTTTATCAGGCTACAAATCTTAGATAAATCAAAATTACAGATGTCTCAGTAGTCAGTGGAAATATGTATGATGGGTAGGGTGTGGTACATTCTCAATAATTTTTGTGCAAAAAAATTGGAAAGCATCATGACCAGAAAAGGAAGGAGAAAATTCATGCAATAGTGAAGTATGATTATCCAAGTGTTGCTAGTCAATGAGATAGGAAATGGCAATTGTCTCCAAGACAAGCCTATTTCACCCCTTTTTTGAGCAATTGAAGTTTTTAAAGATCAACGAAATTTTAATTTTTTTCTAAAAAGGAAATGGAGAGGCATACAGTTAGTGAAAATAGGTTACTACATATTACCAAGGAAAACAAGCAAGAGAAGCGATATAAGGGATAATGTCAGAGAGAGATGTGACTAGCAAATAAGATGAGGAATAACCATGTAGAAAAATTCTTGTCCATTAGTATTCACATAATGTCAAGAAATACAAATAAAAGACAACACCAGTACACTGAAGAGTTCTCCCATGATGGAGTAGAACATAAAAAAGAGGTACACAAGGTGAAAAAGGTGGATTGCAATCTTCACCTCCTGGAAAAATGGATACAAGCAGATTCCCTTTAAAATGGGAAAGATAGTAAGAAGGAAGATAGCAGTTCCAGGAAACCCACAGCCTCAGAAATCAAAGTGATGATAAGGTCTGCCTCTGAAGAAAATCAGTGCTAGCACAAAGACTCAGCTTCTATCTCTGAGCAGTTTCAAAATGTGCTTCAGGTTTCTGTAGGCTAGATGACTCTCACTAGCCAATATGGAAATCTTCATGCTGGAGGGTATTTTCAGGATCCAAGAGGGAAATTCAGTCTCCATTCCTGATCAGTGCTCAGCCTTAGCTGTCATACCTTTTGCCTGTTCTGGAATGGTCATCTGTTCTTAAAATTGCTCAGAGAGAAACAAGAGGCAGAGCAGACAATTGGGTTGCAATGTTGAGCTGGGGACTCTCTTTTCTGGGTACATGTTTTGAGTTCAGCCCATTTTCTTGAAATAATTTCCAAACTTGATCTTGGCATAATTTGGTATCTATGCCATCAACTTTTGTGTCAACAATGAATTAAAAAACAACTCCCATATCTTTATCTATGCATAGACTATTAAAGTTTGAAAAATCTTAGATAAATAATTTTAAAAATTCAGAAATTGAAACTTTTGAGGTTAAATAATGTCTAAAATTGGTAGCAGAGATGCTAGCTAATGCAGCTAACTATAACACAAGCCTCTAAATTTCTAGATTATTGGTTTGTCCCTAATATATTCTAACCAAGTCATTGATAAATTTCTAAAGGCCATCGTCAAGAAGGATCTGCTGGCATAGCCTTGGAATTTTCTCTTTAGGCTGATACTGTCATTAATCTACCTTATTTGTGTAAGTTGTTATCTGAATTTCTATTTAATTTAGAAGTAATTTTATCTTTGGAAGGTATATCTGATTCAATAGGTATTTATTAATGACCTGCTCTATCATGGTTACTGTGCTGGATACTGAAGACCCAATTTCTGCCATCAAGGAACTTCTGTTATTCTGGGGAGAATAAGATGTACATTAATAAATACATACACAAACATATACACATTATTCGAGGTATTCAGACAGCTATTAAAATTTAAAACTATAAGTCTTCTGGGACAATTTATGTATATGTATATATGTATGTACATACATTTACACATTTACATATATTAATGCATATGCACATATTTGTAGGTGTGATATGTATATATGCATACATATACTATATTATGTGCTATATGTATATATACACACATATACCAAGGTGTATATGTGTATAATACACACACACACACACACACACACACACATACATACATATATGGTGAAAGAGGCTTCAATTTCTACCTAGCCTTAATCACTAAATGGGCATTACTTCAGTCAGACGGAGGCCTGTTTAAATACCTTAGTTTAAAAAGACCAAGATCTCCCACTGCATCCAGTGCCATCTGGCCACTGGATCCAGATGGCGCTGGAGGGGAAACTAAGGCAGGAGACCTAGCACAGCCCTCCCCCACTCAAATCTAACTCACCTGCCTTTAATGGCATCACCTTCTAGAGGTCATGATCCTTTTTGAGAACGAAGATCAAACAATAATATTATATATGTACATATATATACATACATCTAAAAATGGATATATACATACTGTGCATGTGTATATATACATATCTATCTGTCATCTATCTATTTATCTATCTATCATCTGTATATTTATGTTGAGAGTGACATCTAAAAGCAGAATCAAGAATTAGCTCTGGGACTGGGTCTTGATGCAAATTATGGGTTTCAAAAGGTGGAGATCAGAAGAAAGGAAATTTAACTCCAAGCACAGGAGATGTAAAGGTTAGAGATGCAGACATCAAATGGGTCACTTTAACCAGAATGAAGAGTGGATGAAGAGAAGCAATAAACCTTAAAAAGTTAGGTTGGAGCCTGCTGTTAACAGTGTATCTTGGTCTGGTCTCATTGACCATCCCCTTTCCCCGTTCTGGTCAGTAAGAGTATAAAAGGACATGTAGAAGGGACAACAGCAGAAAGGAAAATTGCAAAGAGGAACCTGGAAGTCACATACAAACTGTTCCCCAAATCAAAGGTGCATAATTTACAAATTGCATTATATATTAACCAAAATTCGCATTCTGGTCACTATGTGTGAAATCAGGGAGAACCATCTTGCTTGTCATGCTGCTTCTCAAGGTTTCTGGTTCTATGCTAGGTAAATTTCAGACCAAATCCAGACCTTCACAGCTCCAGACCAACAGAACATCAAATAGATGCTGGTTACTTCAGAATGATGTCTTTGAAGTTTTACCTTCCAACTTTGAGATGATTTGGATATGTTAATGAGCTAATCCCTAGGTGGCATGATAGGAGCTGCTCTGTTTCCCTCAAAAAAAAACCCTATAAAAAGACCTTAAACACCTGCTTCTTGATTCCTCCTCTCTCTGCACTGGGGTTTGATGTCTACTACTCCCAATTCTAATCCATGGTTGCAAGAGTGATACCCTTTGCCCCAATTCTGCTCATCTTTTTCCCCATGCTACTTACCTTTCTTCACCATCTCATCCTTGTTCCCATGATGCCATTTCTAACTCTTTCAATGCTTGTTTCTGCCTTTGGGGGCTTTTTGTCCCCAATACCTTTTGTTTTAATTAAAGTTTGATTGTCACTCCATTTCCTTGCTGATTGTGGTCTTTCCCAGTGAGGACCCAAAAGCAAAGTGCACCTGCCCCTATTTCATAATTTCACAAAGTAGTGATCCAACTTAACTGCTCCAACCAGCCCACAACATTTGTAATTTCTCTTAGGGGCAATACAGAGACAACCCCAGAACTTTTGTTGTTGTTATTCATCCTTTGTTCTTGAAAAGGACCAATGATATCATGGGGTGATGTCTTGACTTGTGAATGAATTGGATTTAAATGAGACAAAGTTATGTAAAGATGTCAGCCTTACTTTTTTCCAGAGCCATCGAAATCCACAGTAGATCAAAAGTCAAGATGATTGCAATGGCCCAGGATGTAGTAATTAAAGTTTGTTCTGGAGAATACTTCAGACATTAGGACAATATTTGTCCAATGCCCCAGAAGCTTTTTGAACAATCTTGCAACATGGCTGGATTACTCCTAAAAACCAGACCTCTTCTTCCAAACCATTTTTAAAATTTGATAACAATGTTCGTTCATTTTTAAATAGAATTTGTATTGGAATATTATTAAGGAATTCCTCTGAATCTTTCTGAAAGTCATATACAAATTCTATAAATCTTTGAGGACAAATAGATGTAGTAGTGGATAGAGGGCTGGGCCTGGAGTTAGTAAGATTCCTCTTCCTGTGTTCAAATCTAGCCTCAGACACTAGCTGGGTAATGCTGGGCAAGTGACGTACTCTGTAAAATGAGCTGGAAAGAGAAATAGTTATCAATTCCAGTATCTTTGCCAAGGAAACCCTAAATGGGGTCATGAAGAGCCAGACATGACTGAAAAACAATTAAACAACAAGAAGTAAACTCTCAAGGTCTCAGAAAGAGAGGCTAGACCTTGAAGAAGTAGGTTTGCCTTCTTGGTAAAGAAAGAACTCTTTGCATTCCAGCCTTCAGTAACGCCAAGTCAATCTCCCACTTACCAGAGCTGCTCGGTTTGTCTTCCTGGGTATTTATTCTGCTAATGCAACACAATCTGGTCTATCTTTCCAGCTTCTGGAGCAGATTAGATACACATGTGATTTGTCAGTCATGCACTAGACAATATTTACAATGGCATCAACTCAATTGGCATGAGAAATCCAAGCTATAATTATTTCATGCTACTCTCTTTTCATTGTCATTTTGTATTCTCCATTCCAGTATCTTAAGCAAATTGGCTACTATGTCACAAGCAAGATAAAGGTCTTTTTTCCCCTCAATTCTAATGAGATAGTGGCGAAAGGCTCATAGAAAAACGAGATAGGAGATAGTGGCAAGAAAGGGAATATGAACAATGAAAACCTATGAAAAGATCAACCGAATCTACTAGAATGTTGGATAATCTTCACAAATTGAGATCTGTCAACAATTTTGAAAATACAGACACAAGCTTGGCTTTGGCAGAGGCTGTGGAGGGAAAGAGTAGTGAGCCTGCTATCTCAGGGCTTTCCCACACTCAGGAGGGCAAGCATTTGTTTGAGGGCTCTGCCTTTAACTTCACCTTCCAGGGGGATGGGGGGGGAGGTACCACAAGGTCATCATCATTACACAAGGGATGGGAGGATCTAGTGCTGTCCTGGTTGATCCTGCTTGGAGGGATTTGTCCAGACCCACTCTCTGCTCATTTGGGGCATGAGTCACCTGAGGGGGACATCCCAGATGTAGACAAACATGTTGAGAAAATAAAAGCAGATGGAAAGTAATCTTAAATGGAGATAGATGACACACAACCTAGGGATGGTGGTGTCCTTTCCCACGAAGGGCCGCTTCTGAGCACAGACTGGGTTCAGTTTTGGGGGAGCCTCATCACTAAAACTGACTTTTCTTAAACTCTGGTTCATTATTCTGTTGGCCTAATAATTCCAGGAAGATTTTTAAAGATCTAAATATGACTTCTATAGACAGGGCTCAGTTTGTTGATATCTTTCCATGTATAGTATTGTAATTCTTTTACACATTGTTTTCCTGTTTCTGCTTCACTTTGTACAGATTTATATGTCTTCTTATGCCTCTGCATTTTTCATTTTCTAGAGTGCAGTTTGAGGTTTTCAAATATATATGCAACTATATTAATATGTGTGTATTTTTGTATATAATTTTATTTGAGTCTCACAATAATGTCATTATTACCCCCAATTTCCATATGAGAAAACTGAGTCTAAGACAGTTTAAATGATTTGCTAAGGATCTTATAGCTAGAAGAGGTTCAAATCAGGATTTGAATTTCATCTTTCTTACTCCAAATTCATCATTTTAGCCAATATATCATCTTTTCATTCATGAACCATAATTTGTTTAGCCACTCCACATTCAGTGGACATTGACTTTGTCATTAGTTCTTTGCTATTAGAAAAAAAGTGCTATTATAATAATTTGGTGCACATGAGACATTTCTTTCTGCCATATCTTCTTTGGGGATATATGTTTAATAGCAGCATCTCTTGGTCAAAGATGTGGATATTTTAGTCACTTTCTTATTATTGTTCCAAATAACTTTCTGGAATAGTTAGGCCTCTTCATAGCTTCACCAACAATGCATCAGTGTGCTAGCCCTCCAACTATTGCTTTTTTGCATTTTTTTAAACTTTTACCAATTTTCTGGATTTGAGGCAGGACCATGGGATTGTTTTGGTTTGCATTTTTCACATAATTTGGTGATTTGGAGCTATATTTAATTTAATATGGTGTTAGAAGTTTGTAATTCTTTTGAAATTTTTGACCATTTATCCATTGAGGAATAGCTTTTGGTCTTATATATTTGTATTATTGTCCTATACTTTGGGTCATGTGTGGAAATGTGTAGGAATGTGTGGAAAAGTGAATAGGGTTTGAAAGAGTATGGAGTCCTTAGGTTAGGGTGGTCTGGTGCTCTTCTGTGTTGATGTCTAAGTCATGTATGGCTCTTGGCTTCCAACCCACCTTGGGCCCCACTCTTCTTCCACAGGATATCCAGTAAGTAAGTCCATCCAAAGCCCAAGTGTCAAGGATCAGTTCTTTTGATGAGTGGGTATGACCCATGATCTGGTTCAGCCTGCTTAATCCAGTCTAACAAGCACTTATTGAGCCTGCTATGAGCAACTGCCATGATACAAAACAAAGCAAAAAGGAGTTCCTGCCTTCAAGGATCTTACATTCTACTACCACATGTATACAGAAAACTAAATACAGAACAACATAATTTGAGAAGAAAATCCTAACAACCATGGAGATTCAAAAAAGTCTTCCTTTGGGTGGTGACATATGAGTTTAGCCTTGAAGGAAGCTAAAGATTGTAAGAGGTGGAGGGAAGGAGGAAATGTGTTCCAGATGTGCAGGACAGACATAGAGCCAGATGATGAATGCCCAAGGCAGGGAACAGCAAGTTGCCCAATTTGGCTGAAATTCAGAGAAGGAGAGTAATGTGAAATAAGGTTGGAAAAATAGCCTGGAAACAGACCATGAATGGCTTTAACAAACAAGCTGAGTTGAAAGAAAAGCTACTTGGTGAAATATTCAAAAGCCAAGGTGAGGTGTTTTTGTATTTCACTGGAAGGCAAAAGGGAACCACTGAAAATCCTTGAGCTGGTAAGTGAAATGCTCTAGTCTGTATTTGAGGAAGATAATTTTGACAATTGTATGGGAAAGGGTGATATCAGAAGTCAATTGACTGATTTGGGAGGCTCTTATAGACCAAGTGGTGAGGCCCTGAGATAGTTTGTCTATCATATAAGTGGGGGGAAAGGGACAATTTCCAGCAAAGTAGAGGTCGATTTGGTAAGACTTGGATCTGGAGTACAATAGAAAGAGAAAAGTTGAGAATGCCTCTGAGGTCAGGAAGCTGAGTGATTGGCAAAGTGGTAGTATCCTTAGCACACAGGGAAGTTTGGACGAGAAATGGGCTTGGAGATAAGAAAATGAATTCTATTTCAAAATGTGAAGTTTGAGATGCCTACACAATATCTCTACTATTATATATATCATTAATTAGCTCATTTCCGTCTTTACTCAAGAGTTGGAACAAAGGATTGATTTCTATTGAAATTAGAAGAATTTTGGTGAGCTATTCAAGAGTTATTCATTTCTGGGATAACATACCAAGGGAGGCTGAACAATTTCTTTCCCCTGGAAGTCTTTCAAGTGAGAGTATAGTCCTACATGTCTGGAATTAATTAGGTGTGGTTCTTCCAAGAGGCAGACTGGGTGGCTCTCTCTTATTTCCAGTATAAGTTTGATATGAGTTGGATAGGTTTAGCTGTGGCTTAAAACACCTGGAACACCTGCATTCCATTTCCCTAAAAGACAGCACTGTTTGAACAGTTAGTTTTTCTGGTTTATTTCTTTTTATCTATATATGCATTTATGCCCCTCCCTCCCAAATGCCATGGTCCTCTTCAAGAATGAAGGCCAAACAACAATTTATCTACTTATCCATCCATCCATTCATTTCTTTACTCATTTACCTATTTAGTTATCTATTCATTTATCTTTTTGTTTATCTATCTATCTCTATTTCTGTCTCTCTGTCTCTCTCTGTCTCTGTCTCTGTCTTTCTCTCTCTCTCTCTCTCTCTCTCTCTCTCTCTCTCTCTCTCTCTCTCTCTCTCTCTCTCTCTCTCTCTCTCTCTCTCTCTCTCTCTAGTTATTTATGAGAGCAGATAGACATATGCCCCAAGGAGTCAGTCAAAGAAAGGTCTTATGTGAACCAAGATATTCACAGAGACACTTTTTGTCGAACTGAAGAATTAGAAATAGGAGAGATAGGTGCCCATAAATTTGTTGTTGTTCAGTTGTTTTTAGTCGTGTCCAATTCTTTGTGACCCCATTTGGAGTTTTCTTGGTAAAAACATAGGAATGTTTTTTCATTTCCTTCTCCAGCTTAGTTTACGGATGAGAAAATTGAGGCACACAGGATTAAGTGACTTGTCCAGGATCACATATCTCCTAAGTGTATAAGATCAGATTTGAACTCAAGAAAATGTCTTCTTGACTCGAGGACTGGCAACTCTACCTACTGTGCCACCTTGTTGCCCAACAACAACTAGAGGAGGACTAAACAATTTGGGGTATATGAATGTAATGGGATATTACTGCACCTTAAGAAATGATAAAGGTGAAGAATTTAGAAAAGTAAGGTAAAACCTAAATGAATTGATACAAAATATGGAGAAGTGGAAAAATACCATATGTGACTCTTAGCAAATAAATAAAAATAATAAAAGAAAAAGAAATAGAACATAATATATTTAACATAACCAAATAATCACAAAGAAGAGTTGAGAAGAAGTATCTTCTTCCACCTCCTTTCAGAGTAGGGGAGCTATGGGTATGGAATAGTATATATGTTGCTTATACTTGATAAACTGCTTTTTTTTCTTCTATTTCTGTTTTAATCTTTTAAAAAAAAATTAACAAGGGATAGATTGCTGGGTTAGGGAGGAAGGAAGAAGGATTTGTAGTTTTCTTCTATTTTCATTCCTGCAAGCTAGCAGATCCCAATACAGCCTACCATCTAATTCAGAAGTTGTCTCTACAAAACCTTTGGTTTCTGGATATACATCAGCCTTATTGATATATTTATGTCTATGTATATACATGTATATTTATATGTATACACATATGAACATATTGGAATCTATAATTTCAGGACTTTCCCCAATTTATTATATATGTATGTTATATAGATAGGTGTGGATATATGTCATGCAAACAAATACATCTATTTATAAATATATATCTATGTATATGTATGTAAACACACATATAGATTAAATAATAGGTGGTTGTATATATATAGATAGAGATAAAAGTGGGGGGAAATCCTGAAAGTCAGGAGGAATGGAAGATAACTCTCGCTGAAGATAAAATTTAGCTTGATGGAAACTAACATAGCCAGGAAACAGCAAGGAGAAAGGAGGCTTTGGTTCCAAGGCTCTTTCATTAGAAGTGAAACTTCTCTTGTAAATAAATGGTAGTGGGCACTACAAATAGAACTCATTATAGGCTCTCCTATGTGGAGATGGCAAGGCATTGGTTCAGCCTCATTCAGAAAGGTTCTGAGGAAGACTAAGTGAGGAGGGATGGAGGAAGGACTGTCACTTGGGGCACTAACAGTTCAGGGCTACACTGAAGGGGAACACTGCCTGACAGCATCTCCGTGACGGATATGGATAGTTATGCCATGGTTACTACAAGAATTTGTTGTGTGGGCTGAAAAATAACTTAACCTTGGGAAGGCCCAAGATTACTGAAAGAGAATGCAATTCTGGGCAGTTCTGACTTCTTCTTTTACTTCTTTAGAAGTAAAAAATGGGACCCTTTGGATCTAGAGGAGGATTCTCTGCCAAAGAATGGGATAAGCAACCAGCCTTCTTCAAAAGGACTAACAGATGGGCACTCAGTGCTTCTCAAAGAGGAAGAATTGCTAGGAAATAACAACTGGTATATATGTCATCAGATAGGCAGAAAAATTATTATAGTGTCACAGTGCAGGAAGTGCTGGACTTGGAGTCAGGAAGACCTGAGTTCAAATCTTGCTTCAGACATTTACTAGCTATGTGAACCTGAGTGAGCAAATCACTTCATATTTTTTAACTTCAGTTTCTTCATCTGTAAAAGTGAAGATAATAACAGTACCCATCTTGAATAGTTGTGAGGATAAAACGTATTATATTTATAAAGTGCTTTGAAAACCTTAAAGCACTACATATTATATAAAACACTATGCACTATAATTATTTATTACTGTCTTTGTGTCTTTCCCCTCCTCCCTCCTTCCCTCCCTCCTTTTCTCTCTCTCTTTCTTTGTCTTTCTCTCTTTCTTTGTCTCTCTCTTTCTTTGTCTTTCTTTCTCTCTTTTTTCTTTCTTTCTCTTTCTTTTCTTTCTTTCTTTCTTTCTTTCTTTCTTTCTTTCTTTCTTTCTTTCTTTCTTTTTCTTCCTTCCTTCCTTCCTTCCTTCCTTCCTTCCTTCCTCCCTCCCTCCCACTCTCTCTTTGTTTCCTCTCCTCTTTCTTTTTTCTTCATTTCTTTGCTCCTTCCTTCCTTCCCTCTTTCCCTCTTCCCACTCCCTTCTTTGTTTGTTTATTTCTTCTTCCTTTCTTTTTTGTTTCTTGATTTGTTTGATTCTTTCTTTGTTTTTTCCTCCTTCCTTCCTTCTTTTTCTTTTTCTTTTGTTTCTCTTTCTTTCTTTTTCTTCCTTCTTTTCTTCTTCCCACTTTCTCTTTGTTCCCCTCCTCTCTTTTTCTTTTTCTTCCTTCCTTCCTTTGCTCTTTCCTTCCTGTCCTCTTCTCCTACTTTCCCTCCCTTTTTTCTTTTGTTTTTTATTTCTTCCTTCCTTTCTTTCTTTCTTTCTTTCTTTCTTTCTTTCTTTCTTTCTTTCTTTCTTTCTTTCTTTCTTTCTTTCTTTCTTTCTTTCTTTCTTCTTTCTTCCTTCCTTCCTTCCTTCTTCCTTCCTTCCTTCCTTCCTTCTTCCTTCCTTCCTCCTTCCTTCCTCCCTCCCTCCCACTCTCTCTTTGTTTCTCCTCCTCTATCATTCTTTTTTCTTCTTTCCTTTGCTCCTTCCTTCCTTCCCTCTTTCCCTTCCCCACTCCCTTCTTTGTTTATTTCTTCTTCCATTTCTTTTTTGTTTCTTGATTTGTTTCTTTCTTTCTTTCTTTTTTCCTCCTTCCTTCTTTTTTCTTTTTTCTTTTGTTTCTCTTTCTTTCTTTTTCTTCCTTCTTTTCTTCTTCCCACTTTCTCTTTGTTCCCCTCCTCTCTTTTTCTTTTTTCTTCCTTCCTTCCTTTGCTCCTTCCTTCCTTCCTTCCTTCCTTCCTTCTTTCCTTCCTTCTTTTTTCTTTTCTTTTTTCTTTCTTCCTTCTTTCTTTCTTTCTTTCTTTCTTTTTTCTTTCTTTCTTTCTTTCTTTCTTTCTTTCTTTCTTTCTTTCTTTCTTCTTCTTTCTTCCTTCCTTCCTTCCTTCCTTCTTCTTCCTTCCTTCCTTCTTCCTTCCTTCTTCCTTCCTCCCTCCCTCCCACTCTCTCTTTGTTTCTCCTCCTCTATCATTCTTTTTTCTTCTTTCCTTTGCTCCTTCCTTCCTTCCCTCTTTCCCTTCCCCACTCCCTTCTTTGTTTATTTCTTCTTCCATTTCTTTTTTGTTTCTTGATTTCTTTCTTTCTTTCTTTCTTTTTTCCTCCTTCCTTCTTTTTCTTTTGTTTCTCTTTCTTTTTCTTCCTTTCTTTCTTCTTCCCACTTTCTCTTTGTTCCCCTCCTCTCTCTTTTTCTTTTTTCTTTCTTCCTTCCTTTGCTCCTTCCTTCCTTCCCTCTTTCCCTACTTCCCCTCCCTTCTTTCTTTGTTTATTTCTTCCTCTCTTTTCTTCTTTCTTCCTTTCTTTCCTCTTTTCCTCCTTTCTTTACTCCTTTCCTCTTTTCTTTCTTTCTTTCTTTCTTTCTTTCTCTTTCTTTCTTTCTTTCTTTCTTTTTTCTTTTTTCTTTCTTTCTTTCTTCCTTCCTTCCTTCCTCCTTCCTTCCTTCCTTCTTTCCTTCCTTGCTTCTTTCTTCCTTCCTTCCTTCCTTCCTTCCTTCCTTCCTTCCTTCCTTCCTTTCTTTCTTTCTTTCTTTCTTTCTTTCTTTCTTTCTTTCTTTTCTTTCTTTCTTTTTTCTTTCTTTCTTTCTTTCTTTCTTTCTTTTTTCTTCTTCCTCTCTCTCTCTCTCTCTCTCTCTCTCTCTCTCTCTCTTTCTCTCTCTCTCTTCCTCCCTCCCTCTCCCTTCCTTCCTTCTTCTCCTTCCTCCCTTCTCTCCTCCTCTCTTTCCTTCTCTCCCCTCTTTCTTCTTTGGTAGAAACACAAGTGGGATCTTTGAATCTAGGGGAGGATTCTCTGTCAAAGAATGGGATAAGCAACTAGCCTTCAAAAGGACTAAGAGATGGATACTTAGTACTTCTCAAAGGAGAAGAATTCCTAGGAAATAACAAGTGTATATCTATCATCAGATAGGCATTCTGGGAGACTTAGATGTGAATTTAGAAGACCTAAAATTTAGTTCCAATACTATCACCCACTAAATCAGGAGTGCTTAACTTAGGGATCTGTGAGTTTGGTTTTTTAAAAATATTTTGATAAATATATTTCAATAGAATTGATTTTCTTTATAATCTCATATGTTTTGTTTTATACATTTAAAAAGTATTCTGAGAAGTGGTTTGTAGATTTCCTCAGATTTCTATTGCACAAAAGTAGTTAAAACTCCTGCACTAAATGTGCAAACTTGGGCAAATTACCTACCTCCCCCAAAACTCAGTGTTTTCAACTATAAAGTTAAGATAACAATACCAATCACAGGGCAATTTTGAGGATGCTGTGAGATCGTGGATAAGAAGATATTTTCTGAACTGTAATAATACATTGTAAAAATTCAAATCATTATAACACTACCTAGTATTATTATCCTGGCCCATCAGTTACCCTTTTTGAAGAAGTGTGCAAAAAAAGATAGCTTTAAACCCTGGGCATTCCTTACTTATTAAACTTTACTGGAAACGCCTATCAACTTTCCTGCAAAGGATTATATTTCCTTGAAAACAAACACTTTTGACTTTCCTTTCCCAGAAGGATAAAAAGTACAGGTTGTCTATTTTTATGAAAAGCTGTATCTTAAAAGACTGGCATGTGTAGTATGAAAGTATGCTCTTGAGATTCTAAGAGGCTGTTGGTCTAGGCAGAAAAGCAGGTGCACTGAAATGACTTTATATACATATATACACATACACACAGAGAGACATATATATCTTTGCTATATGATGATGCTCTGTGGCCAAGTGCACGAATCATCCTTTTCCCACCCAACTGGAACCTAAATGGGAATACTTTTAGACCCAGAGAAGGAACTCGGGCTGGCCATGTGAGGAATTCCCATAAAAATCTTCCTTCTCTGAATTCTACTAATCTCTGCTTCCCCAAACTGGGATCCTCAGAATATGAACTCATTATCTTTTCTACAAGTAAGGATTTCCCTTCATCTCCTGGTACAATTCAATTCCTTGGCCTTTTATCCAAATGTACTTTTTCTAAGAACTTGCTTTAGTTTTTCTCTCTGAAGGATGTTTCCACTTTGATGGAAAGTCATTTCCTTTGGAAAAGAAGAGCATTTCTCCTGATCCCTGCCCTGCTCCCAAATGAAGGGAAATAGATCATGGAAGGAAACATAATCACTTTCAGTAAAAGCATCAATCTACTGATTATTCTGAGGTTTCCCAAGCTCAGATTGTACAGGAAATTGTTCCTGCTTATGTTCCACTGAAAAAATATTTCTAATCTTTTAGCAAGGCTAAGGAGAGGAAACATTTGCAACATCTGATTAATTGCTAAAAAAAGAAAAAAAAATAGGCCCAACAAGCAACCACACCAAACCTTCAGTTTCCCCATCTCATTTTTCATGTTTGGCAGACAATTAGTCTGCGTCCCAGGAGGAGGAATTGATTTGGATTGGCAAGGCTGAGTCTGGCCTTGCTGTTTCTTTTTAATAGTTACCATGTCTTAGACTTTCGTTTGAGAAGGAAAGGAGGAAATTCTCAAATATTGTTTGTAAAATCATTTGCCTGATTCATTCACTTATCTAACAAACATTTGTTTTAAGTCTTGCTAGGTACTTCATGTGGTGGGGGATATAAGTGGGAATAAGTCACTTTTCTCACTCTGCTCTGATGGAGCTTACTGTCTAGTAGACAGCTGAGCATGGCTGCTGGATAATTCCTTTGAATGCCTTAGGTATTCAGTGTGACAAACCAGGTTAATTTAGTTACTTGTACTCCCTTTAGTTATGAAAGGATTAATGATTTTTTATTAAATTCTGTCCTTATTTATTCAACAGACACAGATTAAGAGGGCACTCCTAGGAATGAAACATTCATTCTCTACCTGTTTATTCTCATGCCTTTCATGACTGCCCATCACTGTCCTTCATTTTCCCCTGGCCCTCATTAGAACCTCCGGAAATCTTAGTTTATAATTTGGACCTATTGTTGCTGGGATAACAAATAGCTCAGCTTTTTTGCCTCAGTTTTTTCAGCTCAGTGTTTCAGCATCAAAGAAAAGACAGACTTGATCATGTACTGGCAAAGAGAACTGGTTCTCAAATCACTCAGAAGCCTCTCTGAATCTCAGACAGGAGCAAGGACCATGGCTTCCAGATCAAGGGGTTTTCCTCTGATGAATGATAGGTATAGTTGTCAGTAGAGTTACTAAGGCATCTGTACTGAGGATCTATTCCTTCTCCATTATTCCATTGCAGAAGGAAAATATATTTCAGCTCTATCCATTCCCCAGATCCACCATCAGCTCTGTAAATGCTTACAAGGCAGGAATAGCATCAGTCCCCAGAAATACACTAGTTCAATTGTGCCTGTGCCCTGGATCCCCTGTACCTGCTGTGGTCAAGGATTAGTCCTTGCTTGCCCTATCTGTACCTTAGTAGTAGGTCTTCATGGACTGTATGAAATAAAATAGTCCTCTCTATATAGATTGTCAGGAAAGCCTCTTACAGTTTCTTTAACTGGGCCACAACTGGTTGTCAAAGATTTAATTTTCCCAACAGACTTGTTCTTGAGACATTAGTTATCTTTTTTGGTCCAAATCTGGCTACTCTGAATATAGGTTAGAAATCTAAAATAAGGACTTTTCAAGAGAGAAAATAAGCCTACGTGGGAGAAAACTCTCATTTTTTTTCCTTTAAAATGACATCTGTTGGGATAAGACCTCTAATTTCATTGGGATAAAAATCTTAAGGTGGTATCCTCTCTTCAACTCATTTTTTAGCACATTAAAAAGCTAAGTTAACTCACTCACCAAGGGTCACACAGTCATCCAGAACAGGTCAGAGGCAGAATTGGAACCTAGGTCATCTCTTTTGAAGCTGGGTCTCTTAACCCTACACCATGTTGACCTCTGCAACAGAGATGGAAGGGGTCAGGAAAGTGGGGGGAATAACATCAACAATAGCTAGCCATTTATATAAAACTGCAAAACACTTTACATAAGTTATCTCATTCGATTTTGACAACAGTTGACAACAGTCCAGTGAGGTGCTATTATTATCCCCATTTTACAGATCAGTAAACTGAGGCAGGTGTGTGTGTGTGTGTGTGTGTGTGTGTGTGTGTGTGTATGACTTGCCCAGCTAGTAAATATCTGAGGCAGGATTCAAGTGCAGCTCTTCCTGATACCCACCATTCTACCCACTTTCTTTCTAGTCAGAATAGGAAGTCAGAATTCTCACAGCCGAGAAGACTAAAGCAGATAAAGAGTTTATTCTGACTAGCCTTCTTTCTTCCCTCATTCCGAACCCCCTCTAAGACTCCAGTACCTGGGTTGCTCTCTCCCAGCCGCCAAGCAGCAGCCTCCTGCTTTCCAGAAGGGGTTTGGTTTGTGATGTCAGGGCACCCTTGTTAGGATGAAGGAACAAAGGACCCAGAGGAGAGTTGGAAGCAGGGTCACAATTTTCAAACTTGCCCAGAGGCTCACCATTCCTTGCCTGGATTCTGCCTGTTAACACCTCTATTTCAGTCCCACCTCAGTCTCAACACCCACTTCATCCTTCCCACCACAAAGTTTCCTGGAATCGAGTGAACTAAACTGGCAACTCTAGTCCTGTGGGAGGAAGGCAGCACTGTGGGAAGTGAACCATGACCCTTTATTCAATTTCAAAGCAATAGAGAGAGATAGTAAAAAAAAAAACCAGAAATAAAAAAAATTTCTAACTAAGAATCCTCAGACTGGAGGGATCGAGAGAAACTATCTAGTTGAGATGCTACTCTTATGCTATGCAACATGTACAATCCTCTGTTTTTTCAAAGTTAATATAAAACTAATTTCTTAACATATTTTGTTTTTATATCACCTTTATTTCTCAACATTAACCTTTTACCTCTCCCACCCAGAGAGTTATTATGCTTTGTATAATCCAGCTCCCCATCAAGTCGGATGGAAGTCCAATTAACATTTGTAACAAAGGAGAGTTATGAGAAGGCACCTCCCTCACTTCCTTACAGAGACAGGAGACTATGAGTACGGGATATTGCATATATAATATCACACTTTCTTGGTATATTGATGTATTCATTAAGGAAGGCAGATGACATTAAAATAAAAGATATCAATAACAATTCACTCAAGAAAGAATTTAAAAGGAATGAGGAAGAGAAAAGTAATCAGGGAAAAATAATCAAATCCAACCATATATTTAGTGTTTCACATTAATTTCTCATCTCTGCAAAAAAAAAAAAAAAAAAAAAAAAAAAAAAGGAAATGACATCCAGGTCACTTAACCAACAAGATAGAGAATTAGATATTTTCTCTTATTCCCATGACATCTTAAACCTCTCCAAACAGCATTATGTGCCAAAGATAAAGCAACTTCAGCTGTCTCCATGAACTAGGACACCCAGACTCCAAAAGAAGGTAAAAAAACTATGAATTAATGCCTAAGTCAAGCTCACTCAGCAACTACTCCCCTACCACCCACTGTGCTCTCAGCAATAAGGATATAATAACCAATTGATCCATGGGCTTGTAATCAATCCTAACTCCATACACGGACATACACAATCCCCTTCTACTTTCCAGTGCCTGCAGGAATTGGCTGAGGCCATGGTTGCCAACACCATGGCAGTAGCATTCTGTGCTACAGGGAATGGCCAGAGTGGAGGAATAGAGAGAATGGAATGGACCACTTGCCTGGGCTTATAAAAGAGCTCAATTCTGCACCCAGATCCCTGCTGCCTCCCAATGCCAAGAAGATCCAAACTCCAAACCACAGAAATCTGCAGGCTACAATACACCAGAAGAGTTTGCCTTATACTGCTGGCCCAGAGAACTGAGCGACAGAGGGAATAGGACAGGACATTATGTGTGGGTGGGCAGAGGGGAGGTCTTACTGAGCATCCTACCAAGCCTGAGAGGAAAAAAACCTCAATATCCAGCTGGGGCTAATTCTGTTGGTCATAGCTCCAACCATCATTTGGAACAGAGACTTAGGCTAGTGAAATGCATATGTGGGAGGTAGCTGAGACACTTTGAAGTCTGGACTTTAAAAAAACCATCGTCAGAAGGGAGGGAGCCAGAAAGTGAGCAATAGAAGAAAATAAGAGGGAAAAGACTAAAATTACCACAGCTCTAAGGAGGAATAAAACTCAAAGTCCTTGAGCATAAGTAGATTAACTGAAAGGAAAACATTTACAATAGAAAGAGATATTTTCTTCAGATCTAGTAAACTAGTAAATGTTTCCTGCAAAGCAAAAGAAATACTTAATGATGCAAAGAACCCTGTGGATTTTGAAGAAAACATGTAACCATAGCATATTTTTTAATGATTTGAAAAAGAAATTAGAATTGTGAGAGTAGAATTTATGGTCTACATAGCAAAAATAATGAGCAGAATAAAAAACTTTCATTTGCAGTGGTAAGTCAAAGAGAGAATGACATAGAGAGAGGGAGAGAGATAGACAAAAAGAGACAGAGACAGAGATAGAGAGACAGAGACTGAGAGAGACAGAAAGAAACAGACACACACAGAGAAAGAGAAAGAACAATTGATGGAGATGCAAATGGGTGGTATCTTTTGTGTATAAACTGAATTTTAGTGAGTTGGTGCACAAAGTTGTCAGCCTCTCTTTTCCAGAGTCATTACAGTTCAGTAGCAGGAAAGTTTGTCAAGACAACTCATGATGGTTCAGGATGAAATAAATGATCTTGGTGTTTTTAACATCAAACCAAGCTCTAAATGCTCAACAGCATTTGCTTGAACTGTTTCATGACCTTGGGAACAAATTACTCTCATCCACTTGTTCTATCAGAGGAAGTTTTTCCACACTTGGAATAGACACCCCCTAACTCACCAAAGGTTTGAACCCCTCAGTTACCCTTAACCCGATTTGACCCATCTGCAGAAATGGTTTATAAGGATGTGTCACTGTGCATGCTCCAGCTTCTTGGAACCCCAAGTGAGAATTGGGTCGGACAGATAGCAAAAATGGAAAGCAGACTTGAAAAGAGTTCAGCAGCCCTCATACCAGAGGTACTAGTCTTCCCTGAACACATTCCACACTGCAAGGAATGCAAATACACAGAATTAAAGGACAATCTAAAAGAAGAGAGAGAGAAAAAAGAGGTAACATTAAAACATCTTCTTTATTCAAGAAAAACATATTGATCTCAAAAATAGGATGTGTAACTCAATCTAAGGATTATAGATTTCCCAGAAGCACACAATCAAAAAGCCCAAATACCATAATGCAAGAAATAATATAAGAAAACCTGGAAAATGAAATGCCAATTAAAAGAATCCATAGATTGTTTTCAGAAAATAAAAACAAAACAAAGTTTTCAAACTTCAAGAAGCATGCTAGTTAAATTTAATAATTGCACTGAGAAACAGTGCAAATTCAAGTGGTCAAAAGGAAAATCTTCAAATTCAAAGAAAAAAATTTAATAACAAAAGACTATTCTGCATCCCAAAAAATATACAGGAGCAAGTGCATCTGTATTTTAAAGAATAATGGAGCTCAAGACAGAGTTCAAGCAGCCCTTGTTAAGTTACAAAATGGGAAGTTGAATGGAAGGGGGAGAGGGCGGAAGAGGATAGAAGAGAATGTATAATATGTCTTAATCAAGTTAAGGGAAAATGACTCTTGTGATCTCTCAGGCAGAGGAGGACCTACAGTGAAACCAGGAAAGAGATGAGCAGAAGAATTGAAAAGGGGAAGAAAAGGATGAGGAAGGCTTTGTTTTGGTGGTGAGACTCCATGAATGAATTAGACACCATGAAGGTTATAAATGATTGGTGAAGAAGGATATTTTATGAAGAGAGATAGGAACTTTGTACCAGATTTTGCATGAGGGGATTTGATACTCAAAGACACCTTGGAGACATTTGTCCTATCTCAGGAGGGGTGCAGTTGAAGCTCCTGGGGCAACAGGCAACTGGGAGAGCAGAGGGCATGGAGCCAGGGAGGGGATTTTGAGGCCAGTGGGGAAAGATAGTGACTGAAGAGGGCATAAGTCAGTGATGGAGTGCATAGTCAGGAATACAACAGGTGTCCTGCAGTGAGGCAGTATAAATATAATATAAAATAAAATAGATAACTATTTCAGAAGCAGCCTCTATCATGCTATTATGACTGAACTCACTCTTCATACTTCTCCAATTTCTCACCAGCCATTCTTCACCTATACAGTATTTCAGGATACTCTTTCCTACCTACCTCCCTGATTGCTAATACCCCTTTATGTGTTGTTCTCCCTCTCCCACTCCTAGCATGTAAGCTCTTTGATGTCAGGGAATGTTTTTCTTGCTTGTAATTGTATACCCCAAAGTTAGCACAACAGTCACATATAGTAACTATTTAATAAGTGCTCTTTCTTCATTCTCTCTCTTTATTTTTCTCTCTTCTGTCTCTGTCTCTATTTTTCTCTGTCTCTTCTGTTTCTCTGTCTCTCTCTGTGCCTCTTTTCTTTTCTCTCTCTTCTCTCTATCTCTGTTATTCTGTCTCTCTCTGTCTCTGTCTCTCTGTCTCTCTTTCTCTTTCCCTCCACATTTATATTCTATCTATCTATCTATCGATCTATCTATGTCTGTTTTATCATCTGAATTAGTGAGGTCTTACCATGTTGATGTGTGTATTCAAGGCTTAAAATAATGGACATGGTATTTAGAAAAAAATGCTATTAAGTAAAAAAACTTTTAAATAAAAAATGGTATGTTAGGGAATGAAGAAGATTTGAAGGATTTTGAAGGCAGATATGGATTAGGAAAGGAAGGTGATTTGGTAGATAAATAGTTGAATAGCAATTCTGAATTTGGAGTTAGAAAGATCTGGGCTACAATCTTATCTTTGACACTAAATGACAAGGCAAGCTACATGCCCTCTCAGCCTCAGTTTCCTTATCTGTAAAGTGAGGATAGGGTAGCTAGGTGATGTAGATAGGGTAGCTAGGTGGTATAGTGGATAGTCCAGGGTTGGGAAGATTCCTTTTTCTGAAAGGAATCTTCATTTACATTTAATAATTGATACAGGGCAAGTCACTTAACTGCCTGCTTCAATTTCCCCATCTGTAAAGTGAGCTGGAGAAGGAAATAGCAGACTGCTTTTGTATCTTTACCAAGAAAACCCCAAATGGTTACAGAGTTGGACATGACTGAAAAACAACTGAACTGAAAATTAAGAATAATAACACCTGAATCAAAGATGATTATGAGTATAAAATGAGATAATGTTCATAACATGCTTTAAAAATGTTAAAATACATAAATGTTAAGTTATATTCTAGGATGACAATAATATGCTTCCATTCATCAAGATGATAAGAGTCAATTCAGAAACAAGGACAAGCATTTCCCTTCTTTCTTCCTTCCTTCCTTCCTTCCTTCCTTTCTTCCTTCCTTCCTTCCTTCCTTTCTTCCTTCTTTCCTTCCTTCTTCCTTCCTTCCTTCTTCCTTCCTTTCTTCCTTCTTCCTTCCTTCCTTCCTTTCTTCTTCCTTCCTTCCTTCCTTCTTCCTTCCTTCCTTCCTTCCTCCCTTCCTTTCTTCCTTCCTTCCTTCCTTCCTTCCTTCCTTCCTTCCTTCCTTCCTTCCTTCCTTCCTCCTTTCTTCCTTCCTTCCTTCCTTCCTTCCTTCCTTCCTTCCTTCCTTCCTTCCTTCTTCTTCCTTCCTTTCTTCTTCCTTCCTTCTTTCTTCCTTCCTTCCTTCTTTCTTCCTTCCTTCCTTCCTTTCTTCCTTCCTTCCTTCTTTCCTTCCTTCTTTCCTTCCTTCCTTCCTTCCTTCCTTCCTTCCTTCCTTCCTTCCTTCCTTCCTTCCTTCCTTCCTTCCTTCCTGTTTGCTTCTTTTTTCTTTCTTGTTCTTTTTTTAAAATAAAAATGCATTATTTTTATCAGATCAAAGGGTTTAGAATTGAAAAGTACATCTGTTCCAGCCTCATCATTTCATAAGTGGAAATATAAGGCTTAATAAGGTTAAATGACTAGGTCAAACTCTCATAGGTTGTATGAAATATAGTTGGAATTCTAACTGAAGTACTCTGACATGGAAACCAAGTCTCTTTCTGTCCTGTGACTCTCTTTTAGCCTTAGGTTTTGCTTTTACAAGATGCAGGATATTTTTCTAGAAGTCCAATATCAAGAATTCTCCTACAAACCCTTTCAAATGTATCCAGTTGAGGCAAGATGTATTATGTCTTATTGTCATATGGCGTGTCATGTGGAATATGATCATATGTGATGGAAGAAATGAAAAGTTTAGATAAGACAGTCTTTCTTCAAACAAGGATTGCATGCCCTGGGTTCTATCTCCCACATATACATAACATTCAAACACTCCATCTCCTTGCATTGTCACAGGCTGTCCCCTGTATTTGCAATGCTGTCCCTCCTCACATTTTCTTAAATATTCATCCCTTTTTATGATTCAATTTGAGTTCTACATACTACAGAGGCTTCTCTTAATTCTCCCAGTTGCTAGTGTTCCCTCTCCTCCAATTACCTCATATTTATTTTATAGAAATTTTAAGTTTACTTGTGTTTATGTTGTTCTGTCCCAATAGGATGTAAACTTCTTGAGGACAAGGACTGGAGAAAGACCAGAAGAAAGCCTTGGCTTTCTGGAGAGGAAAAAGTAACCAAAAGAAGGTGATTGACAGTGTTTAAAAAGATAGAGAAGCCAAAAAGTATAAGATATGAGAAAAAGCTATTTGATTTGGCAATTAAAGAGATCACTGGTGACTTTGGAGAGAGCAGGTTCAGCTGAATGATGAGTTTAGCAGTTAGATTGCAGAGGGTTTAGAAGAAAAGGGATGAAATGCTCATATGGATGACTTTTGTATGCTGCTTAGCTGAGATTTAGGGTGATAACTGATAAAGATGGTTGGGTTAAGTAAGTGTTTGGTTAAAGATGAAGAGACATGGGCATGTGTGTAGGCAGAAGGCAAGGGGCAAGAATGAGGATGAGAGAGAGAATGGGGATGGTGGAGGGACCTGGAGAAGACATGGATCAAAAGTGCACATAGAGGGGTTACTTTGGTAAGGAGAAGGTCCATGAGAGATAGATAAAGAAGGACATTTGGGGGAGCTGTCAACTATATGAAAAGAGAAGGGAGCTGTCCATCACTTCATTTTTTTAGGTGAGATAGGAGGCAAGATCATCAGATCACAGGATTGGTAACGGGGTACTGTAGAGACTTGTGAAGAGATGGAAGGATTTGGAGTAACTATTTATTTGGGTGAGGTGATTTTACCAATTCTTGGAGGTCTCCAGATTTCTTTGGCTTTACCTGAAATTAAGATTTTTAGAGGAGTTCCCAAATTTTTTTTCCCATTGACTTTTAGCAAGTATTTTCTCAATGAGTTCCCCATGTTTTGTTGTGTCATCTTGTGTCCCAAGATCTTTGGGACTTTTCAGTTTTGCTCAAAACTTGCTCAACAAAAAGGGATTGGACCTTGAATACTAGCGTGTCTCACACTACTTAATGTCTTTGGGTTTCCTGCCCTCCCTATCTTTTGAGGAACTCTACATTACCCTCAAACCATGATTTCCTTCCTTAATCTCTCTTCCTCTCTTTCACTGCCTACCTACCATGGTTAGGAAGATGTGAGAAAGAACAAGGGCAAGGAAGCTGTAAGAGAGATTAAGTCAAGCAGGGATTACCCTTCTACATGGTCATTGTGAAGAAATCCTGAGCAAAGGTGGGAGACACTCTAAGAGTACTGGATGGAAATGACCAAATCAAAAGGGGAAATTCAATTTACTTGGCAGCTCTGAAAATGATTACTTTGCCCGTATGGGGAATTTCACAGGGAACTCAATGTCTTTTTCCCCTTGCCTCCTGAAAAATTCTTCATGAATTAAGACACGAACCACAAAAGAGCAAAGAGAGGAAAAGAATAAGTATTTTTAGGTCATGTCCCCTACCAAGGTTTGATGGGGTATAAAGAGCTTTGATTGTGGAGGCAGAAAAGCTGGGCTCAAATCTTGGCTGCTATGGCTTTAAACTGTAGAAGAGTTTGGTTATGTTACTGGGATGTTAAGGAGAAAATAGTGAGCAAATATTGGGTTAATCAAGTGATGCCGTAATGCAGAGTGCCAAACCTGGAGTCAGGAAGATTCATCTCCCTGAGTTCAAATCCAGCCTCAGTCACTTATTAGTTATGTGATCTTGGGCACAGTCACAAACCCTATTTGCCTCAGTTTCTCCATCTGTAAAATGAACTGGAGAAGGAAATGGCAAATCACTCTAGCATTTTTGCCAAGAAAATCCCAAATGAACTCATGGAGATTCAGACATGACTCATCAACAACAACATAGTAGGCAAATCATTTAGCCTCAGAACTCTCCTTGAGTGCTACAATAATAGTACCCCATCACATTCCCTGCTTTATATTCTTGCCTTCTTCAATATCTTCTCCACACAGATTCCCAAGGGATTTTTCTAAGCACAGAACTAACCATTTTGTTTCTTACACCAAAATCTAATGATTCCCTGTCACCTCAAGCTTAAAAATTCTGATAATCCTGCAAAGTTACTTCCAGTTTGACTCCAGCCTACCTGCCTAGCTTTATCATCCATTTGTCGATCCACAGGTCCAGGAGTCTGGTGAACCCTCTCCCAGCTGAGAGATCTCAGATATGGCAGCTAAGATCAAGTGATTCTGTTCTAGGAGACCCTATACCAAGAAATCTGTGGTTTACTAGTTTCCACTCCAATGTAAGAAAACTGGTGAAAGCTCCCTATATAAAGACTAGTAGGATTGTTCATGTCATATTTCCCCAAATGATATTAGCAGGCACTGTGTGATAATAGTGGGTATCATCTTAGGTTGGGAGTAAGGAAGCTCTGTCCTTAAACACTTACTCTATGACCTTAAATCATTTAACTTCAGTCTGCCTCAGTTTCTTGAATGTAAAATGAGGAAAATAGCAACTATCTTCCAAAGTTGTTGCTAAAATGGGATTATATTTGTTAAAGCTTTTATCATAGTCCTGAAACATAATAGGGCTATGTTTGTTTCTTTCTTTCCCTTTTAAGAAAGATACTCATTGTGCAAAGAAGAAAAGGCACAAAAGAGCTATTTCTTTCCTCCACCACAGAAAGAATGCTTAAAGATCAAAAAGAGAATGAGTGCACCTTTACAAATACTTAAAGCACGATTAATCACTCTAATTATGCTCTCTAGGAGTGTTGATGCTTAAAACATTTAAACATGAAACACCTCATTGGGCTGGTGACAGTCATTTCACTTTTACCTGGGATCTCTAAGATCCAAGAAACTCTCAAATCTTCTGGCAAGCCACAGCACGACTTATATTCATTATCCTGCTTGGCACCTGGATCCCACAGCTCCCAGGTTCTCAAGAAAGGAAGGAAGGAAGGAAGGAGAGAAAGAAGGAAAAATGGAAAGAGAACAGAAGGAAGGGAGGAATGAAGAAAGGAATGAGAGAAGATGGAAAGAGAAAAAAAGGAAGCAAAGAAGGAAGGAGGAAAGGAAAGAAGGAAAGCAAAGAAGGTAGGAAGGAAGGAAAGATGGAAAGAGAGGAATGAAGGAAGGAAGAAAAGGAAGGGAAGAAGAGAAGGAAGAAAAGGCAAAAGGAAACAAAACTTCATTAAATACTTATGTGCTGTATAGTGTACTGAGCACTTAACTGTTATCTCATTTAATTCTCACAACAGCCCTAGGAGGTAAGCTACTATTGCTATGCTCATTTTACAGTGCCTTGCACAAAATAGGTACTTCATGAATGTTTATTGATTGAATGATAGTAAGTGTTTAAAGTCAGATTAACTCAAATGTTCCAGATTCTGGGCCTAGAGTTCTATTCATTGTGTCATCTAGCTACTTGTAATCCCTGATCAAATTTATCGTTGTTGGTCATCCTTTGTTCTCAAAGTGATTTCATGATAACACAAAGCTGATGTCTTGACTTATACTTGAATTGGATTTAAGTGAGATAGAGCTTCCCAGAGTTGTCAGCCTTACTCTTTCCTCCAGAGTCATTGAAGACCAGCTACTCACCTCCATCTCATGGTCGCTTTTTGGTCATCTGTGCTCATAGAAAGAAACACTAAGCAGAAGAGAGACTTGAGGCGACCACAGATTTTAAGTCCAGACCCACACTCATCGACACAGCACTTGCTCCTGCTGCCATGTTTGTTGTAGCTACGAGAACGTCCCTATAGGAAGTCCAAAGAACTATCAGAGTCTTTATCCCTAAGGAAATAAAAAAAGAAAAGAAAAAGGACTTCTAAGTACAAACAATATTTATAGGAGCTCTTTTCTGGGGCCAAAGAATTGGAAATTGAGGGGATGTTCTTCAATTGGGGAATGGCTGAATAAATGTGATTATGACAGAATTCTATTATGCTAAAAAAAAAAGTGATGTGTAGAATAGTCTCAGAAAAACCTGGAAAGACCTCCATGAACTGATGCAAAGTAAAATGTACTGTGTTCAAGGTAACAACAATATTGTAAAATGCTCAGCTGTGAATGACATAACTATTTTCAGCAATACGATGAGTCAAGAAAACTCTGAAGGACTTATAATGAAAAATGTTATATATCCCCAGAGAAAGAGCTGATGGTGTCTGAATACAGATTGAAGCATACTTAAAAAAAAAAAACCTCCAAAACTTTATTTTTCTTGAGTTTTCTTGAGTTTCTTGTTTTTTTTTTAAGGTGGGGACAGCATTCCATGTTTTTTTTTACTCACATGACTATTATGGAAATGTTTTGCATGATTAGACATGTATAATTTATATTGGATTATATTCTCGATGAGGCAGGATGGGGAGGAAGGAGGGGAAAGAATTTGGAACTCAAAGTTTTAAAATGAATGTTAAAATTTGTTTTTACATGTAACTGGGGAAAATAAAATACTAAATAAAAGATACTAAATATAATTATGTAAATATAATAAATATAAATACAATAAAATACTAAATAAAAGAAAAAAAGATAAGTGAAAGTAAGAGCAGAAGTTGTTTCTCCTTTTAAGTCTACTGAGTATAATAGTTTTCTAACTAGTCATCTTGCCTCAAGTTTTTCTGCCTTTACATTTTTGTCTTCCATTCAACTGCCCAAATGATTTTCTTAAATTATATTTCTATGTCACCCTACTATTCAATAAACTTTTTTTGTTAATTATTTTCAGCCATTTCTAACTCTTTTTGAGTTTTCTTGGCAAAGACACTGGAGTAGTTTGCCATTTCCTTCCCCAGTTCATGTTGTAAATAAGGAAACTGAGGCATCAGGGTTAAGCGACTTGCACAGTGATTGATAATACATAACAAACAATAAATGCCCATTGTCTAATTGACTTAATAAATGCCCGATTGACTCATCAAGTGAATAGATAGTTCATCCTGCCCAATGGCCAAGGCTCTTTGTCACAGCTTCCTCCCTTATCTCTTTCCCCCATCTCAGGGACCAAGGGATCAAAGTAGGAGATTGCCTCATCATTCCAAAGAGCAAGTTAATGGAGATCAATAAGGGATTGCTAAATTCTTCCAAAACAAAAGCATATGTTGCCACAAGGGGTCTGGTGGCACATTTAATCCCCCCCCCCATGACTGGGATTAAATAACTTACCTAGTAAATGTAAATTGTCTGATTTGAACTCAGGTCCCACTGACTCCAGGGCTGGTGCTCTGTCCATTGCCCCATCATGCTGCCCCCCACATTTTATTTTTTTTAACAAGAGGTATTGAGCCTGGGGCATGGAGGACCCATTTTATACCCTTCTTGACCCCATTTGGGGTTTTCTTGACAAAGATCCTGAGGTAATTTGTCATTTCCTTCCCCAGTTTATTTAGTAGGTAAGGAAACTGAGGCAAACAGGGTTAAGTGACTTGCTCAGAGTTACACAACTAGTTCGTGTCAGAGGCCAGATTTGAACTCAGGGAGTTGAGTCTACTCAACGCCAGGCCCAATGTTCTAGCTCCATCCAATTGCTCACTGTTGCACCTCATCTCCTATTAAATAGAATTACTGAGCATTCTATTTGTTAAAATTCTTCTTGCTGCTTCTCACATTCACCACTTTCCAGCACCTATTTCACAGGGTTGCTGTGAAGATCAAATGAGATAATACTTGTAAAAGTGTTTTGCATAGACTTGCCACGTGGTAGGTGCTAAATAAATGCTTAATTCTTCCTCCCCTCCCCTTTTCCCTGTCTCTGTGCCTTTGCAAAGGCCATCCTCTCATACTTGGAATTCACTCCATCTTCTTCTCAGAATCCCTAACAACATCATGCAATGATCAACTAGAATAGACTTGACTCTTCTCAGCAATACAACAATTCAAGTCACTTCCAAAGAACTCATAGTGGAGAATGCCATTCACCTACAGAGAAAGGGAGTCTGAATGCAGATGAAGCATTCTCTTCACTTTAAAAAAAAAAGTGTTTTTTTTCCATGTGTCCACCCCTTTTGTTCTTTTTTTCCACATTACTAATATGGAAATGTTTTACATGACTACACAAATATAATCTATATCAGATTGCTTGCCATCTTGGGTAAGGGAAGGGAATGGAACTTAAACTCTTATAAAAATGAGTGTCAAAAATTGTCTTTACCATTTTACATAAAAAACCCTTAACGTCTGACAAGAATCCATAACGTCCATCAGAGCAGAGCTCAGGCTTCATCTCTTATATGACTCTTTACCTAATCTCCTCAGGTGTTAAGGGTTTTCCTCCAAAATTATTAAGTCTAACACACACACACACACACACACACACACACACACACTACTCACAAATATATATATATATATATATATATATATATATATATATATATATATATATAGTTTCTCCCCATAGTAAACTCAGTGAGAATAGGGTTGATTTTTAATTTTTCTTAGTAGCATAAGGACCATTGGAGTGACAGGACTGCAGCTTTTAACTCAATATAAGAAAGAATTTCTCCTGATTCAAGCTGGCTTAAAAATAGAACAAGATACTTTCAGGAGGTGGTGCCCTTCTCACTAGTGATGGCCAGAAGCTGAATGAATCCTTTTAGGATGCTATGTCTAGACCCAGAAAGGACCTGAGAAGCCTGGGGCTGTGAGGGAGGTGAAGTGATTTGTCCCATGTCACACAGGTAATAAGAGTTAGGAGTGAGATTTGAACCCAGATTCTCTGTTTCCAGAGGTCAATGATCTTTCCCATAGCTTTGTCATAAATAGGATTTATGCTTTTAGTAGGAATTAGATGATCCTGGAAGTACCACAGTACCTGGCACATAGTAGGCACTTACTAAATACTTGTTGACTGATTCCCTGCCTGGTAAGGTTCCATGATTCCATGATTCTGAGCTGTCCTCTGTTAATACAGTTCAATGTGAATCCTAATGAAATCAGTTGATAAGAGTTGATGGGGGAGATCCCTAGTATGAGAGATCTAATACCTCTAGTACTAGTATATGTGAGACTTAGTACCCTTTGTACATGAAGACTGTGTGTGTGTGTGTGTGTGTGTGTGTGTGTGAAACAAAATGGCAGAGAGGAGATAGAGGTGTGCCAGAGCTAGCTTTAACTATGTATAGAGCTTGTATTTAAATTTTTGGTGTGAATACCTCAGAAATCATCAGTGTTAATGCAAATAATGCAAATATATGCAATATGCAAAAATAATGCAAAAAATTAAACTTTAAAGTGTGTGTGAATATATTTTTTTCTCCTAAAAAACTTGGTTGTTAAAGATTTACAAACACATTCCTGGAATGAGAAAAGACATATCCAGCATGGAAAAAGGCATAGCATATTCTGGGGGATCCTCATTTCTCTTAAGTGACAGAAAAAGGAAGGGACATGAAAGTAAAAATCTAAAATGAAAAAATTTGATAAAACTGATATAGACTTTCCAGTCAGTCAGCATGAGGGATATGGATGCACTGGTCTTTGGAAGAGTAAAGGCTGAAAATTGTTGGGGAGGCTGGGAACTGGTGGTTGGGAAGGGAGTGGAAGCCATTTAGTCAGCCAATGAATGAAGAAGCAAAGTAAGTTTGACCTGGATTCTCATCCCATCACACCAATTTACAAGCTATGTGGCCCTAAAAAAACTATTTGAGTTCTCTTTTCCTCATTTATATCTTTAGAGGTATCGTTCACACTGAATCCCAGGACTGCAAATTTTGGATCCGAGACGTGGTTCTGACTCTGATAGTCTGTTATTTTGTGATTCTACGGTGTTCGAAGAGGCAGAGATGGGGAAGGGCTACAGCTGTTTGGTTATACTTTTGTCCATTTCCTTCTCAAATTTTTATTTCAGCTCTCAAAACATTTTTTTCCTTGTGATTTTGGTGTGCTGCCACCAGGTGGCGAGTGTGCTATGCCCATTTTGTAAGATAGGACAAGTAAGTGAATCCAATGGGACTTTTAATGGTGACTGATGAAATTTTGGAGGCGGAAATATAATTTTCACTCCTTTTTAAAATTTTTAAATGAAAAACAACTTTCTCTATTAAGGGATTTAGGAAAGTATTCAATAAATAAATAAGTTAGGATAATGCATTTAAATCAAACTTTTAAAATTTAAACCCCATATAAATATTTTTGTTGACTAATCCTCAACTTTTCCTTTAACAATTAAATACAGAAATATACATAGGTGGAGAAATCTCAAGATATTTTAGTCCAATCTCGTATACACTGCAAGGATCCTTTCTATAATATCCTGACAGGTGGCCACACATACACACATATAACACATTTATATGCACTCATTAATTTTGAGTTCCAAACTGTTTCCCTCTCTCCCTCCCAATCCCACAATAAAATAGGCCACCATTTGACACAGACTTGTATGTGAAACCATATTATATATGCTTCCATATATTAGTTCTTTCTCTGGAGTAGATAGCATCTTCCCTCATAGGTCCTTCATAGTTGATGTAAATATTAATATAATTCAGAAAAGCTTAGTCATTCACATTTAATCTTCAAACAATATTGATGTCATTGCATACCATGTTCTCTTGGTTCTGCTCATTTCACTCTTCATCATATCATGCAAGTCTTTCCATGTTTTTCTAAAATCAACCAAGGTTATCATTACTTATAACATAGTAATATTCCATCATAATCATATACCATAACTTGTTTAGACAATCTCCAATGAATGGGCATCCTTTCAATTTCAATTTTCTTCCCACCACAAAGAGAGCTGCTATAAATGTCTTAGAACATAAAGGTTTTTTTTTTTTCTTATTTCCTGATTTCCTTGGGAAACAGATTTAATAGCAGAATTAACTCGGTCAAAGAGCGTACATAGCTTTTATGCCTCCTTTTGTTTAATTTCATATTGTTCTCCAAAATAATTGGATCATTTTCTCCTTCTATCATTTTAGTTAGCTTCATAGGTATAAGATGATATCTCAAAGTTGATTTAATTTATATTTCTCTAATCAATGATTTAGAACCCTTTTTCATATCATTATACATAGCTTTGATTTCTTCTTCCAAAAATTGCTTATTCATATCTTTTGTTCATTTATCAACTGGGAAGTGACTTCATATTCTTATAAATTTAATAAAGTTTTCCATATATTTGAGATATGAGACCTTTATCTGAAAAAAATTTATAACATTTCCTACCCCACCCCCAATTTTCTGTTTTCTTTCTAATCTTGACTATATTGGTTTTATTTATACAAAAGCTTTTCCATTTAACGTGATCAAAATTATCAATTATATACCTCATAATGCCCTCTATCTCTTGTTTATTCATAAATTCTTTTCCTATCTATATCATTTATTGGCCTGCTATTCTATGACTTTTCTCTTTACGTCACAAAAATTGCTCTCTGTATTATTGTCTAGTTCCTCCATTTTATTCTGTCTTCATTAAAATTCAGTTTAAAGCCCCAAGTCTCCTTCTCCTTTTTTCCTTTCTAAGAGCCTATTATTTGGCATAATAAACCACTGCAGTACCTACAGATGGAAGGATAAGACTGCTGTCTCGCTTCTATCTCTTCCTTCCTTAAAATGGTCAGTGCTTTTAACTGGCCACACACACATACACACACACACACACACACACACACACACACACACACACACACCCCATATACATTATATAAACACAAAACTACTATTTATGCATATATATTGTATGTATATGTATATGTGTATTTACACATATATAGTATATGTGTAAATGTTTATATATAGTATGTGTATATATATATCATATATACCTAGCACATATGTATATTATATTATATTGGTATATTATGTTATATATGTATTATATATATATGTTCACACACATATATAAATAAATATAAAGTATGGGTTTATATATAGTATGTGTATATATAAGAGGAAGAGAGGACTTCATGAGGAATATAATGAGTTCTGTTTGGGACATGTTGAGTTTCAGAAGCTTCTGGGACATGTAGTTAGAGATGTTGAGTAAATAGCTAGTTGGAGATATAAGACAGGAAATCAGGAGAGAGGAGGAGTCTTCTGTAGACTTAGAAGTAATCTGCATAGAAATGATAAATGGAGTCATGATTGGATCAAATCATCAACAAAGAATGTAGAAAGAGAAGAGAAGGAGAAAAGAATTTGAAGGAAGCCCCTGAAGTAAACCTACATAAAGAAAATGGAACATGGATGATAACAGAACACTCTAAAGATTCCATTTCAGATCAGGAATTGCAGCTTTCATTCCAATGGGAATAATCAGCCATGGGTAGTTTCATGGGTTTGATTAAATCTTGGCAAGGTCTCCCTTTTTTATGCTCTTAGGAAATTTTTTTCTTTTTTTCTTTCAAACATATTTCCACATTTATCATGCTATGTAAGAAAAATCAGATCAAAAGGGAAAAAATGAGAAAGTAAAAAAAAAAAAAAACAAGTAAACAAACAAAAGCAAAAGTGAGTTGTGATCCACATTCAGTCTCCATTAGCAGGCTCTCTTTCACATCTTGAGTCCACATTTCAGGAATTCAGTACATCACCTAGTGAGCCATATTGGGTCATCAAAGAGCTCCTATATGTCTTAGGAGAGAGTTATCTGTCACTAGAACACATCCAAGGATAGTAATGGCTGAGCTGGAACTATAGATGGGAAAGGAAGGCAATACTGAATGCAAAAATGTTATATATGTTACAATAAAGACCCAGATCCTCCACTAGACAATTGGCCAGAGTAACAAACTTCCTACTATTCAGTAGTACCTAAAATCCTCCACAGTGTCCTACTGGGGACAGGATTTTATCTGTTCTTCAGAACATCCAGAAATTTTCCTCCTCTCCTGTTATATTGTTCCAGTGGAATACCCTTCTTTTTCTTTTGTTATTGTTTAATCTTGTCAGATTCTGCATGACTCCATTTGGGTTTTCCTTAGCTAAGATACTGAAATGGTTTGCCATTTCCTTCTTCAGCTCATTTTTACAGATGAGAAAACAGAGACGAACAGGATTAAGTGACTTGCCAGGGTCACCCAACCACTCAGGCCTTCCTGATTCCAGGCCCAGTGTTCTAACCACTATACCACTTAGCTGCTCCTCAATAACAACATATTTATTTTTATTTCTATATCTATATCTGTCTGTGCTTATTTATGTATACATTGCTGTAGTTAATTTTCACAATCACCATGTGTTTTATCTCAAACTCATAAGTTTGAGATAAAATACATAAAGCACTTTGCAAATCTTAAAGTGCTATACAAAGCTAGCTATTATTATCAGGTAATAATATCAAGTAATAAATACTTCCATTTTCCTTGTGAGGAGTTTACCAAGGTTCAGTGACTTGCCCAAAGTTTCACAATTAGTGACTATGTGAGGTGGATTTGAATCCAGGTCTTTCTGACTTCTTTATCCCTTATATCATACTGTTTCCTCATTCATAATTGATGATCTCAGACACAAAAATATGCACCGCACAGATGCTTTTCAGATCACTGTGATAATTGCCATGAGACCTAGATTTCTGGGAATTTGGATCAAATTGAACTTGTCTTATTCCCTTTGATTTGGGAATAATAGTTGGCTAGATTTCTTTCTGAAAGACCAAGCTTTAAACCCAAACCACTCTGATTCTCATCGATTGGCCACCAATAGGAACCTGGCCAAGCCCCATTTGGTCATGTTTGGGTCTAGAGTGACTCAGATTGAATGTAAGTAGCAATAATTTTTGTCTTCCCTTCCCAGATTCTTTTATTTATTTATTAAAAAAATTTTTTTGATCACATGAAAGATATTTCTTTGCCTCAATTGCTACCTAGCCTTAAGCACTGAATGGCTGTTGCCTCAGTTTGACTGAGACCTATTGAAGACCTTAGCTTAAAAAAGCTTATGGTTTCCCATTTATCCTTCCCAAAGGCTTATGAAGGATAAATAACAACAATTACAACTACAACCACAATAGTACCTTAGAAAATTTCTTAATCTAATTCTTATTTTAGATAAAGATCTTGATTTGAAATATTCAGCTTTTATATTCTCCTTTCATATCTCAAAAGAATCTGAGAAGCACACAGGTTTTGCTATTTGAATCTGTGATACTAAGGATATTAATTCTATTTCTCCAACACAAACTAGTATTTGCTTACCACACCTTTGTACTGCACTGGCTCTCCCTCTGGGGAGCACCAGCCCTTTCCTGTCTGTGTGCGTCATTTGCTGAGCTGCCTTCTGCTCTCTTCTGTGTCATTTAAAAAAATGCTTCATTGATACTCTGCTTTTTGGGTATTTCCATCATCACTCCCAACAATTAACCCTTCATGGGTGGAGGGAGAAGGGGGAGGGGGAGAGGCAGTAACACAATCAGCACCATCTATGAAGCGGCCTATGACATGATTACAAAAGGCACTAGTTAAAGCTAAAAAAGGACAGGATATATCTGATTTAAAAATAAATGTATACCCTGTGATTGAAGAGGTTGACTCTTCAGGTCAAGAAAGGAGAAGATACACTCCTTTTGATCTGGAAATAATTAAGGATTTGAAAAAGAGTTGCATAGCTACATCACCTTATGTTAAGATGTTACTAGATAGTTTGGTTTATGAAATTTTAACCCTTAGTGATTGGAAATCTATAGCAAGGACATTTTTAGAACCTGAACAAAACTTGTTGTGGCTTTTGGAGAATAGTGAATTATGTAGAATACAAACCTAGTGAAATAGGCAAACTGGAGTTAAGATACAAGTCAACTTTGATCAATGGGCAGGTAAAGGTCAGTATGCAGACACTTTAACATAGATTAATTACCTTTCATAGCATATGAGCAAATTGCTGCTGCCGCCATGGACCTCCCTTCCAGGAAAACAAGATAGAGGGGAAGCTTTCATGAAAGTAGACCAAGATCCAAATGAACCCTTTGCTGATTTTGTGGGATGTCTGCAAACAGCTGTCACAAGAACCATTGGTGAAAATGCATCTACAGGAATTATGATAAAACAACTCACTAAAGAAAATGCTAATGAGGTTTGTAGAAGAATTATTTTGGGACTGCACAAAGATGCTCCTTTAGAGGAGATCATAAGACGTTGTGCCACAGTGGGCACGAATGCCTTTTATGCTCAGGCTATGATGCAGAACATGGGAAGACAGGATCCCTCTTGGCAAAGGATTTCCAGAGAAACTCGTCGATGTTTTCAGTGTGGTAAAGTAGGGCATCTGAAATCTCAATGTGGGCATAGAGACAGAGTGAAAAGGCAGGGTGAGAGAACAAGACCCAAAACCCCATGTCCAAAATGCAATAAGGGCTTGCACTGTGCCTCAGAATGTAGACTGACCCAGGGAAATGAGAGGCTGAGCCCAGCTCCAAGACCTCAAACCAAAAACAGGTGGGGCATAATGGCAGCCAAGGTTACACCCAGAAAACCTTTAGAAGTTCAGGACTCTGATATGATCAATCAGTAGAGAACTAATCAGATGGGAAAAAGGGATTACATGATCAATCAGCCAAAAAGCAATCAGATAGCAGAAAAGGATTATACTTGGCAAGAATACATGCTTTTAACCCAGCAGAAGAACAGTATCCAGTGCGAGCTGGAATCTCCAGATGTAATCCAATGTAATCTCCAGATGATGTGGAGAGCTCCAATGTAACCTCCAGATGATGTGGAGAGATCCAGAAAGTGGTGAATGGAAGGGACTAGATAGGTTAACTGCTTGAGGGAGAGAGTTTGCTTGTAAATCTACAGATGCAGAAGGAATCAAATGGATGCCAATGAGCCATATTTGCCTTGTCCATTGGAGAGAGACAGAAACAGAGAAAAACCTCGAAACAAAGAAGACCTAAGGAACATCTGACACTGAAAGAGCATGGCTGATAATGAGACTGTTACAGAACTTCAAAACCAGCAGAAATCATTGGATTCTCTGAGACATGATAAGACTGATACAGGACTTGAAAACCATCAGGAAGCACTGGATTCCCTAATACATGATAAAACTGATACAGGACTTCAAAAACTTGCAGGAATTATTGGATTCCCTGACACATAAAGTAATGGACAATAGATTGGTTTTGGACTATTTCTAGGACTTATGGACATGTATAATTCCTCATGTTGATTCATGTTGTTTGTTACATCACTACTAGCCTGTTTTACTATGTGCTTGTGTAATACCTCCCATGTTGATGGATTTATATATACCTGATTCAAGTAAGACTCTTCAGAAACCCGCTAATCTGATTTGATTTCCCATTTCCTTTTGGTGTTTTCATCTCCCTTCTTGAGACGTCAGGGAGGGTATGATCACTTCCTTTTTTAGTGTTCTCACCCCCTTTCTGAGAAGTCAGGAAGGGCATGATCATTTCCTTTTTGGGGTTCTCACCTCCTTGAGAAGTCAGGGAGGACATGACTACCTATGTTCTAAAACAAAAGAAAGTGGGAGATGTAATGGGCCAGAACTCTGTACTTGAAACAAGGATTCTTACAAGGTGCTAACTCAGTGGAAATGATAAGACAATGGTTATCTAGTTTAGCATGATGATTGATACTTCTCTAGTTCAGTATGATTGATATAATCTTACAACAAATAATGGTTGTCTAGTGATATAATGATTGGTTTATACTCAGTATACTGTAAATGATATAATCATAATAGAGCATATAAACTAGGACAAACTCAGCCAGGGTCAGACTCAGAGACACATTTGTTCCATTTCCCACATAGGTGGTGGTTGGAGGCTGAAGCACAAATCTTTAGACTCAGAGAGATTCACTCCATCTCACACTACCATGGTGGCTGGCCTATTCCTCCCCCCTTCTCCCCCCCCCCCCCCCAGCATTTCCTCCACTGAAACCAAGCTAGCCTGGGTCCCAGGCAAGAAGACAATAAAGAATTTGAGCTTTAACACCTGGCTATTCTTGTGGTGATTAATCTGCTGAAATGAAGGCTAGTCCAGAGACCTCCAGAAAACCAACCAGAACACTACAGTAGGAGATGGAGGGGGGAAAAAATTGGAACTCAAAATCTTACAAAAATGAATGTTGAAAGCTATCTTTACATGTAATTGAAAAAAATACTATTAATTTTTTTTTAAAGATTGTAAGCTTCTAGGGGCATAAATTGGCTTTTTTTATATTCTCAACACAGCCCAAGACCTGGCACTTAGTATTTATTTAATAAGAGTTTAATTGATTAATTGATTGATATATAGAATCTTAGAATTGTTATTTAAAGAATAATGAATATAAAGAACTCAGAGAAACATATGAAGATTTATAGGAACTGAAGTAGTGAATAAAATGAATCTAGAAAAATAACATTTACAAAAATGCAAAGAGAAGGCACTATTTACAGACAATAAATTTAGGACCAAATGTAATTGCCAATGGTTTAATGGACTCAAGTGTAGAATATTTTTTTCTCTCCCTAGATGTGTAGTGCTCTATAGATGTGTACTCTGATGAATACTGTTAGTCACAGGTACAGTATTATACAGTTTTGCCCAATTGTTGGTTTTGAGAAGGGAAAGTAACACTAGTGGGGAATAATTAGGAAGTGGTTTTGGTGTAAATGTAAAATTATTCAGTAAAACATTTTGGAATGCTCATTTTTAGGATGATTGTAAGGGAAAACAGCTTTGTATACATCTATAATTTTTTTCTCTTTTAGAAATTGTTTGGGATCAGCTAGGTGGCACAGTTGATAGAATACCAGCCCTGAAGTCAGGAGGACCTGAGTTCAAATCTGATCTTGAATAGCTACACATAAATGGTATTTAACAAATATTTATTACTTTAATTCACAGCTTTATCTAGCAGAAAGAGGTAGAAAATTTCGACTTTCCACCTTCACTATCAATTACTGATGTAACCTTGGGAGACTCACTAAGCTCCTCAGAGACTCATTTTCCTCATTTTAAAAAAGTGAGGGATTGGTTATGTCGAGTTAGATAATTCTTCAGACTCCTTCTAGGTCTATGATAACTTTGTAACTTTATCTTCTTTGACAATTCTACACCATGAGAATTTGGACTGTGTAGCATATCTATCTTGTAAGAGATAGAAAGGCTAGGCCTTTCATCCAGGAAATTGTTCCAAGATACCCAAGGGATGGTCAATCCTATTGACACTATCTGAGAACCATAGGGTTTTCCTATATTTGAGGTTGGAGGTGGGAAGTGAGGGTGGGAAGCAAAAAGGATTAAGATAGATGAAAACAGATAGTGTGACTATCTGTCATTGCTGTTGTCTATATACTGTTTTGGGGAAATTGGACTAATTCCTTGAAATGTTTACATTTAAAGTTTATATTCTAATAACATAGTGTGTTATCAAAGGGATGATAGTTTGACAGTGATCCTGATTATTACCAGCTCTGCTACACAGCTGGTATAAACATTTTAATTAACTTTAGAAAAGATTGTTTTTGTCTTTGTCTCTCCTTTACACACACACACACACACACACACACACACACACACCTGTTTTTAACCAGACTTGGATAATATTAAACATTTTGAGGAAGACTGACAACAGGGTATTGTGATCATAGGTTGAATGAATTCTTGCCTTCCCTGTTTTAAGACATCCCAACACGCAAGGAAAAAGTTGATAATATCAATAAACATGACTCTATTCCTCCATTTTATCTCAATAATAGATGATAATAGTATATTTTTAGAGCACATATTATTATATGGTGAGATGAAACAATATTTTTATTGTTCAGAGTAAATTAACATGAGTGTAATAAAAAAATCAAATTATCTTTTTCTTCTAACTCTACTTCCTTCTGGGAACTCTGTGTGGCCAAGGATTATTGTTTTGATGCTGACCTTTGTTCCAGCATTTGAATATTACTAATTTGAATATTAGTGATAACCTATAAAAAAGGCTGAAAGAGAGGCAAGATGGTAAAAAACAGGGCTTAGCTTGACATCATATGTGCAAAGAACCACCAGACTCTTCTATTAAGGGCTCTATACTTCCACAATTTGGAATTTCATCAGTGTGGATATTGCTTCTACTACTACATATTAAAATTATGCCATTTCTTTAGTAGACATATATATATGAAGAGGGAGGGAAAATTTGCCTATCCACAGACTCCCAAGTTCCCACAATGCATGCATCTAAGGGAATCTTAATTCATTAGTGAAAATTCTCTTTGGACTATACTTTCCAGAAGCTCAGGTATGAGTTGTGCTATGTGGTAGAATGTTCCAGTAAATGCTCATTGCTTCAGTGCTATTTAGAAGGTAATAAAGATGTGTGAAACAAATTAGAACAAAGATGTAGAGGAAAATTATACAATATCCAGACATTGTCTGGGCTGGCTAGCATGACCAGCAGAATTGATTACAACACCAAGAGAGTTCAGTACATCCCAGATGACTAGTCAGAGAGGTTAGTGAATATTATGATAGAGACACTGAGAGAAATCCATTGCAACCAAGAACAGTCATTTGTACTCTCTAGTTGCCCTTCCAAGAAGCCAGTGCTTCCAAGATTGAGGCTACAACATGTTTTCCTATTACCTTTTAATGACATTTATGAATGTTCCAACTCAGTCGTCTTCCTCTTTGCTGGAAGAATAAATCTCTGTCCTTTGTTGGAGAGATAGAGATTTATTTATTCCTAGGAAGTTCTTGGTGGAGTGTAGCCATTTGAGAAAGGTGGCTAAGAACTTTAATAATGAATCCAATTCCTTGTTATTGCCTTGCATCATTTCTTTAAGCACATTTGCTTTGAATTCCTCTGATACTTGACTTGTCCTGGTTTAGAGACACTAGAATTTCAGTTATCAATTTGGATGGAATACTATAAAACTCAGTGTAGTTGAGATGAAGAGCACATTGATGGGGAGGTCAGGCTACAAACAGTTTAATGAACTGCTGTGACAAATTTATTACACACACACACACATATAATACACATATATACACATACATACATACACACACACATATCTCATCTACTAACACATAACATCTATTCATCATCAGCTTGTGTTAACATGACTCTTGTTGCAGTAGGCTCGAGCTCATATGATCCATTGTAGTTGAATATGTCAAGCTTTTTCAGCCTTATAGGACCAGCAAGAGATCATAGTTCACTAGAATTACCTGAAAAGACCCAAATCACTTTCACTTGATGAAGCATTGAAGAGCTTTAGTAAAAACTATCATTATTATCACAAATAATAGTAAACACTTAGTAATGATGATCTCATTCTAATCTTTTCCACTGGAGGAGTTCAGATAGAAACAATTTTGGACCAAATTGATATGATTTGTTTATATTTAACAATCTGTGAATTATTTCCCAAGTGGATAAAATGATTACTTTTTGTAATAAAATTTTTTAAAGTAGGATGTAAGTTTCACTGAAAAAATTTTCAACTATTAGCATAATTGACTATATCAATAACCAAACTAACAAAAATCATATGATTATCTCAATAGATGCAGAAAAAGCATTTGATAAAATCCAATAGCCATTCCTATTTTTTAAAAATAGACAGTATAGGAATAAATGGAGTTTTCCTTAAAATGATCAGTAGTATTTATCTAAATCATCAGCAAGCATCGTATGTAATGGGGATAAACTAGAACCATTCCCAATAAGATCAGGAGTGAAACAAGATTGCCCACTATCACCATTGGTATTCAATATTGTATTAGAAATTTAGCTTTGGCAATAAGAGAAGAAAAAGAGATTAAATGAATTAGAATAGGTAATGAGGAAACCAGATTATCACTCTTTGAAGATGATATGATGGTATTCTTAGAGAACCCTAGAGTATCAACTAAAAAATTACTAGAAACAATTCACAACTTCAGCAAAGTTGCAGGATAAAAAATAAATCCACAATAATCATCAGCATTTTTATATATTACCAACAAAGGCCAGTAGCAAAAGATACAAAGAGAATGACATTTAAAATAACTATCAATAGTATAAAATATTTGGGAATCTCTCTGCCAGGGAAAAGTCAGGAACTATATGAATACAACTACAAAACACTTGGCTTTCCATCATGCCATAGATTCAAAGAAGAAAGAAAGCCTAATATGGTGTAAAGAGCATTGGGTTCAAAGTAAGTTACTCCAAGTTTGAATCTTAGATACTTATTATTCTTAGGCAAGTCACTTGTAATTTCCCTGAGCCTCAGGCAAAGGGATATGGCACCAAAGTACAGCACCAAAAGAAGTACAAAGTCAACAGTAGACATATAAAATTTTCTTGGAGGAAAAGAGGGAATTGGGTTAAAACATAGCCAAAAAATCTTGAGATACTCAGTGTTATACCCCCAAAAAGATGGTTGCCATATCATATGCATACCCTTCGAGATGAGAAAGAAGGTTGAAGTTTAATTTGGTTTAGGAAGTCTGGCACAGGTTAGCTAATTGGTCAGTTAAAGGTATATCAATCAACTAATCAATCACTAAGGAGTCATTAAGCTCCTACTATGTGTACCAGGTACTGTGCTAGTTCTAGGAATATAAAGATGAAATATGAATAGGGATATGAAGTTGAAATAGTCCATCTAGTCAAAAAGCTTACAGCCTCCTAAAAGGATACAAAATATTCACACATAAATAAATACAGGATATATTTCAGTGTTGAGAAAATTAGTCACTAAGAACTCAGAGAAATCAGGAAAGGCATCTTGAAAATGGTACTACTAAAGTTGAGTCTTTAAGATTTCTAGGAGTTCTAAGAAATGAAGGTGAGAAGGGAGAGTATTCATTCCAGTTATGCAGAATAACTTGAGTATATGTACAAAGAAGGGAGAATATCAGTGGAATCTTTTCCAAGCAGAATCTCTGACTTAGAACTCTCTTCTTGATCTCTGTGGCATAAGCTTTTTAAGTTTGTCTACTTTTGCTTATCATTATATACTTTCCCCCTTCCCTAATAGATTATTGTTTAAATTCATTTTGAGCTTGTGTATGATAAAAAGCAGGTATTGGGGCAAGGGTAGCAGGATCAAAAGAAAGAATGAGGAACTCCTGGTGGCAGCAATAGCTCCACATTGGATTTCAGAAATGCTTCCAGTCCCAGGAATTGGGAATTGAGTGGCTGCCCATCAGTTGGGAAATGGCTGAATAAGTTATGATATATGATTGTAATGAAGTATTATTGTTCTATAAGAAGTGATGAGCAGGGTGATTTCAGAAAAGCCTGGAAAGATGTATATGAACTGATGCTGAGTGAAGTGAGCAAAAATCAAGAGAATGTTGTGTATATAATAATAAGATGATTAGGTGATGATCAACTATGGTGGGCTTAGATCTTTTCAACAATGCAGTGATTCAAGGCAAATACAATAATCTTAAGATAAAAAATGCTAACTGCATCCAAAGAGTGAACTATGGAGACTGAATGTAGATTGAAGCATCATTTTGCTGTTGTTTGTTTCCTTTTTTTTTTCCCCTTTTTTTGGTTTTTTTCCCTTTTGATCTGATTTTTCTTATACAATGTGACAAATGTGGAAATATGTTTAGAAGAATTGCACATGTTTAACCTATATCCAATTGTTTGCTGTCTTGGGGAGGGGGGAGGTAAGGGAGGAAGAAAGAAATAATACATAGTTTTACAAAAATAACTGTTGAAAGCTATCTTTACATGATTTGGAAAAATAAAATGGCTATTAAAAATTTAAAAATGCCTCAACTGTCTAAATGGGATGGATGCTAGTGGGGATGTTATCAAGAGCAGAGTGAGACCTTTCATGGCAGTAAAATTTAAAAAAAAAACAGAAACAAAATTGATGTCCATTGATTGGAAAGTGGCTGAACAAATCATGGCCTGTGAATATAAAGAAATGCTGCTGCACTGTGTGAGAATTAAAAGTGTGGGGAACTCAGAGAAATGGGGGGAAATCTGTATGTGCCAGTGAAGAGTACCAAAGATTGGTACCAATTAGTGTGAATAACGAGTTCCTTGCAGTTGTCCCATCATTTGAATTCATACTACATATTTTCATTGGGATGGGATCAATGGCTATATTTTACATAATTATAACATTGAATAGTGCAAATTCAAATACAACTACTTCAAGGGATTTATATTTTGCATTAATCGGACCTCACCTTGTACAAAAAGACTATAATCATTTAAACTAAAACAGTCCTAAAAGTAGCTGATTAATTAGTTGTCATGACTATCTTGGTTCTGTAAGACAAATGATGAAATGCACTTCCTTCCTCTTGACAGAGAAGTGGGGAACTACAAATGTGGAATGTCACATATACTGTCAAATGTGGATGTTTTGACAGTTGGTTTTGCTTCGTGTTCCTTTGTGGCAAGGAGTTCAATGCGGAAAGTTAGATAAGAAATAATTTTGCTATAGATTTTGAAAAATGCAGCAATAAAACATTAAAAAGGCAAAACAAAACAAAGAAAGAGTAGATTGAGAGAGACTTGAATGGGCATAATTATCCCCTAATTCTCATGGAAATTTGGGGTCCAGTTTAATTCCATTCTGTTAGTAATAGGCAGATCATGGCGTGTCTTCCTGCTGTCATGGTTCTTGTTGAAAATGAAGGACAAACAATAACAACAACAGAAGAAGCTGCATGGCTATATATCAGATATATATATATATATACATATATACACTCATACCTGGATAGGGTAAGTATTTGAATCAGCATTACACATTATCTGGGAGAGTGGTCTGCACATAAGTTCCTAAGAAGCTTTCAATGGCTCAGTTATGACCGCTGGGATTTTCTCCTTTTGTCACTCCATGTAGTAGTAGATGGCCCTGACTACTGTCCCTCTGAGTAAGGCAGTCATGATCTTGAGTGCTATTTCTATGTTCTCCTGGGTGTTTTACATGATCCCATGGTTGGGCTTTGGGTTGCTCTAGAGTCAGGACACTGAGTACATTTTAAAAGATATCCGAGTAATGATGATGATGATAACAATGGTGAAGATGGTGTATCCTGAGAGCTAGATATCTGATTCTCTATCCTGATGCTAAGCCACAAGAACATAGATTTTGAACGGGAAAGCATCTTAGAGTCATCTAATCCCTCATTTTGTAGAAAACTGAACTTTTGGAGAGGAAGTAATTCCCCATAAAATACACAGGCTGGAATTAGAAAAGCCAGATTTTGAGCCCACAACGTCATATTCTAAGCCAACTAATCTTTCCATTGGGTTATGCTGTTTTCTTCACCAGGAAAGTATTCCCAGAGGTGGCTCATTATAACATGTCAGATATAACATATGGGCATGGCATAGTGGATCAAATTCTGGACTTAGAGAAGAGGGAATAAGCATTTATATAGCACTTACTATGTGCCAGGCACTATGTTAGTTGTTTTACTAGTACCATCTCATTTGATCCTCACATTAGCTTATAAGGTAGATATTATTGTTATCACTATTTTGCTGTTGAGGAAACTGAGGCAGAAAGGTTAAGCGACTTGCTCAATATCACACAGCTAATAAATATCCGATGCTAGAATGAACTCAGATTCTCATTTTAGATCCAATGTTTTACCTACTAGTCACCTCCCTGTCTCTGTATTCTACTTTCAATCAGGAAAGCTTAGTTTAATATTTCACCATTAACACTATATATATACATAGTTCTCTAAGGCTATATGAACTTGATACAAGGTGACTTCAACAAGAAAGTAGACACCAGGAGGAAGATTAAAAACTATTTTGTTCAGGTGCGAAAGAAAGAAAGAAAGAAAGAGAAAGAAAGAAAGAAAGAGAAAGAAAGAAAGAAAGAGAAAGAAAAAAGAAAGAAAGAAAGAGAAAGAGAAAGAAAAAAAGAGAAAGAAAAAAGAAAGAAAGAAAGAAAGAAAGAGAAAGAAAGAAAGAAAGAAAGAAAGAAAGAAAGAAAGAAAGAAAGAAAGAAAAGGCAGAGGCTTAGATTTTCCCATATTTGCGTGTCATGTGACTGTCTTCAGGAAGTGAGTTGAAATGAATGGGGTAGAATAAATATGAAATAATATCCCACTTTGCAGATGATAAAACTGAGTTTCAAATGTTTGTGGAGTTGGCTGTTTCAATGGTATATCATAATTGATTTTTCATGTCTTCCCCTCTAGCACTGTGTATTCCAATTAAACAGTCCTTTTGACTGTTTCTCAGACATGACATGCTACCTGGGGCTTTAGCCCCAGGAATATTTCTCCTTCTCATTTCCATCTCTTACAATTCTCTTTAAAGCTCAACTCAAGTGTGATTTTCATCAGAAGACATTTCCTGATGCCTCCAGTTGCTAGCACCAATGCTCTCACCCCAAATATTCTTTATGTTTTGTATTGACCTGTCTGTGGACATGTCTCCTCCCAGTAGAATGTGTCTACTTAGGGTCAGGGATTGGTGGTGAGGTGGTTGCTGTTTATCTCTCAAATGTCTAGCTGCTGAAAGTAGTCCTCAAACTACGGCCTGCAGGCCAGATGCAGCAGCTGAGGACGTTTATCCCCCTCACCCAGGGCTATGAACTTTCTTTATTTAAAGGCCCACAAAACAGAGTTTTTGCTTTTACTATAGTCCAGCCTTCCAAGTGAACTGAAGGACAGTGAACTGGCCCCCTATTTAAAAAGTGACATAAATACATTTCTAATTGAATTGAATTGGGAATGATGCATAACACAGATGGAAGATATTTCAGGCCCTCAAATAATCATGGAATCTGGTTGCAAGATCAGGTATCTATCTGAATTTTGGCTGTGGAAGAGGAAACCACTGTCCCAGCCATTGCTCCCTTCATTCACAGGGTGATGGAGCTGTTGTTTTTTCCCACCTGGAATTTTACAGATGAGGAAACTGAGGTCCAAATTTGCTTAAGGTCATCAAGGGAGTAAGTTGCAAAGGTAGGAATTGAATATAAGTCTTCTGACTCCAAATGTTGTGTTGTTTCTTCTACCCTTGTTTCCTTCTCATTCCATTGAAGTGAATTCAAATAATCTATGGTCATAAGACAGACCCTGCATCCTTTTTATAATTCAACAGGTAGAAGTACTCATTAAATGAATGGGCCCAAACCTGTGTTAAACAGAGAAGAAACATTAAGAGATAACTTCCCCCATTGAAAAATGGTCAGTGAATATGAACAGGTAGTTTTCAGATGAATAAATCATAGATATGTGAAAAAGTACTCTAAGTTAGTATTGATTAGAGAAATGCAGATTAAAACATCTCTGAGAAATCACTCACACCTACCAGACTGGCTAATATGACAGAAAAGGAAAATGATAAATGTTGGAGAGAATATGGGAAAATCGGGGCACTAATGCACGATTGGCAGAATTTTGAACTGATTTAATCTTTCTGGAGAACAATTTGGAACTATGCCAAAAGGGCTATAAAACTAAGTATATCCTTTGATCCAACAATATCATTACTATGTCCGTATCCCAAAGAGATCATAAAAAGGAATCACACATGAAAAAATATTTATAGCAGCTCTTTTTGTGGTGGCAAAGAATTAGAAAGTGAGGGGATGCCCATCAAATGGGGAATGACTGAACAAGTTGTGGCATAGGAATATAATGGAATATTATTGTACTATAGGAAATGATGAGCAGGCAGATTTCAGAAAAACCTGGGAAAATTTACATGAATTATGCTGACTGAAGTGAGCAGAACTAAGAGAGCCTTGTACACAGTAACAGCAACATATATGATGATCAATTAGCTCTTTATGGAAATACAGTGATCCAAGACAATTCCAAAAGATTCATGATGAAAAATATCATCCACATCCAAAGAAAGAACTGATGTTCCGAATGCAGTCTGAATCTGATTCTGAATATGAATACAGATTGAAGCACACTATTTTCACTTTTTTTCCTTATTTCTTTTCCATTTTGTTCTGTTTCTTCTTTCACAACCTAATATGGAAATATGTTTTATATGATTGAATATATATATAACCTATATTCTTATTGCTTACTTTCTTACAGAAGGGTAAGGAAGGATTGGAGGAGAGAGAAAATTTGGAACTTAGAATTTACTTTTAAAAAGAATGTTAAAAATTGTCTTTACATATAATTTAGAAAAAAAGGTAGTTCCTTCAGTCAAAGAGCTGAATAGTTGAAGAGCTCATGCTTACATAGCTTTAAGAGAATAATCTTAGACAGAATATATCCCATGCAATCACACCCCAATAACCCTGTGTCAGAATGTTTAGAAAAGACTTAAGTGCTAAAGTAGTCAGGAATGGAAGAGATTCATCCATCAAATATTTTCTCAGCAACATGATGCAGAGGATAGTTTTAAGCCTATGATCACAAAGATCTAAGTTCAAATCCAGCCTTGGATACTGACTAGCTGTTAGACTCAGGGTAAGCCACTAACCCTCTGCTGCCTCAGTTTCCTCGTTATGAATAAAATGGGGCTAGTAATAGTTCCAAATTCATAGGACTGTTGTGAAAATCAAATCAGATAATATTCCTTAGTGCAATGCCTGGTACATAGTAGACACTTAAATTCTTATTTCCGACCTTTCTTGCTATGATGATCATAACACTATGAATGGAATAGATAGTTGTGGGTAACTTATCAGTAGCTGTTATTTATTAGAAAGAGATATGGCAGGTTCATTTAAGAGGCATGGTCAGCTCCCATGTATTTAATACACTTTCTTACTTCTGTTCATGGAGTCTCTATTCCTTTAAGATGTAAATCAGCAATTCTGATGGACTTGGTTCTTTTCAACAATGAGATGATTCAGGCCAATTCCAACAGACTTGTGATGGAGAGAGCCATCTGTATCCAAATAGAAGACTATGGGAACTGAGTGTGGATCACAACATAGTATTTTCACTCTTTTTTTTTGTTGTTTGCTTGCTTTTTGTTTGCTATCTCAGTTTTTCCTTTTTGATCTGATTTTTCTCATACAGCATGATAATTGTGGAAATATGTAAAGAAGAATTGCACATGCTTAACATATATTAAATCTCTTCCTGTCTGGGGTGGACTGGGGGAAGGAAGGGAGAAAAAAATATAGAACACAAAGTTTTACAAGGTGAATGTTAAAAAATATCTTTGCATATATTTTGAAAATAAAAAGATTATTGGGAAAAAAGGGAATTATTTTTTAAAAATCAGGACTTGATTTATTATTTTGTTGATTTTTACACTTTAAGAAATGATAGAGAAAATGTTAATAATGCAAATTAAAAGTAAGTTGTGCATACATTTTTTTCTAGAGAGTTGATTGTTAAACATTTACCAGCATACCCATGTCAATATTCTTCCCTTCTGCACTCCTTCCCAAAGAGCTATTGTGTGTAATGAAGGTTATTTTTTTTTAAGACATAGAGAAAGAAGGGGAAAAAACAAGAAAACTGATCAATAAATTGAAATCCCCTCCCCAAAAGATGCAGATCAGGTACCATCTTTTGCATGAAGCTTTTCCTGATCCCCCAGTTGCTAGTATCTTCCTTCTCAAATTAACTTGAATTTAACTCCTGTGTGCATCTATTAATTTTATATAGTTTACATATTACTGCTTACTTCAGTTTCATCCTATTTAAAACTGATGGAGAAGAAAATGACAAAGCACATCTTTGCCAAGAAAAACTCAAAGGGAATCATGAAAAGTTGGATTTGACTGAAATAAATAAAAAATCAAATATTTAAACCCTTGCACAATCTGGCTTTTCAGACCACCCCTTTTCATTGATTACATATATATATATATATGTTTGCCAAATTGGACGTGAAGAAGATCTGGCATCAGAGATTGGAGATCAGTCATGGCAGGATGAAGTTTAGGAATAGGATTCTAGACCCTTAATTTGAGAGAGAGAGAGAGAGAGAGAGAGAGAGAGAGAGAGAGAGAGAGAGAGAGAGAGAGAGAGAGAGAAGAACGGTGGGGGAGACACACACAGAGAAAGACAAAGAGAGATAGAGACAGAGAGAGACAGAGACAGACAAGTAGACAATAGTATAAAAGAAATTAAGGTAAAAGCTTAAAAACAGGGGGAACAAGATGGGAATACACATTCTTTGCTTATTGACTAGGATGGTTCTAGAGCTTGAGGCAAGATTGAACCTAAAGGAAGGGATTTATATGTCCCCAGCAATGGGACCTGAAGGGATACAGGAATCCAAATGGGTTTTTCACATTCATGATAAGATGTAGGAATAAGTTTGCAACAATAAAACCTTATCTATAAAATCTGGAAGAGTAACTTAGTTGAACTGGTATATGATATGATTAATTAGATTGTATGTGTTCACTCTCCTTAGCCTTTCCAGGAAAATCTGGCATTAGAACTGTATACTTTTTACATGCTTCTCCTCTGAGTTCATCACTCTTTTACCAAAGAGAAATGAGTAAGTCTAAGCGAGAGAAGCTGTAACTAGGCAACACATCCCTTTAAAAATGCTTGGTGGTTTTAGTGGATGGAAAGGACAAAAGTTTTACTTGGATGCCAAAAAATGATAATATAATCTAGGCTGCTTTAACAGAAGCTCTATGAGGAGAGAAAGAGAAATGGATATCTACACTGTATTCTACCCTATTCAGATCATATAAGAAACATTATATTCAATTCTGAGCATTGCGTGATTTTGACAAACTAAAGCATATTCCAAAGAGAGTGATCAAGATGTTGATACTATTTAAAAATCATACCATACCAGGACCAATAGAAAGAACTGAGGACATTTGGATTAGGTAAGAAAAGGGATAAAGGGTCACATAAAATGCCAGTTTTTAGCTGCTGAATGGATTTTCATAGAAATAAGATTCAATTTGTTTTACTTGATCCTAAGAGTTACAATTAAGGACAAAAATGAGTGAAAGGTATGGGTGTGTGTATAAATTTGATTCAATATAAGGAAAAACTTCCAAAAATTAGAGCTATACAAAAGTACAATGTACTATCTTGAGAAGTAGTGATTCTTTTTTTTTTATTATTATTTAAGTCTGAGTTTGACTAGATGAATTGAAGACAAAAGATAAAGTATCAAGGGAGATAGCAAGTATCCCAGTGCAGCTGCATCATTAGATTTGGGAAGGGGAATAAAATGAAAGAAGCCTGGAAAAATAGGAAGGATCCAGGTTTATTAAGAAGTTTACATTCCAGACAGAGGACTTCAGATTTCATCCTGAAGTGATAGGGAGCCATTGGGATTTATGGAGTCATATGGTCAGACCTATACTTTTGATCATTGGGACAGCTGAGTGAAGACAGATTGGAGTGGGAAAGACTTGAGGAAGGGAGGCCAGTTAGGAGTTGTTTATACATTTTTTGGAGACTTTTTGGGTCATATGACCAACAAAATGGAAGATTAGACATTTAATCCATTCTACATGACCTCTCAAACCTTTCCAAAATAAGAATTATATAAAAGGCATAAAGATATTTTATGTCTTTGGGTATAAGGTACCCAAGGAGTAACAGTCTAGATGAATTAGAAATATAATGCCTAATCCCCATTGAATTCATTCAATAGTTTTCCCACACTAGCCTCTATGTTCTGGCAATGGACCATAACTGGAGCTTCTGTACTGAGATCTACTTAGCAATTCCCTTGCTGCTTTTATAGTCTCTGCCGGCTAACTCTATACTTGCCCCGTCACCTTGCTATCCTAAAACTGAAAGCATTAAAACTAAACTAGCTTTAAGATCTAGTCCTCTCATAAACCACTATTAAAAGGGAAGGAGTCAAAAAATAAACAAGAAGAGAATATGAGGGGGAAAAAAGACTGAAATTACCAAAGATCTCAAGCAGAAGAAAACTCAGTTAAAGACCTTGAGCACAGATAAACTAATAGGAAATATATTAAAAACAGAAGGAAATATATCTGTGAGATCATATAAATATCTCTAAATAAATATTGCAAGACAAAGGAAAATGAATCAATATTTGATGTGATAAAGGACTCTATTATAAAAAGCATAGCAGAATGTTTCTGAATGTAAGAGAAAAGTAAGAATTGTAAAAGCAGAATTTATATCCTGCACAACAGAAATAATTGGTAAAATAGAAAAATTTAGATACATTTTAGCAAACCTCACCAAAGAAACAAAAGAGAAACAAAACAATGGATTAAGAATGCAAAATCGTAGAATTAAATGACAATATGGAAGAGTAGCAAAAAATAATAAAACTAAATAAAAACATGATCTCTATGCAAGCAAAACATGTTAATCTTGAAAAAAAATCCTGAAAATTCTGATACATAGAAACAATTTGATTATAGGTCTCCCAAGAAGTTATGGCAAGATAAAAAATCTGAACAAAATACAAGGAATAATTCAAGAGAACTGCCCAGAAATTATAAACACAGAAAACAAAGTTCCAGCTGAAAATATCCAAGTAACAGATTTCTTCTGGGGTGGGGAGGAACCCTCTGCAGTAAACTACAATAAACAAAGTGGTTAAATTAAACAACTCCTGTGACAAACAATAAACTTTGCAAGCAATCAGGAATAAAACCTTCATATGGAAGGAAATTAAAAACCCCAAACCAAAAACCCAAGACTATTCTTTATCCATAAGATATCCCAGAAGGAAATGGAATAATGTACCAGGAGGGCAAGGTGCAGAATAGACCCGCAAACCTAAGTCTAAATATTAATTTTAAAAAATCCACATTCATTAAAAGAGAAACATTTGTAGAATTCCCATTTGTAGAATTTGTAGAAAACCAAGCAGAAACAGATCATTTATTTTGCAGAAGTCTATCATAATAGCCTAAGCCAAAAGTGATGAAGGCTTCAACTAAGTGGTGATTAAGTGGAAAGAAGTTAAGGTGTAATAATGGATGTTGTAAAGGTAGAAATGATAAGATTTCATAACAAATCATTAGAAAAATGACAGCAGCTCTATTCAATGTCATGTCTTTTTGTTGTTCTTTTTTCTTTTTTACATTTCATCTACAGATACTCTCAGGATGATCTAGCTTTGCTGTATATCACACCAAGTTTTCATATTCATAAAATTTATAATTGGAAAGGACAGCATAAGTCATTTAATCTAATCTTTTTATTTTATAGATGAAGAAATTGAGACATAGGGTGAGAAAATAACTTAATACAGGTAATAAGTAGTAGAACTGAGATTCAAATATGGATGGCCTTTTAAAAATCTATTAATACTTTCCTCATAACACATAGCCTTTCTCAGATATACTGGTTTCTTTTATCTTCAACTCATCTACATTTTTTCTTGAGAAAATGCTGACTTTTTAAATTCTCTTCTTTGCTGGGTGAACCATCACTTCTTATTGTTTAGTAAACCAAAAGTTCTGGTGTCTTTTGTGGTCATGATAAAGGAGTTTCCAATTTAGATGGTAGTTCTTCTGAAAACTAAAAATGTAATCAGAAGTAGAAGGTATTTGTGACCACTTTATGCATCACTATCGACTCTCTAATTTTGAGTGAGGCTAACCAGAGACCTATTTATCAGTTCTTGGTCCTTGGCGACATCATGACAGTTATTTTTTAAGATATATGAATATAGAGGGAGGAAAAAAATCCATTCTATAAACCATAGACTTCAATTAACTTTAGCAAGTCATGCTCTCCCTATTCTGTGGAGGTGTTCTCTTCAAGTTCTTTTCACAGGTGAGATAGGATGACTTCCTAAAAGCAGATTTGATAGTGAAAGAATAAGGATAAGACTTGTGAGGCAAGGGATAATAGAAGCATAGGATCTCAGTTTTAAGATGGGCCTGAGAAGTCATGTAATACAATCTTTAGCTGAGTTGTAAATCTCATCTACCTTTGCTGAGCCACCAGATGGTATTTATATAGTGCTCTTAAAGAGTTTAACTTAGACTATCTCATTTGATACTCACAGAAATCTAGGTTAGTGAGTTGACATTATGAATAAAGCACTGGGCCTAGAATCAGGATACCTGAATTAAAATCCAAGCTCATTTATTATCTATGTGAATCTGAGTAAGTCACTTAACCTCTCTGCCTCAGCCTCCTTATCCATAAAATAGACAAAACAGTAACTATTCTCGAGTTTATTTAAAGAAAAAATAAGGTAATATTTATTAAACATGTTGTAAAACTTAATGCTTTTTGTATGCTACCTATCATTACACTCATTTTGCAAATAGAAATAAGTATTAGTGGAAGGATTCAAACCCTAATGTTTTCTGGCTTTGAGTCCAATGCTGTATCTACTGTGCTATACTACCTGTAAAATTCCACTCTATACATTTAAACTGTCTATTAAATATTCTGTGTCCACTGTATGCAATAATAGAAATATTGTAATAATGATCAATGTAAAAGACTTAGCCAGGTATAATTATTTTTATTATTATATTAATTAGCCTATAGTCACTAAGTCTCTGGTCTAATGATGACTTCATATCTGAGTTATTTACTATAATCTTGAGCTCAAGCAATGTTTATCAAGCACTATAGGGCTGTGCTAGTAAATTTTTAACAACTGGGCTCTCCAGGGAGGAAACAAAACAAAACAAAACTATGCACACACAGTTTTAAGTTTAATTTGTGGTTTTAGCATTTTCTTCTGTCTAGACAATCAACAAAATAATAAATCAAACTAACATCTGTAGCAATCGATTTCTGAGGTGTAAACATTCACATTGAAAATTTAACAATAGGCTATCCATAAGCCAGTTAGAGCTGGCTCCAGCACATCCCCTGCTTGGGTAACTTTTGGTCCCTCCTCATTAGGCTAATTAGTTGCAGCTCAGTGACTAAGCAATGAGTGTTTTCCCTGAAAATCAAGAGGTGGGTCCTTACTCAGAATTACAACATGATTCAGTCACAAGGATATGAGTGGCTGGATTGGAATCCTGAGCCACTCAAGTAAACTGAATTTCCAGGCTCTTGACCTGGGAAATCCTTGGATTTTGTGCAAGGCTGTTGTTACAGCTCCAGGCATGAAGTTTTTAGACTTTGATTTCTTTTTGCTACTCTAAAATATTGAGAGTACAAGGGCTGAATTGTAAGTCATTTTGCATATAATCAGATTCTGGTCTTTTAGGACATTTTGGAATCAGGAGGCAAGAAAGTGAGAAAATAGGAGTAAGCCCTATATTTCAGGGCTATAAATTTCTTGTGACATTGAAAATTTGATGAAAACAAATAAGAATGTCAAAGAGAAATGAAGGATATAAACTGCATAATCATCATCATCATCATCATCACGACCATGGACATTTGATATACTGACTTTGCATGTATTTTTTCTTTAGCATCACAATTATCCCATTTTACAGTTTTTCCATGGCTCCAATAAGAGTATGTCAGGAATGAGATTGTAACTCAAGATTTCCTATCTCCAAATGCAGTGTTGGAACCAAATGATGCACCTTAGTTATAGAGAGCTAAATAAATTAAATTTAACATATACATAGACCATTAAGGTTTACAAAGCATTTAACCATTATCATGTCATTTCATCTTCACAACAACCTCAGGAGGTAGGGCTATGGTTATCTTCATTTTGCAGGTAAGGAAACTGTAGCAGATGGAAATTGTGTCTCTAGAAAATCCTTTGTTAGTATGTATCCAAGGCAATATTTAAACTCGGGTCTTGATGAATCTAAGTCTAGTGCTCTGTCCACTTCACTATCTAGTTACTTAGGGAAGAAGAAGCTTGTGATCAAATAAAGTTGTGTCATTGTGCAGTTTAGGGTCAATGTGCTAATCTCCCTATATCTCATACTCTTCTGTGTAGAATAAGAGGGAATTAGTTCAGGAGTCATGCTCTATATGGCGCATAAAGGAAAAAAGGGAAAGGAAACTTGAACTAGAAATCCATAATAGGAAGAACTGAAGAGATTTCCTAAATCCTTTCTTTCAAGACCCTTTCAGAAACTTGGGAAGTAGCCCAAATCAAGCTGTAGGAAGCAACTTGCCTGAGCCCTAATGTTATGGGAAAGGAGGAGATCCTCACATGAATAATAGACTCTGGTGAAATATTAATACATACCTCCTAGAAACCTTCCTTTATATTTCACTAGGTCCTCTTAGTTATATATACCTGGTGCAGGCCACCCCAAAACATCTCATCCAAATAACTGTGAGAATCTGGGCAATCACTAAACCTCTCAGTCTTGTTTCTTCCTTTATTAAAAAGAGGAGATTAGACAACGATATGTGAGGTTTCTTCAAACTCTAAATTCTGTGGTCCCGTGCCTTTTAAATTTGGGATTTTGAGACCCTAAACTATCTTGATTGCCTTTTTGATGAATTTGTTATTGTTGGTTACTATTCTGATGTCATTCCATAATGGTCCAAATACAGTTTGACCAGAAGTGAATTCAAGTTTTATTTTTGTTTGTTTGTTTGTTTTATTTTGTTTTGTGTTTTGTCCACACCAGTGAACTTCAATGAGGAAAGTAGTTTAAAGTCTTAGAAAGTTACTGTGGGTCCTGACATGTTAATACAGGTTCATAGATACTGTAATATGTCAGAATCAAGGTTGCTCCGAATCCAAGACTATCTCTCTGTCTTCTGCTTTCCATCAGTTTAAGACAGGTAGATCCACACCCCTCAGACCCAAACTCTCAAATCAACCACATGTCTCTGATTGAATGATTAGAAAATCCAAGACTCAAGGAGCTTATCTTTGGGGATGAAGAAAGGGAATGATGCACAAAATAGATATCATTTGGTAAATATTTGGCAATTGGAGAAAATAGCACAAAAAACACTTGGTGCATCTTGGGGGAAGGTCAAGGAAGGCTTCATTGAAAAGGTATCTCCTAATCTGAGTTTTGAAGAAATATAAGAATTCTAAGAAGTAGAGTTAAGAAGGGTTTGCATTAGTAGTATGTATTAGAATTCTTACAAGGTGCTAAGACAATGGAATTGATACAGAGAATAATTATCTAATTTAACATGGTTCATTATGATTGATCTGATCCTACGAGGAGATGTTATGGATCAGAACTTGAAACAAGGTACTAAGTGGAATTGAGGAGACAATGGTTAAATCTAATTTAGCATTGATTTAATTCTACCACAAATAATGGTTTTCTAGTGATGTAATGATTGGAGCATATAAGCAAGAAGTTCTTAGGACCAGACACAGAAGCCCACAAACTCACTCTTAGAGGCAAAGTCAGATTCATTCTATATTCCACCTTTGTGCTTGCTGGAGATTAGGAAGGAGCTAGAGTCTGAAGCTGGAAGAGACAAAGGACTAGCAGCAGGAACTAAGGAGAGAGATAGGTCTCTAAGAAAGCTAACTGGGCTATTTCAAAGGAGACAATATAGGATCTGAACTTTTAGCTTCTGGCTGAATTTGGGGTGATTATTACATTGAATTGAAACAAAGGCTGCCTCCAGAAGCTCCCAAGAAATCTGCTCCCAGAAAAGATTATATTTTAGAGAAGAACATTACAAGTATGGAGGAAAACTTGTGCAAGGAGTGGAGTTGAATGCTGAGTTGGGGGAAATGGTAGCATTCCAAACTGACTAGAATGTAGACTATGTGGAGAGGAACAAGAAAAAATACGCCTCAAAGAATACATTGAATTCATAAATTTAATATTTATGATAGACTGAGGTGTTTGTACTTTATTTGGTGGTAGGGAGCCACATAAGTTTTTTGAGCATTCAACTAATGTGGTTGCTTAGAAAGACTGTTTTAGCAGTGATATAAAGGATGGGTTGAAAAGAGGGAAAAAATGCAAGAGAACTATTAGGAGAATTATAAAAGTCCAAGAAAGAGAGGAGAAAAAAAGAGAAGACTGGGGTGGGGAGAGAAGGGGACAGATTGGAAGAGAAAATTTTATGGAAATATAAGACTTGAACAACTGACTAGATATGGAGAATGAAGGAGTAGGAAAAGAAAAGGATTACAGGGAAGATGGTAGTTTGCTCAATAGAAAAAAATAATGGAAAAAGTTTAAAGGAAAATCAAGTTCAAGGGGAAAATAATGGATTTAATTTTAGACATATTAAGCTTCAGTTGTCAATATAACATTTTGATGGAAATGTTCAGTACACAGTTGGTAAAATGTGATTGAAATTCAAAAGAAAGATTCGAGCTGAATGTACAGATTTGAGAACCATCTATATGGAAATAATGGAACTCTTAGTAGCTGATGAATTTATGAAGGAGAACAATGTAGAGACCGTGTGAAAATGCTCTAGAAAGAGACTTGGTGGGTAACCAAGCTTAGAAAGGGAAAAATAGAGGTAGCTAAGTGGTACAATAATTAAAGCAGGATATTATGATCAGAGAAGGAACATTTAGGGTTCAGAATTTTAGAGATAAATAGTCATTTAGAGATAAGATAATTATGATTTAATTGGTTTAAAAAGTGGTTTAAAAAGACTATGAGATGTGAAGATGATGTGTTTGATCTTGGAGGCCAGTGTATTTGATATACCCTCACATGTGTTTATATATGTAGCACATATGTGCACATTTATGCATAAATATTTGTGCATATGCATATGCACGCATATATACATACTCTTCATGCATTCAAATCTGACCTTAGACACTTACTAGCTGTGTGATGCTGGGCAATTCATATAACCCTGTTTACCTTACTTTCTTCAGTTGTAAAAATAAGTTGGAGAAGGAAATGGCATACTACTTTAGTAGCTCCACCGTCACAAAGAGTTGGATATACATATGTATCTCTGTGTATATGTATACACACACACACACACACACACACACACACACACACATATATATTTCAATTCCATTCAATTCATCAAACATACCAACTTCCATCTCCCATCTTCAAACATTACAAAAGCTGTCTCTCATGCCTGAAATTGACTTTCCCCTTACTTTCTCCTTTTGGAAACCACAGTTGCTTTTCAAATTCAATTCAATTTGAATTTGAACTGAAATTTAAAAAATTTCAAAGGGAAGTTCTATTTCCTTACTTGTGAACCCTTTCCTGGCCCCTCAGCTGCTAATCAAACCTTCCCTAAACTATTTTGCATATGTTGCATATGCATTTAAATTTATATATGCTATCTCCTCATTATAAAAGAAGATCCTTCAGAGCAAGCTCTGTTTTGCTTTTGCCTTTGAAATCCCAGCACATCAAACATAATAAACTCTTAATAAATGTGTGTTGATTAATTGAGCACTTACTTTGTTGAGGGAACTTAGGCTAAATCCAAATATATGAAAGTGAAGAGAGCAGAGCATCTTCTTATAAGAGGTTTAAACATAATAGGAGTGTGGGAGAAGTTCACTCTAACACAAGGAGAACATATAGATTGGGGGTCTAGCTTGCTATTGGATTATAGAGGAAGAGGTAATTACTTTGAGAGGGGTGAAAGAGATTAGGTAAGACTTCATTGATGACATGTCACTTGAAATGAATCTTGAAGGATGGCTAGGATTTCAACAAATAGATAAAAGACTATTCCAAATTTGATCAAAGACAAAAACAGGCAAGGAAAAAAGCATGAGGAAATGAAGTGAAGAAAGAAGGAAAAATTGTAGAGATACTCTGAAACATAGAAAGACAAAAAGTATATTATGCTGGAAGGATAAAAATCCACTGAATCAATAAATCAATCACTCTACCCTACTTAAAGTGACAGATGAAAATACCTTAATTCAATCAAGGAACAGAAATATGAACTAGATATAAAAAAGATCTTGATATCAACCAATTGAGTTGATAATTCAATCAGTTGAATTGAATCAATAAATAAGAAGTTCAAAAAATCTTTGAAAGTCATTACAGAAAAAAGTGAAACTATACAAGAGGTCATGCCCTATAGGTATGAAACTCTCAGGGGCTGAGACAGATTCATTCCATCATCCACCTTTGTGGTGATTGGAGGCTGAAGCACAAACCTTTGGATTCGGAGAGATTCAGAGGGCAGAGAAGAAGGCAGGAGCTCAAGCCCCCAGGAGCTCAAGCCCACAGAATCAAGGAGAGAGATAGGCCTCTAAGAAAGTTAACCAGGCCCCAGGAGAGGAGACAAGACTTGGAAAGAGACAACAAAGGATTTGGACTTTAATCCCTGGCTGCACTTGTGGTGATTACTGAACTAAAATGAAGGCTGCCTCCAGAGATCCCAAGAAATCTTCAACAGAGAACATTACATTTTAGAGAGAATATTACAAGCAAGTGAGGTGGAATTGATTGAAGGTGAGAGAAAGGATTCTCCTCCTCACATTTTTGACCAAAGGAAGACCTTTTTAAAGGCTTTTTGGACTTTTCATTGGAATCCTAGCAACATCCCTAGAATAATATACTGACAGTGTCTTCTCTGGAAGCCAAGGACAAACTAGAAACATTGAGAAAAAGTTGTGTTAGGACTCTATAAGAGGCCTAGCCTAAAAATATTTAAGGTAACCAACTTAAGGACTCCACAAAAAGAACTTCAGGAATTGTAAATTATTCCTTTTGACATGTGTACTCTATGTTTAATCCAATTTTCTCTGAATTCTATATTTATTGAGAAAAGTGTGTCATTGACTTTTTCTTTGTTAGGATGTGTGTGATATTTTGTACCAACTGTTTAAAGTATTCTTTGTTCTTTTGGGAGCTCTATAATCCTTAAGCTGTTTCTATGTATTCTATTTTTGAGATCAACATATTGTTCTTGTATAGATATCATATTTTCTTTTAATGTTTTTTTTTAATTCTCTTCTTCCAGATTGTCTTTTGCTTCTGTATATTCCATTTCCAATCAATTTTTTCTTGTTTCCTTGATGAGATTTGCCACCATGAATTCAAGATTTTTTCTATTCTGTCAATTATTTTTGCTGGACAGACCATATATTCTGATTTCACAATTCTCATTTCTTTTTTAAGTCATTAAAGGAATATCCTGGCATGGTTTCAGGCTCTCCCAGGAGTCCAGAAGATCTTCTGCTTATTCAATTATTGATTCATTTTTCCATTGTATTGAAATTTATTCATAGATGTCTGAACTCTTTTACCTGATCTGGATCTGCTATTAATAAATTTCCTGCATATATTCAAAATCTTTAACTGAGTTTATTTCCTTGTGAGATCTTTGGTAATTTCTGTCTCTTTGCTTTTATTTTCTCTACTGTTCACTTTCTGACTCCCTCCATTTTGATGGTGATTTCTCTGAGGGCTAGCTCTCAAAGCAATTCAGCCTGTTCTCAACATGGGCAACATATAGTTCAAAAATCTTGGTCTTCCCCCCAATTGATTTCTAGTCCCAAATAGTTCCAGATGGATATTGTCCTCTTCTCTTCAGTTTTAGTCATACAAATACACATTTGTATCTTATACCTTTTCCTTCTATTCCTCCATTTTCTTGAGCAAATTTCTGGTGCTTTAAACTCCATGACACCAGGAGGAGGTTGGTCAGTATGCAGTTGAGTTCTGTTGCAAGCACATGATTCAGCATATTCAGCTCTGCTGCCAAGAACATGGTGGGTGGTGGGGGAGGAAGTGCTGAGCTAGTGTGTTAAAAGTTAGGTATTCTCTGTTGTTAGTTCATCAAATTTTTTTTTTAATACTGTTTTGATTCTTCTGGAGACAACTGAAATTATTTCATCCATTTTGCATAATTCTTCTTTTGGAAAGACATAAGAGGTTGTGAGGATTGAAGAAAATGTCTGGTTATTTATCTTGTTGTCATGTGTCCTGGAAGTCATGTTTCTTTGAAATTCTGCTTTTCATCTCCCAATCTAGCCCAAGAACTATTTTGAGAGACATTTCAGTCATTTAAATTCCTTATGCTTTAGTTTCTTCATCTATGAAATAGGAGTACCGTTACCACCTCTGCCTATGTCATGAGGTCTACAAAATCTAAGAAGAGGATATATGTGAATGCATTTGGGATTATAGAATTTAGAGTTGAAAGCAGGCTGAGACTTAAGACAAGTGGCTTACCTACTGTGACATGGTTAGTAAGAAGCACAAATGGAATGGAAGTTCCTAGAATAGAGGATTTCTTTCATTTTTTGAATTCCTTATGCTTAACACAGTGTCTGGTACCTAATAGGCACTTAATAAATGTTTTGTTGATTGATTAGTTTAAACTCAGGTCCTTTGGTTCCAAAATGTATCCTTTTTCTATTTCCTCTTTACTTTATAAAACACAAAGTACTATCCAAGTATGAGATACTATTGCTGTTCCAGCTCATTCTGGGCATCTTTCTAGGAGATGCTACCCAGACACCCTGTGGTCATGGGGATGAGGAAAGAACAGGAAATGAAGGGTGAGCAGGAGAACATTTTAGCATTTCATTCAGTTTCTGAATTCCTGGTGGGCTTTATCTCTACTTTTCTATCTTCATGCATTCAACAAAAAGACAGAAACACGAGAAAGAAAGATATACTAGTCTCATGATATTCAAGGAAGACTGAAGATAATAGAATTTTTTTTAATGAGACTGAGCTAAGTGTCTTTCTTGCATTCATTTCTCATGAACTTAAAATACATATAAATCTCAATTTAAACAAGTCTAATATATGAAAATTTGATTTACAGTTTTAAGAAATTGGGCTTTTCCTTTTTCCCAGAACAATGTAAGCATATAATAAATACCTTATCTGTCTGGCAAAGGGTTTATCTATCTAATAAGTACATGATCTAGCATTAGAATTTACCACAGAATACCTTTAAATGTTGATATTTTGCTTTGATTTTTAGTTTTTAATTATGCTGGACTATTTCAACAACAGATAAAAGGGGTAGAAGAATGTAGCCAAGACCTTGTACCAATCATAAATTGTAAAATCTCCACCAGCACCAGGATTGGAGGATGAGAACATTTAGGTGAGGTTGTGGCTGGGGAATAATGATGGTGCACAGATGTCAAGCTGGCCTTCCTTTGGCTCCATCACTGGACAATGTTTAGAAGAATGTGACAGGGAATGTTCAGGTAAATAAGAGTGAGAAGAACAGTGAGTCAGCTTAAATGGGATGGTCTGGTGTCCTTCTGCCTCTCCTCCTTGGACAGGTAGGCAAGAGCCCATGTGACTTTTATCTTTTCTGGATATGTGTGTGAAGGTCTGTGTTTGGGTCCTCTCTTATGCCAGAGCTTGGAGACAGAGGACAGCAAAATAGGAGATCTTGATAAGCATCAGATACTCATCATAGGGCTGTTTCTCTCATTCTCATTGGCTGAACTTAGTTCGCCCTCCCCTATTCCTAGACAATATAACCAGTGGTACATGATAAATTATAAATTCTTCCAGAGTGGGAACCACTGTGTTTTATCATCTTTACTTTTCCTATAAATTTTAACAGAGTTCTTTCAACATAGTAGGCACTTAAAGGCTGAATTCATGTTTAATTATCCATGAATGAACTCTCATTCTAGAAGTAAAAACCATTGATTTAAATGAACTGCCTGGATAATCTGTGGACTTACATTAAATCAAATGGCTCTTATTAGGAACATACTCAAATTCAACAAACGTTTATTAAGTTCCTACCACGTGACGATCACTGCAATAGCTTTTGGAGGAAATATAAAGATTGTTCCGACATTGTGAATTTTTATTTTTACTTTGTCTGATAGAATAATTATAATTCATCTCCTCCTCCTCTCCTCCTCCTCCTCCTTCTCCTTCTTCTTCTTCTTCTTCTTCCTCCTCCTCCTTCTTCTTTTCTTCTTTTGGAATCACCTGGTGCATAGTAAATCCTCTTTAAATCAAAACAAAACAAAGCAAAAAATCAGGACATGGTGTCTTAAGTGTCTATTTTTTCTTAATTGCAGCCTAATAGATGATTTGTAAACAATTGGTCGATAACATTTATTAGTTCTAGGTTCTATCTTAACATGATAAACACATAAGGTAAATGTGCCAAATGTGACCTGAGGTCTCAAAGAGAAAGAGTGATAGTGATTCGAGGGAACGGGGTAAGAATCAGGAAAGTCTTCATGAAGTAATTGGCATTGGAGCCAGGCCTTGAAAGGTGGGTAGAGTTTCAAAAGCAATAGGGAAAGTGGATAAAGGGGAAGGGGAAAAGCTTTGGAAGCTTGGAGAATGGTCTGATATCATCTACATCATTGTGAAATTATTCTTATTTTTATCTGCTGGATCAGCACTTGCAAGGCCTTGGGGGCCTCATTGTGAGGGACTCTTCTCAGGCAGAACTTTCTGTGGAAAAGCCATTAATGGATAAACATGATCACTCAATCCCAAGAGGAAGTCCTGTCACACATTTGCTCTTCAATCACATCTAAAGCATTTTGGACATTCTTCCAGAAGAATAGTGTCTGAGATTAGATCAGTAGCTTGTGTGCTTGGCCATCCCCAGCCCAGCAGGAGTCTCGTCCAGATCTCATATACAACAATACCCATTGGCTTCATCCCAGTCCTTGGACACTCTGTCCCCATCCTTGGATGCAATGGCTTTAATGTGACATCAGACACTTGCCACCCCAATGAAAGAATGACAGGAAAAGCAGGACAAAAAATCCCCGGAAACATAGGGAAGATGGATGTGGTACTTTTGTGTTCTTCAAGACTGGGTAAAGGGAATAAGATGAAGTCACTGTGTTGTAGTCATCTATTAGGTATTTAAACATGAATGTCCTTTAAGTAAATCTAATTAATTTGAAAGATAAAAAGGGATACATATTTACACTGTATTCTTTCATTCACATAAAGAGAAAAGCACCAGGTAGCTTCAAATATCAAGCTGCTAATCGGAAAATGCTATTGCATTTAATTGTTGTTTTATTCTGGCTCTACAGAGGTGATTTAGGTGCCATGAGTCATTGCAGTGGATTTTTAGTAGTATTCTGTGTATTTGAACTGTAGTTGTTGTTTGTCCTTTGTTCTCCAAGAGGACTAATAACATCACGAGGGTGATGACATGATTTGCAAGTAACTTGGATTTAAGTGAGGGAGGGCTGTGCAAAGCCACCAGCTACACTTTCTCCTCCAGAGCCATCAGGATCCAGTGGTAAGACATAAGTCAAGACAGCTAGTGATAGCCCTGGATACTGTGCGAGACCCTGACCTTTTGAGCTAAGGTCTTTTCCAGGACTCAGTCTGTCTGAGGTAACTGCCCATTCAATGATTAAAGGCTAGGTAAAAATTGAAGCAAAAGATGTGCCTTCCCAAAAGAATCAGTCTGGGAAAGGAAAACCCTCAGAGTTTCTGTCCAGAACAGAAATCATATTTGAACTATAATACAGTAGGAAGAGATAAATTCCAAACCTAATGAAGCTCTTTCTTAGGCAAGCTTTTGTCTTGTGAGCAACTGACTCGGTCCCTAGTTTTCTTTATTAAGCACATTTAAATTACTAGGATTCATTTGACAAATGTTTGAATGATATACAACTTTTTAGAGGTATGTTTATTTTATGAAACAAGATTCACCTTTCTTGGGAAGTGTAGACTTTCTCCAAAGTCACCTGTGATCTTGTTGTTAAGACCCCAAGCCTTTTGACAATCCTTACCTTTCTTGATCTCCCTATAGCAGCTAACCATCTGTACCTTCTGGGTATTCCTTGAAAATGTCTGGATTTGAAGGATAGTGCTCTCTCCTATTTCCCCTTTACTTGACCATTCCTCAGTCTCCCTTACAGGACAGTCATCTGTATAATGCCCCCCATTCCCATCCACATCCCAAATGTCAGGATTCTGCCTCAGGCCCTTTTCCCTTCTCTCCCCCATACTCTCTTGGTGATTTCATTAGATTCAATTGTCATCTCTATGGAAATGACTCATAGACCTACAAATCTAGCCCTTATTACTCTCCTGAACTCTATCTTAAACTCAGAAACAGAACTCTTGATCTTCCCCTTAAAATCATCTCCCTTACTTACAGTCATCCCTAATCAAAACCTAAAAGCATCTTTTACTCTTAGTCTCATTTACCTTACATATTTAATCAAATCATCTGTTGATTCTGTCAATTTTATTTCCAGAATAGCTTTAGCATCTATCCCTTGATACTTTAGTTCATACCCTTGGAACCTCTCACCTGGACTTTTACAATAATCTCCAAATTGTTCTACCTAACCCATGGTCTCATTCTATCATCCCATCCCTCCCTTTCCAAAGAAGTTCTTTATTATTTGTAGGATTAGATAGGATCCTCTATTTGGCATTAAAAGCCCTTTGCCATCTGTCTTCACCCTATATTTTTAGAATAACTCCATATTACTCCTCCTCACATGGGCTACTTTTAACAAAACCGGCCCACCTGTGTTCCCCTGCATAGCACTATTTCCCATCAAACCCTTGATGTTTCAGCTAAATTGTACTATTATCTATTCCCTGCTCAAGTATTATCCCCTACTATTTTCTGTCTACAAGTCAATTAGAATTTATTAAGCACCTACTATGTGCCAGGCATTGGGTTGTATGTTGGGAAGACAAAGAATGCTGAAAAGAGCCACATTCTAATGGGGGACCTCCAATCACATCTTGCCCTGTTGCTTTACTTTTGTGCACAGCTAGGATGAAATCTTCTTTAGGAAATCTCCTCTGGTCTTCTGGGAGTGATTCTTTCCTCCTCAATTCTTTTAGGTTACTCTCACCTCCCATGGGCACTCACTATCTTCTCATTTGTGCTACAATCTTGGGTGTCCATGCCTTATTCCTCTACGAGGTCATAAGATCCTTTGAAAGAAAAGGGACCGTAGTAACATTTATTGTTGCCATCTTCGCATCCCTGGTCTCTGACACAGAATCTTATCTGGAATTATATAGCATGCTAAGTGCTAGAAGAAGGCAGATAAATGGTGCAGTGGATAGAGCACTGTGCCTGCAGTTAGGAAAATTTGAGTTCAAATCCTGCCTTAGAGAACTTACTACCTGTGTGATCTTGTGCAAGTCACTTAACTATTATTTGCCTCAATTCTTCATCTGTAAAATGGAGAAACACTGGAAAAGAATAGCAAATCAGTCTAATATCTTTGCCAAGAAAACATTATGGACTTTATCCATGGGATCTTGAAGGACAGACATGACTGAATAAGTGCTAGGAGAGCTGTCATCAGTTGTCTTAGCTGAATTCCCTTAATCAGCAAATAAGAAAATTGAAACCTAGAAAAGGGAAATGACTTGTAAATATTTGTGAGACTGAGTTGAATGCCTTCTTATTAATTTACTTTTAGTCCAGGACTTGTTCTTTTCTCATAGGTTCTAATTCCTTCTTTGTACTTTATCACATCCTTAATTGTTTCAGTTATTTGTGAACCAGTCTCATCCCCCCATTAGAGGATAAGTTCTATAAGGGCAATTATCTTTCTAACTGCTAGCACCTCATATTATAATTTTTATATGTAGCAGGTATCTACTACCTCTCAATTTGAATATTGCAATTGTCTCTCTTTTTTAAAATTTTTATTTAATAATTACTTTATATTGACAGAATCCATGCCAGGGTAATTTTTTTTTTTACAACATTATCCCTTGCACTCGTTTCTGTTCCGATTTTTTTTCCCCTCCCTCCCTCCACCCCCTCCCCTAGATGGCAAGCAGTCCGTTATCTGTTGGATATGTTGCAGTATATCCTAGATACAATATATGTTTGCAGAAGCGAACAGTTCTCTTGTTGCATAGGGAGAATTGGATTCAGAAGGTATAAATAACCCGGGAAGAAAAACAAAAATGCAGATAGTTCACATTTGTTTCCTAGTGTTCTTTCTTTGGGTGTAGCTGCTTTTGTCCGTCATTTATCATTTGAAACTCAGTTAGGTCTCTTTGTCAAAGAAATCCACTTCCATCAAAATATGTCCTCATACAATATCGTTGTCGAAGTGTATAATGATCTCCTGGTTCTGCTCATTTCACTTAGCATCAGTTCATGTAAGTCTCGCCAGTCCTCTCTGTATTCATCCTGCTGGTCATTTCTTACAGAACAATAATATTCCATAACATTCATATACCACAATTTACCCAGCCATTCTCCAATTGATGGGCATCCATTCATTTTCCAGTTTCTAGCCACTACAAATAGGGCTGCTACAAACATTTTGGCACATACAGGTCCCTTTTCCTTCTTTAGTATTTCTTTGGGATATAAGCCCAATAGAAACACTGCTGGATCAAAGGGTATGCACAATTTGATAATTTTTTGGGCATAGTTCCAGATTGCTCTCCAGAATGGTTGGATTCATTCACAACTCCACCAACAATGCATTAGTGTCCCAGTTTTCCCGCATCCCCTCCAACATTCATCATTATTTTTTCCTGTCATCTTAGCCAATCTGACAGGTGTGTAGTGGTATCTCAGAGTTGTCTTAATTTGCATTTCTCTGATCAATAATGATTTGGAACACTCTTTCATATGAGTGGTAATAGTTTCAATTTCATCCTCTGAAAATTGTCTGTTCGTATCCTTTGACCATTTATCAATTGGAGAATGGCTTGATTTCTTATAAATTAGGGTCAGTTCTCTATATATTTTGGAAATGAGGCCTTTATCAGAACCTTTAACTGTGAAGATGTTTTCCCAGTTTGTTGCTTCCCTTCTAATCTTGTTTGCATTAGTTTTGTTTGTACAAAGGCTTTTTAATTTGATGTAATCAAAATTTTCTATTTTGTGATCAGTAATGGTCTCTAGTTGCAATTGTCTCTTAATTTGGCTTTCCTGATTTAAGTAAGTCCTCTACCCTTTATAAATTTATCGATGTGTTTTTCTTAAACACTCTTGCTCAATACAATTCAGTGGTTTCCTATTTCTTTGAGAATCTAATACAAATTCCTCTGCTTAGCAGTTAAAGCCCTTCACAATCTATTTCTAAACTACATGCATTTCTAGCTTTATGTTTATCCAAACTGAATTACTTGTAGTTACTACCAACATCATTCTCACCTTCTTGCCTTTGCACAGATTGTCACCCATGCTCCCTCCTCACCATCTGTCTCTGTAGAACTCTACATTCCTATTATTGTTCTATAAGAAACAATCAGCAGGATGATTTCAGAAAGACTTACATGAACTGATGCTAAGTGAAATAAGCAGAACCAGAAGATCACTGTTCACAGCAACAAGATTATGTAATAATTAACTATGATGGATTTGGTTCTTTTCAAAAATGAACTGATTCAGGCCAATTCCAATAGACTTATGATGGAAAAAGCTATCTGCATCCAGAAAAGAAACTGTGGGGACTAAATGTGGATAAAAACATAGTATTTTCATCTTTTTTGTTGTTGTTTGCTTGCTTTTTTTCTTTCTTACTTTTCCCCTTTTTGATCTTGTGTAGCATGATAATTTTTCTTGTGTAGCATGATAAATGTGGAAATAGGTTTAAAGAATTGTATATATTTAATGTATATTGGATTACTTGTCTAGAGGAGAGGGCAGGGAGGAGAGGAGAAAAACATTGGCAAAGGTTAATGTTGAAAACTATCTTTGCATGTATTTTGAAAATAAAAAGCTATTATTAAAAAAGATAATCCACAAAAAAACTCTACATGTCTTCAAAGCCCAGCTCAGGTACTATCTTTTACATGAGATTTTTCCTGATTCTCATCTTACCTCAACTATGGTGTCTTGGAGGCACATTAATTAGACAAAATAGCATTCAGAAGGAGTATGATATCACTTTCTCTACCCATAGAAGAATGGAGAAGGTGATAATACTGAGAACTTTTAAAGATTAAGAGCAAATACATGTTAACAAAATGTTTTTAGTCAAAGGTGAGGCCATGAGATCTGCTGCAAAATCAAGGATTTGGAAAAGGATGTGTTGTCACTTTAAGAGAGAATTTTATTTAGAATTTTTGTGATCTGATCAGCAAAGCATGTTCACTATGAATCACCTGCTAGACATGGAAATAGCTTACAATTGGCTTACAATGGTTCTAATGCCATTGTCTAGAATGTCTGGCAAGCCACTATAATTTATTTGAATGCCTTGCAATCCATCATAGATTTAGGGGCAAACCATGTCAGAGTGCATTTAGTCCAACTTCCTTCCTATTAAAGTCCATTTTCTTGACCTTGATAATGTTGTACATAAATTAATGAGTACAGTGATGTGCTACAGGTCCAATCATATTATCTTCATATTGATAATCTCCAATAACTCTTTATCAACTCTGAAATCAAATACAAAATTCTCTGACATTCAAAGTCCTTCACAATCTATTCCTTGATCTTGCCTCCCCCCTTACTCCTTTTTAATCTTATGTCTTATTCCTCAATCCAGTTTCTTCAAGTTCAGTGAAAGTAGTCTTCAAACTGTTGCATGAACAAGACACTATCTTTTGGCTCCAAATTCTTTCTCTGGCTGTCCCCATGCTTGGAACACTCTCCCTCCTCCACTCCTACTAATTATCTTCCTGGCTCCCTTCAACTTCCCACTCAACTTCCCAACTTCAACAAGAAGTCTTTTCCGACCCTTCCTAATTCTAGTGCCTTTCTTTTTTTAATTGTTCGCTATTTATCTTGAATATGGCTTGTTTGACCGCCATTTGTTTGCTTGTTTTCTACTCCAATAATTAGACTGAAAGCTCTCTTCAGTCATAAAGCCTCTTTTTGTATCCTTAATGCTTAACACTAGTGGCTGGCACACAGTAGGTGCTTAGTAGATATTTATTGGCTATTGCAAAGTGCAAAATATATATCCAGTCTTGAGCAGTTTAAACATGCAGGTTTATGGAGGCTGATGAAAGACAAATATTATTTCATTTTCTTTGGTCTGTGGAAGGATATTTGACTCAAGAGATACATATTGTAGTCCCAGTCTGTTGCTAACTCTCTTTGTAACTTTGGATACTTATCTTACCTTTTCTGGGCCTTCTGAGTTTCCTTCTGAGAATTTTACAGAGAATGAGAGAAAGGAGTTTCTCCTTAAGGTCATTGATGATGACAATAAGATACATTATATAGCACTTTACATGTGCAAATAATTTTAAAATATCACCTTATTTGGGTTTTATGAAAACCCTATGAGGCAAAGTATAAGCGAATATCAATGAGACAAGGATGAGGAAACTGATACTCAGAAACATAAAGCAATTTGTCTGTGATCCCATAATCAGTATATATTAGAGAGAGGACTGTAAACCAGAGCTTTTTGAGTCTGTCTAGGACTTAAGTGCTATGATGTTATGAAGGAAGATATAGGAAGATAATTCAGGTCATTTGAATAAGTCAATCAATCAATCAGCATTTGTAATCATCAATGACATTTTAGGTATTGTATTAGGGACAGATCTGTCCTTCCCATTCTCAAGAAATGTGATCAATGAAAATATTTTGGTCCCATTCTATAATCTGATCTTGTCATGGACATGCACATAATGGTATGACCCCCCCTCTCATATTTCCTATAATGCAACCAAGTGCCTTTTTAAAGAATTAGATATTTGCATCTTCTATGTTTTCCTTAACGACTTACTTTACCACTAAATTGCAAATCTTTTATAAGACTGATGTGACTTGCAGTTTTCTAAGTGCCAAATGACCACAAACAGCTCTTGTGAGCTTCTTCTTTGATTAAAAATAGATTTTCTTCTAGTATATTTTCCATGAAAAAAAGGGAAAAAAAACCAACAACCCCAACCACAAGACTTTAAAGTCACTCATCTCTGACTATCTTTCTTTGGTATGATGTGGTAAGAAATCAGGAGCCCTTGTTTGCTCCAAATTCTAGTTTTCTCTCTTGCTAGCTGGATGACCTTGAGCAAAATACTTCACTTTTCTGTTCTCTCCAGTTCCCTTTTCTATAAAACAGGGGTGATAATATATTACCTCATAGTCTGATGACTGTGAGATCCATGAGAGCAGAGACTTTTTTGTTCTTCACCTTTCTTTGAATCTCCAAGACTTAACACAGTATCTGGAAGATAGGTGTTGCTTAACAAATTCTAATTGATTCTTATAGCTCATATTTATATAGCATTTAAAAGTTTGCAAAATGTTTTACAAATATTATTTTGTGCCCTCACAACAATCCTGGGAAGTTCTATCATTATCTCTATTTTCCAGATGAAAAAGTGAGGCAGGCAGAGATTGTGATTTGCCAAGGGTCACAGAGAATCAGCACCAAATTAAATGTTTGTAATACCCTAGGAAGATGTGAAATATTTTTCTTCCTCAGGCTTAAAACCACATGATCTAGATTACTCACATAAGTGTCCAAATTTACCAAAAATGATTTCTGTCTAAATTATTGGTACATGCTCCAGGGCCCTCTTATTAAGTTGAGGGGGAGTCTTTCTCCCCCTCAAAGATCCATTTAAAGTTTATCAATTGTTTTGAGAGATACTAGATTAAGGCCTCAATTGTGGTCAGTTCCTAATTTTTTTGTCTTCTAGCTATAACACCTGGGCAAATCACTTCAGTGCTGATGAACCTCAGATGCCTCATTGTTAAGATAAGGACAGTAATACCTTCTTATAGAGCTTTTTGAAGATTTAGAAATGACCTGGATTTAGGAAAACTGGGTCAGACCCCACCTCAGTCACTCACAAACCACCTGACCCAGTGAGATAATATTTGCAAAATGCTTAGAACAATGCCCAGCACATAGTAAGCACTTAATAAATGCTTATTATCACCTCCTGCCAGGTAACTAAATATCTATCTGAGTTTCCTACTTTGTTAGTAAGATGGGGTTCTATTAGAAACAACCTAAGGTCCCTTCCAGCTTAAAGTACATAATCCTATTGATAGCTTTTATTTTCCCATCACATTCTTCCAAATCTACCCTATCCACCTTGAACTCATGAGCTATTCCACATAGCAAAGATGCAAAAAATAAAGAAGGAAAAGAGAACAACAGACTTAGTCTTCTAAATATTTTTGTTTGTCCTTCATTCTCAAAGAGGACCATGATATTAGGGAAGTGATGCCGTGACACACAAATGAATTGGATTTAAATGAGGGAGGGCTGTCTAAGGTCCTCTGCCTTACTTTTTTCTTCCAGAGCCATCTGGGCTCAGTGGCCAGAGACAGATCAGGATGATGGAGATGGCTCTGGATTAAGTGGAAAACTTTGGGCTTTTTAAGCTAAGAAATTTCTCAAGTCTCACACTGAGACAACACCTATTCAGTGATTAAGATTAGGTAAGAAATGAGTCAGTTGCTTTGGGTCCAAGAGTTAGCCACCCCAGGGCTGTTCTTTTATTGCCTTTCCCTAATTCATGTAAACCTTTCAGTGTCAAGGAGATAGGGGTGAGCAGTAAGCATTTTGGAGGATTCCACTTTATTCTTTATCCTAAGAATTATATCTCTTAGGAATAAATATTTGTCATCACAAATGGCTAACAATGACTAAGACTTGAATTAAATGACCTCTAAGTTTAAACCTTTCATCTCTACGTGTTTGATACTATCATTTTTTCTGTTATGTTATTCTCTGATGGGAAGGTTGTCTGATGGCAAGACTATTATAAATTCTTTAAAATTTCTTCTTTATTAGAATCAGGTTTCAAACAACAGCTTCCCCTTGTTAATTTCATCCTTCAAAAAGCAGAAGCATCTTTAAGGCAAATCATACATTTATGATTTGATTTGCTTTTCAATTTGGTAGAAATGGAAGGCCAAGAGATATTTAGATAGTTAAAGTCCATGGACATAGCTTGGAATTAGGAAGACCTAAATTTGAATTCTGTCTCAGATACTTATTAACTTCTCTCTGTGTCTCATTTTCTTCATCTGTAAAATGGGGATAATGACAATACCTGCCTCATAGGTAACATGTGTAAACATATGTAAAAAGTGCTACACGAATGCTACCTATTATTGTTCCAAGTGCCAGTCATTAATGATTAGGATCCAAAAAGTGAAGATTAAGTAATTAATATTTGAATAGCACTCCTAGAACTCCAGGTGGACTTTCTATTCAAGAACATCTTTTAGAATTCCTATAGATATACTTGTTTAAATAACACACCACTTGCCTACTATTCTCAACACACAATTTTGGTGGGAAAGTGAAGAGAGGAGAAAAATCTCCCTAATAGGAATTTTCTCTTTTGTGGTTACACTAGAACAGCAAAACTTTCTTAAATTCTGTGTGTATACACATGTGTAAGTGTTTTCATTTATGTATAACCTATAAAAGTTGTATATCATCTTAGGGAGAGGAGAGGTAAGGGAGAGAGGGGGAAATTTGGAATTCAAAAAAAGTTTTTTAAATGAATGTTAAAATCTGTCTTTATATGTAATGAAAAAAACTATTTAAAAAAGAGAATACACACACATATGTATCTATATCTATATAATCTATAATATATCTATAAAGCTTCCCCATGTTTGGCAGAGCTCCTGACATGTTTCTCTCCTATATTAAGTATGATATTTAGAAAAGGGTATGTAGGTCTAGGCAATGGGTCAAGGGACCATTCTACAAGCAAGACTGTGATGAATTAAAATGCTCAAAGTTTATTTTGAGAAATATGAAATGAAAATGGAGGTGCAGTGAGAAGAAAGGACAAGAGATAACATCGTATCCCCTCCCTAATTAGCAGGTCGGAAAGCTCACAATGGAGATTGAGAGCAAGGTGCTGAACTGTTATGAGCCAGAATTCTGTACTTAAAACAAGGATTCTTACAAGGTGTTAAGTCAGTGGAATTGATAAATACAGTGGCTATCTAGTTTAGTATGGTGCTTAATAGTTCTCTAAGTTCAGTATGATTGATTTAATCTTACAACAAATAATTGGCTTCCTAGTGATATAGTGATTAATTTATACTCAGTGTAGAGCATATAAACTGAGACAAATTCAGCCAGACCCAGAGTCAGATTCATTCAGAGACAGATTCATTCCATCATCCACCTTTGTGGTGGCTGGAGGCTGAAGCACAAGCCCTCAGATTCAGAGAGGATTCATTTACTCCATCTCACATCACTGTGATGGCTGGCTTGTCTTACTTAGCTTCTCCACTGAAACCAAGACTCCAGAGACCTCTAAGAAAGCTAGCTGAAGCCCCAGAAAAATAAACTAGATTTGTGAAGGAGATAATAAGGGATTTGGACTTTAACACCTGGCTATTCTTCTAGTGATTAATCTGCTTAAATGAAGGCTGTTCCATAACCTCCAGAAAACTAACAAAGAATATTACTTTTGGCATCCAAACATGGGACTAAGGATTTAAGTCCGCAATCCTAACACAATCTTAAATTCAGTGAAAAAGTCTCCATGACCCAGCAAGTAGGTTATGTACAAAAACAGACAAGAATGAAACTTTGTTAAGGGCTAAATTAGTATTTCAGCTGAAATGGGACAAATGTTTAGAAAGGAGCCTTTTCCACCTCAAGGAAATTGTGTAGAAAACATGGTTAGACTGATAAAAAAACCAAGGTTTGATTATAACTTGGGAGAAGATCATTGGACTTCTAGAAATATTACAGTACTCTTCTCCTTGATTCTCAAAGGAAGAAGAATTAGAAGCAGACAAGTGGAAATTAGTAGCAGAGCAACTATGTGAATATTACAATGATAATGGTCCTAATTCAATTCCTAAAGAAACATTCTATACATATAACTTAATGCAATTGCCTTTAGGAAATTACATAGTTATAGAATAAGGAAAAAGAAGAAAGAACAGGAAGAGGAGGTTATTGAAAAAACAGTTGAAAAGGATGAAGAATTAGACAAATAAAGGAGTTAAGTACAATTCTGATGAAATTAAGGAATATGGTGCTTCACAGCAGGAGCCATTAGGGCATTCCCCATCCCCTGACCTACCCTCCTCAATTAACCCTTCTTGGGTGGAGAGAAAAGGAAGAGGGAGAGAGGTAGTGACAGGATCAGTACCACCTATGAAGCAGCCTATGACATGATTACAAAAGGCATTAGTTAAAGCTTAAAAAGAAGGACAGGATATATCTGATTTGATAAATGCATATCCTGTGATTGAAGAGTTTGACTCTTTAGGTCAACAAAGTAGAAGATACACTCATTTTGATCTAGAAATAATTAAGGATTTTAAAAAGGCTTACACTCTTTATGGGGTTACATTATCTTATGTTAAGATAATTTTAGAGTATTTGGCTTATGAAATCTTAACCCCTAGTGATTGGAAATCTATAGCAAGGACATGTTTAGAACCTAGACAAAACTTGTTGTGGCTTTCAGAATATAGTGAATTATGTAGAATACAAGCTGAACAAAATAAGCAAACTGGAGTTAATATACAAATCATCTTTGACCAACTAGCAAGTAAAGTCACTATGCAGACACTTCAGTACGGATAAATTACCTTTTGATAGCATATGGACAAATTGCTGCTATTTCTCTAAAAGTATGGGACACCCTCCCAGGAAAAGATAGAGGGGAAGCCTTCACAAAAATAGAGCACAGTCCAAATGAACTTTTTGCTGATTTTGTGAGAAGTCTGCAAACAGCTGTCATAATAATGATTGGAGAAAATTCAGCAACAGGAATCATGATCAAATAACTTGCTAAGGAGAATGCTAATGAGGTTTGTAAAAGAGTAACATTGAGACTACACAAGGATGCTCCATTAGAGGAGATCATAAGATGCTGTGCCACAGTGGGCACAAATGCCTTTTATACCCAGGTTATGATGCAGAACATGGGAAGACAGAGTCCCTCTTGGCAAGGGACTTCCAGAGAGATTCGTCAATGCTTTCAGTGTGGTAAAGTAGGTCATCTAAAAGTTAAATGTAGGCATAGAGACAGAGTGAGAAGACAGGGTGAGAGAATAAGACCCCAAACCCCATGTACAAAATGCAACAAGGGCTTCCACTGAACCTCAGACTATATATTGACCCAAGGAAACTAGAGGCAGGACCCAGCTCCAAGACCACAAACAAAAAACAGGTGGGGCATGATGGCAGCCAAGGTTACACACAGAGAGTCTTTAGAAGTTCAGGATTGTGGTATGATCAATCAGCAGAGAAGCAATCAGATGGGAGAAAGGGATTACATGATCAATCAGCCAAAAAGCAATCAGATGGCAGAAAGGGATTACAATTGGGGAGGATACAGGCTTTTTAATCCAACAGAAGGGCAGTGTCCAGTGCAAGCAACTCCAATATAATCTCCAGGTAATATGGAGAGATCCAGAAAGTGGTGAATGGAAGGGACCAGATAGGTGACTACTTGGGGGAAAGGGTTTGCTTATATCTCTACAGATGGAGAAGGAATCAGATGGGTGCCAATGAGCTGTATTTGCCTTGTCCATCAGAGAGAGACAGAAACAGAGAAAAAGCTCAAAACAAAAGAGAAGAACTAAAAAATAATCTGACACTGAAAGAGCATGGCTGATAATGAGACTGTTACAGAACTTAAAAACCCAAAGGAATCATGAGATTCCTTGAGATGAAAAAAAGTTGATAATACTATTGCAGAACTTCAAAACCAGCAGAGATCATTGGATTCCCTGAGACATGATAAGACTGATACAGGATTTCAAAATCAGCAGGAATTATTGGATTCTCTGACACATGAACTAATGGACAATAGATTGGTTTTGGACTATTCCTAGGACTTATGTTGATTCATGTTGTTTTTTACATTACTAATTGATTGCTGTATTGCTATGTGCTTATATAATACCTCCCATGTTGATGGATTTATGTATACCTATTTCAAGTGAGACCCTTCAGAAACCCACTGATCTGGTTTGATTCCTCATTTCCTTTGATGTTCATCTCCCTTCCTGAGACATCTGGGAGGGCATGATCACCTCCTCTTTTGGTGTTTTCCACCCCTTTTTTGAGGAGTCAGGCAAGGCATGATCACCTCCTTTTTGGGGTTCTCACCTCCTTGAAAAGTCAGGGAAGGTATGACTACCTATGTCCTAAAACAAAAGAAAGCTGGAGATATTATGGGCCAGAACTCTGAACTTCAAACAAGCATTCCTACAAGGTGCTAACTTAGAGGAACTGATAAAAAATGGTTATCTAGTTTAGCATGGTGATTAATAGTTCTCTAGTTTAGTACATGTACTTAGTACTTAATATAGTTCTACAAGATTCATATCTATGATAATGTAATTATTAGAGACCATATAAGCTGGGACAAACTCAGCCAGAGCGAGAGCCAGAGAAGCCAAGTGGACTGGAGGCTGGAGCTCAAAGCTCTTGGAGCCAAGGAGAGACAGATTCATTCCATCATCCACCTTTGTAGTGGCTGGAGACTGAAGCACAAGCACTTGGATTCAGAGAGCCAGATTCATTCACTTCATCTCACACCACTGTGGTGGCTGGCCTCCTGCACTTCCCCCACCAGTCTAAAAGGCTCTTCAGAAAGCTGCCCAGCATCAGGCAAGGAGACAATCAAGAATTTAGACTTTTAATACTTGGTTATTCTTGTGGTGATTAATCAACTGAAATGAAGGCTGCTCCCAAGACCTAGAGGAAACCAACAAGAACATTACACTGAACCAGCAGCCTGGAGAAGAGGATGAAATGACAGAGATGAACAATCCGACATGGGTTCTTTTGATGTACTTACTATTACCGTCTCCATTTTATTGTTGTTGTAATGTCATTTTTCAGTTATCTCTCTCTCTCTCTGTGACTCCATTTGGAGTTTTCTTAGCAAAAATACTGGAATTATTTGCCAATGCCAACTCCAGTTTATTTCACAGATGAGGAACTGAGACAAACAGGGTTAAGTGATTTACACAATAAGTCTCTGAGGTTGGAGGTCTCCTGATTCTTGAGTCTCCTTCTACCACTATGCCACAAAATTGCCTCAGAATAATAGTTATTAGTATTTAAACTTCAATAATAATTACTAGTTTCTAAACTTTAAGGTTTGAAATGCATTTTAGATACATTACTTGCTCTAGTTAAATAGGTGCTGTTATTATCCCCATTTTATAGATGAGGAAATTGACAGTAGAAAATGATTTGAGCTCAGCTTAACCAACTCCAAGTCTAGAAATTTATCTACTGAGCCATCTACAAAAAGAAAAATGTTTGGCTTACTTCACTACCTACTCTCTTTGTCTCAGACTGACCAAGGGAAATGAGGTAACATGTGTAACATGTACCATGTAACAGTTCTCAGAAATTCAATACTGTGCAGAGCAACAGCCCAATCCTAGATGCCCAATAATGACAATTGTCTCCTCGGTTAGAAAAAAAGGAACTGAAAGTTCCAATCTGAGGGGAGCCAACGCTAACTCTAAATATTCTCCAAGCATGAACAGATCAGTTCAGGTTAAACACAGGGGCTGGTAGCATTTCTTTGTGATCAGGGGCTGTACTCATGAATATTCATTCATTTTAAAAATTTCACTAACTTTTGCTATTTTTGTGATCTTAAGAATTTTGCTTTATGAATTTAAAACATAAAAAGGGTTCATAAGCTTTACTGGACAGCCAGAAGGGTTTGTGTCACAAAAATAATAAAGAATCCTTTCTCTAGATGTCTCTACTTGTCTGTCTCTTCTCCCTCCCTGGAGGTAAAGGGTCCTGATTTAACCCAGAAGGCATAAAAAGTCAAAGGGAAACAGAGTAGCCTAGCATTATTCTCTTTATTCATTCTGGCTCTCCTAAAGGAGGACTCTTAACAAAAGCTATGTTTGAAGGGTGCTGTCATTATTTTGCACTCATTTAGAAGGATACTAAATCGATCTAGTCATAGATGAGTATATGTGTGTGTGTATGTGTATGTATGTGTGTGTGTGTGTGTGTGTGTGTGTGTGTGCAAAAAGGGCAGGGAGGCTCGAGTCAGAAGCCTCCCTTTTCAGGATGGTTGGTTTAATGATAGTAATATTTCCCCAGTGATAATAAAATATATGTATACGTTTGGCTTTACAGCTAGAACTAAATCTATTCCTGATTTAAAAATGTAATTTTATACAGGTGCCACAAGATGCTTCCCAAGAATATCCTATCACTAGAAGAAATTTTGGAGGTTATTTGGTCTAATCCTTTCATTTTACAGATGAGGAAACTGAGAACCAGGGAGGTTGTCATGTGGCAAAGGTGTTGCCTTTAGATATTATTATTTGAGCTCAGGTCGATGATTCTAAGTTCAGAGTTCATTCTATGACATAATAATTTTTAGTATTTTTTCAGATTATTCCTTCATGTTCAAATAGTCTACACATTCTAACAGCTTTCTGTCATATCAAAATATTTTTTCATATCTGTCCTCTCCCTTTCATTTCCCTTTTCTAATATTCTGGGGGTTTCTTTGCCTTCAGGATCACTCCCTGTTATTTGGGGCACTTCCCAGATTAACCTTCTAATGACACTGTTTGTTTCATGTTGATTCTCCAATTCAAAACCTTCTGTGCCTCCCTATTGAATTGGAGTCAAGTCACTGGAGAACATTAATGAAGAGTTTAATATTACCCAAGAAATTAAAAGTGCCTTCAATGAGTTAATTGTACTTCACAATGGTTAAAATAATAGTGTCTTCCACTCGTGTAGCCTTTACAGCTTACAAATCACTTTCACATTTCTTATTTCACTTGAATTTCACAATAGCTCTGTTGGTATTAGTATCCTTATTTTTGCAGATAAAATAAATAAAATTTAAAGATGGTAGATGATTAGCTCACATTCACATACATGGTTAATAAATAGCAGTCCTAGACTTTAAGCCTTTGTCCACTCCAAATCCAAGGACTCTTTCTACCATACCACATAGATTAGGAGGGTGAACAAAAGGCCTTTATCAGAATTGAACAGTCCATCTTTCTAAAAAAATACTGGTCAATTCCACTTATTTATTAATTTATTTTTATTAAGGTTTATTATTAAGTGCTTACCATTTGCCAGGCACTCTACTAGATATTGAGGATAGGTATGTGTATGTGCATCCCCTTCTCTTCTGCTCCCATCCCACATGGGTTCCTAGACTCAAGGAGCTCACATTGTACTGTCAGTGAAATGAAAAGATGACCTTTCCTACCTACCTTTATGTGCCTGGAGAAGAAAAGGACAAGGGATAAGTCTGGAAAAGTCTACATTAGGACCAGAAACATAGGCACAAAGTGGTTGAGCAATCAAAAGAGAACACAATATGTTGTCATATAAAGTCAATAGATTAATAAGTATTAATGCTATTAATACTATTAGTATCAATTACTAATTCAGCACTTAGTATTACCTACCTACCCCCATATTTTTGTCCTCCAGTCAGGTTTTCCCCCCTCACTTGTGAACTCAATTCCAGTCATGTTCATTCTTGGACAGGGAACATGTTTGTGCTAGCTCATTATTGAGGTCACTCTTACTTCTGATCCAGGAAGGGGCTCATTGAATGTTGCCTTACTTAATTAATTCTTTATTTTAAAAGCTTTATTGATGCATTTTGCTTTTATCTCACATTCATGCTTAAACATGCCTTTTTATAAGACTATAGGTCTAAGATTTAAAAAGGCTTAGAAGCCATTCATTCCCTCTTCTCTCTTTATTTTACAGATAAGGAAATTGAGACCCAAGTAGACTAAATAAATTGCCCAAAGTCAAAAGTAAATAGCAAAGGCGATATCTGAAACTTTTAAAAAGTCCTCTGAGCCAGTGTTTCCTCCACTGTACCTTCTTGCTTCCTTTACCCATAGAGCCTCTCTTGAAACAAAAATTTTTGAAAATGAGAACTGAAAATGTTCAGCAATACTAAGTGTTGAATTAGTAATTGATACTAATAGTCTTGATAGTATTAATACTAATTAATCTATTGACCACTTTATATGACAACATATTATGTTCCGTTTTGACTGCTCAGCCTCTTTGTGCCTATGTTTCTGGTTCTAATGTAGACTTTTCCAGCCTTATTCCTTGTCCTTTTCTTCTCCAGGCACATAAAGCAGGGCTATTGACCTCTCTACACTGCTTCCCCCATCCCAGTCTCTGATCTAACTGGCCTCTTTGGAACTTCTTAACCATTATAAGAGTAGTTTGGAATTAGGAAGTCATCTTTATGAGTTCAAATCTAGTCTCATATCCTTACTAGCTGTATGATTGTGGGAAAGTGACTTAACCATAGTATACCCATTTTACATAATCCACTAGCATCCTCTGAAACCCTTGTCAGTTTTTTTTTTTCAAATGAAATGAAAATTAAATTGTGAAAAATCTCTAGAGAATCCTAGAATATTAGAGCGGGAATATTGTGCAGTGATCAACTATGATTGACTTAGATCTTCTCAGCAATACATTGATCCAAAACAATTCCAAAAGACCCAGGATGGAACATGCTTATCCACATCCAAAGAAAGAACTATGGAGTCTGAATGCAGACTATTTTCACTTTTTTTTTCTTTCTCATGTTTTTCCCCTTTTGTTCTGATTCTTCTTTTATGTGACTAATGTAGAAATGTGTTTAATATGACTGCATATGTATAACTTATATTAGATTGTTTGTTGTTTTAGGGAGTGGGGAGGGAAGGAGAAAAATTTTAAATTTAAAATCTTATAAAAATGAGTGTTGAAAATTATCTTTACATGTAATTGGAAAAAATAAAATACTATTAAGTGGGGAAAAATTAAAAAGAAGTGAGGATAGAAAAATATTTTTTATAGTATAAATAAAAAATTTGAACTGGGGGAAAAAAAGAAAGTTACTTAACCTCCTTTGCCTCAGTTTGCTCATCTGTAAAATGAGTTGGAGAAGGAAATGGCAAATCACTCCAGTATCTTTGCCAAGAAAATCCCAAATGGGGTCATAAAGAGTAGAACACAACTGAACAACAACAAACTAATTCAATAAATATTCAGTGAATGCCTAATGTATACAAAACAATTTGGAGAATCTAAAGATTGGTAGAATTTAAGTCTTATCCACAAGGAGGGTAAAATAAAATAAGGGAGATAATGCAATTAAATCTAAAACAAGAAAAGTAAAAAATGCAAGATAGTAGAGGAAAATATCTTATCTCATTAGGAAGACCAAGGAAAGCTTCAAGAAGAAGGAAAAATACAAGATAGGCTTTAAAAATTCCAAAGATTTCAGTAGATAGAGATGAGGAAAGAAGGAATAACGTATGTAAAGGCAAAGAAATGAAAGGTATGTGTGAGGAACAACAAATAATATAGCTTGGCTACAATTTAGGGTACCTTTAAATGAGTACTGGAAGATAAGACGGAGAAAACAGTTGAAGCCAAATTGTAGGAAGGGGGGCCTTGAATATTTGTATGTGTCATTTAAGCTTAATTTCTAGGCAAGGGAGAGCCTTTGCTTATTTTTGATTAGAGGAGTGATATGATGAGACCTATTATTTAGGACCATTGATCTGGAAACTGTATGTATCATGTATTGGGATAAACTAAATGTGGGAAGATCATTTAGGAGGTACCTCCAATAATTTGGCAAAGTATAAGGAAGGATCTGAACAAAGATGGAGGTAATCAGAAAGGAAAGGAGGAAGAGATGAGGAAAGAATTGTGATTATAGCACTGGGTAGCTGATTAGAATTCATGAGTCAGAAAGAGTCAGAGATGGCTCTGAAGTTTGGATGCTGAATGAGTGGGAGAGTTAAAATACTATAGCAGGACGAATAAGAGAAAGAAAGAGAAATGAGAGGGAGAAACGAAAAAAGAGAGAGACAGACAGAGAGAGGGAGAAAGAGGTAGGCAGGGAAAGGGAGAGGAGGAAAGAAGGAAGTCAGGTGGAAGGACTGGCTTGAGCATATGGAAGGATTGACTTCCTGTACTTATTTAATCTCCTTCCTAAAAAGGATCCTTGTCCTGCGGTCATTTCCTGCTTTACCCTCCCAATCAATCCTAGGGTCGTTGTTGGCAAGGACCATTTAATTTTAAGTTCTCTGCTCTCTCAACCTTGATAAATCAGGATTTCTAATCATCTATGTGTAGAACATGGAATATGGAGTGTGGAATGACTGGTTCAATTTGACATGCTTCCTCAGGGGAATACCGTATTTCAGGCATTGTCTGTGACATGAGTATGTTCCTAGAAGCTTATCATATTTCTTAATGGGGGCATTTTTTTTCTCTTAAGGAGTTTTCTTTCTTTCTTTTTTCTTTCTTAAATACAAAAAGAAACAACAAACAAACCCCACAGACTTGTTATTTTATTGGTGCAAAGAACTCCTAGTTAGAAAATTGCTTCTGTCAGTATATTTTATTCCTTTAAAAAATATATGCCATGGTAAAGGAATGTTGTTGGATGGAACTCTCCCAGTCTTCCAGGTGCTTAGAAACTGGGGGTGCTGAATGTTACATACACTGTCAAATAAAGTTCCTTTTATCATTAAAAAATAATAATAATAATAATAAAAAATATGCCAATTTAAACATGTTAATCTGTTTTGAAATGAACATTCATTGTCTCTCCCTCCCACTGACTCTTCAATTTAAAAGAACAAAAACCTTTATAACAAATATACATAGTCAAGCCAAACAAATTCCCATATTATTTCTATCTCGAAATGTAAATGTCATTGAAACTTCTTATCTTAAAGAACTGCTTGAAACACCAAGAAGTCCTGTTGCCCAGGATCGCACAGAAAGAATGTGTCCAGAGTGAAACTTGAACTACATCTTTCTTGACAAGTACCACAATATACACATAGACAAATACACAAATATGTATGTTATGAGTACATTGCGTGTGTCTGTGTATTTATATCTGTTTTTATCCCCATAGTACTTAGAGCCTTGAACCGTTTGTTATTTGAATCAGAAATTCTGAGTTTTAGCTGCTTTGTCCTGGGTGTTACTTTTTAATAAATCTGCACAATCATATTGGTCTCTTCACATACCAGTTTTCCCTATTTTCCCCATCTCTCCTATTCTCATTTCCTTTGCTCTTTATCTAAAATCAGAGTTCCTGAGCACAATTTCATAGTCCCTTCCCCAGAGGGAGAGTCCCTGGATCAAGATTATTCCAATGAAATAAATGTCTCTCTCTGAAGATCACGGAGTCAGACTGATTTTCCCTAAAGGATAGTTTTATATCAGACTAAGGAAGTTTCTGTCCCTGTTTACTCACCCCTATTAATCTCCTGTGTGCCTGTTCCTGCTCAGCCCAAGAATGGTATTCCCCTTTGGATGAAGGTGAGAACATTTGCTCATTCCAACCTGCCAATTTTTAAGCTGTTGTTTGACAGACTCTGACGTCAGGCACATGGTTTGGACAGCTTTTTGAAAGGCATGTCTCCACATAGTTACAGAAGGAAAAAGACTCTTGGGGAGCAACAAAGGAAGAAAGGTAAAAGAGGGGGGAATAGGGATGGGGAGGATAAAGAAAAACGGAACTAGGGAAGAGGGAGGAGATTAGAGATAGAAAATTTTGTGTGGAGGAGAGTAGTTGATATAATCCCACCAACTAATCTTGGAAGAGATCCTCATTTCCCCAAGACTGGAGTGGATCCAACTGGCATTCATTCACCACCTACTCCTTCTTCAAACCCATGTACTATGAATGCTTCCTTCCTCCCCCAGTAAGGATTTCCGCAGCATTGGTGGCCTAGAGCTCTGGGAATGTTTGTAGTGGTGTCTGAGTTACTTCTGGTTTTATAATCTCTCCAGCCTCCCACCCTTTCTGAACCTATCTAGCAGAGTTCCAGGGATTACCTGAGCTGTGAAATTAAGGAAAGACAGAACTCAGGGAGAGGGAAAGAAAAAAATAGAGACAGGTGGGAGCAGAGATGAAGATTAAGAAGAGAAAAAATGAATGATTGGGGTCAAGAAAGACAAGGAGAAAGTACAAAGTTAGCAAGAAGTAGGAAGTTTTCTTCTAATTGTGGTATGTGAGAAGAATATAGGAAGGTAGAGAGCTGACATCTGGGAAGAGTCCCTCATAATGGAAATGTACTGAAGGAGGATTGAGCATTCACAGATCAAACTCACACAGACAAATACCCTCAAAAATAATCATTTTGAGGTAGAACTATATCAAATTTAACAAGGGAAACAAGGGAAAGGTGGGAGGGAAAAGTTGAGAAAGAACAATCCTGGTGGTAGTTCCAAAGGAGAAAAAGAAAGAAAAGAGAAAGAGGAAGTGAGAGGAGGAAAAAAGAGAGAAAAGGAGAGAATATAAGACAGTGCCAATCATTTGGAAAGTAGCTTAAAAATTTGTGGTATATGAATGCAATTAAATATTATTGTTCCATAATCAATGACAAAAGAAATAATTTCTGAGAACCCTAGTTTGAAGTGATGTAGAATAAAGTGAGCGGAACCAAAATAACAAAGCATGTGAGAACAACAATAGTGTAAAAAGAAAGAGAGGGAAGGAAAAAAAGGGGGAGAAACATGAAATCATTTGTTGCATATTATTCATGTATTATTTTATTATAAAATTATTTAGCTATCATGGTCCTGTAACTTTACTGAAAGTCCTTTGAGGACCAGGAAAAGGTGATATAGTCGAGAGTGCTGAATTTGTATTCAGTAAGTTCTGAGTGTGAATCCTGACCTTGGCACTTCAGGCTGTATGAAGCAATGGGTAGAGTGGTAAACTGGTCTCGGGAAGACCTGCATTCAACTCCTGCTTCAGATACTTATTACTTGGCAAGTTATTCCGTATGTGTCAGGTTTTCATCTCTCAGATGGGGGTGAGGTGGGAAAGAGGGTTGGATTAAGTGTCTTTTAAGATCTACCTCTAGCTCTAGATCATCATAATGATGATAATGACCCCAACATTTACAGTGTTTGCTATGTGCCAGGCACTGTGTCAAGAGCTTTACAATTATCATCTCATTTGATCCTTACAACAACTCTACAAAGTAATTCCTATTATTACTATCCCCATTTTACAGATGAGGAAATTGAAGTAAACTTGCCTAAGATCATACTAAGTGTTCAAAATGGAAACCTTTATCCATCTCTAATTCTGGGGCTGTTCTGTTTTTCAAGATTTCTCTTCAAGGATCACTGACAGTGGTTCAGAAATCATACCCTCCATTTCTTTCTATTCTTTGCATAGTTGCACTAAACTTGATTACTTGGATTATAGTCCTACCACTTCCTTACTTATTTTGGGTTTCAACCATTCCTCCCTGGCTCAAAGATAATTTTTCTAAACAAAGAATCCAGAATCAAAGTAAAAGTTGAGAGATTTTGTCTTTTCTCCATATTCTCTTAACATCTTCCAAACCCCTTTGGGTAGTGATCATTTCCTGTCTTTAATCTTAAGCTTCCTTGCTCTTAACATATTTACAAAAGCTCTTCTCATTCACCACCATTCTCAACTAATCTGAGCTTTAGTTCTCCTGATACTTTTCTGACATACTATGCCAATATTTTATATCCTCTTCAATTATCTGCCTTTGCTTCCGTTTTCTCTATATAGAATTAAAAAAAATTATTTTAGACAGAATTTTCTGATCATTCTCATTGTCCTCTTGAGACAGATCTTTCATCAATTTCTGAATTTTGTTGCATTATCATCATTTTGTTCTTTAAGAACATATCACCTTCCTCTTGAGTCAATTTCTTCTAAATGTTTTTAGGTGATAGGATACTTATCTACTCTTTCTTTAAACTATTTGCATTCTCCTCCCCAAGAAGTAATGTGGATGACAGATTATACCTAACTATCCTCACCATTTTTAGCATGAATTCCAAATTAGAGTGTCCATCTCCTTAGCAAATTTACATCATTTCTAAGTAAGCAACTAGCTCCTCCTTGTTGGAGAGAATCAGGTCCAAAATAGCAATTCTGCTCATCATTTCCTCTACCTTCTGGAGACTGAAATGAACATTAATCCATTTTAAGGATTTATTATCTGCTGTTCTCTTGGCGGAGAGCAAATGTGTAGATAGCTGAAGTCTTCCTTCATTGTTATATTATATTTATGTGTCAGATTTATGACCTGCTTCCTGATTCAATCTTATTCAACAAACATTTATTACGTATTTACTACGTGCAAGGTCCAAGAGTTTGATGTTAAATAGGGTGCCTTACTTAGAAGGAGACAAAACAGATATGTACAGAGAAAAATAACAACATAATGTGCTAAGTCAGAAGTCAGAAGGACATCTGAGAGGAGATATCTGGCAGAGGAAAATTACACCTCAGCAGAGTGAGTAGGTTTAAAAATGTAAACTTTGAAATCATCTGAATTGAGGTGAGATTTGAAATCATGTAAATGGTGATGTCTCCACAGGGCATTGCCAAGTGGAAGGAGAAGAAGTATAAAGAATGAGCCCCGAGCAACCACTCATATTTGTTTTCTTATCATATTCCATACAGAGTGTGTCTCTACTGTCCTTAAGCAAAAGACCCTTCCTCCTAATTTCACTAAGAAGTCGAAGGAATAGGGTACAATCTGATACATTCACTACTTTTCTTCTTTTCACAGAGCAAATATTTTCTATGTTTCTTTCTCGTTCCCTTCAGTTTCCAAAATGTTTTTTTTTCCCCCAGGGAGGTAAGTGGTGCAATAGATATAGTGCCAGATTTGCACTCATCTTCCTGAGCCTCAGATACTTCCTAGCTATGTGACCCTGGACAAATCACTTAATCCTGTTTGCCTCAGTTTCCTCATCTGTAAAATGAGCTGAAGAAGGAAATGGCAAACCATTCCAGTATCTCTGCCCAGAAAACCCCAAATGGAGTCACCAAGAGTTAGATTTGACTGAACAACAACAAAAATCCCTGTGTCTCTGTTTTCCTTCTTGTCTCCTCTTGGATTCCATAGAATCTTCTATCAATGGCACCTTTTTTCTTATTTCTGTAGTAATCCTTTGTCAAAAGATGGATGTTTACAGTTCAAGACAGAAAAAGTGTGTTCTTATCCAAGCGTTATAGGGGATGCTACAATGTCTGAGAGAAACCATCTCCTCTTCCTCTCAATTTAAAGAAGCTGAAATCTCTCTCTCTCTCTCTCTCTCTCTCTCTCTCTCTCTCTCTCTCTCTCTCTCTTTTAATAACTTTTTATTGACAGAACCCATGCCAGGGTAATTTTTTACAGCATTATCCCTTGCACTCACTTCTGTTCCGATTTTTTCCCCTCCCTCCTTCCACCCCCTCCCCCAAATGGCAAGCAGTCCTTTACATGTTAAATAGGTTACAGTATATCCTAGATACAATATATGTGTGCGGAACCGAACAGTTCTCTTGTTGCACAGGGAGAATTGGATTCAGAAGGTAGAAATAACCCCGGGAAGAAAAACAGAAATGCAAGCAGTTTATATTCACTTCCCAGTGTTCTTTCTTTGGGTGTAGCTGCTTCTGTCCATCCTTGATCAATTGAAACTGAATTAGCTCTCTTTATCGAAGAGATCCACTTCCATCAGAATACATCCTCAAACAGTATCATTGTTGAGGTATATAATGATCTCCTGGTTCTGCTCATTTCACTTAGCATCAGTTCATGTAAGTCTCGCCAGTCCTCTTTGTATTCATTCTGCTGGTCATTCCTTACAGAACAATAATATTCCATAACATTCATATACCACAATTTACTCAACCATTCTCCAATTGATGGGCATTCATTCATTTTCCAGATTCTTGCCACTACAAACAGGGCTGCCACAAACATTTTGGCACATACAAGTCCCTTTCTCTTTTTAAAAATCTCTTTGGGGTATAAGCCCAGTAGAAACACTGCTGGATCAAAGGGTATGCACAGTTTGATAACTTTTTGAGCATAGTTCCAAATTGCTCTCCAGAATGGCTGGATGTGTTCACAATTCCACCAACAATGTATCAGTGTCCCTGTTTTCCCACATTCCCTCACATTCCACATTATCTTTCCCTGTCATTCTAGCCAATCTGACAGGTGTGTAGACACCATTATCTTAATTTAATTGTCTTAATTTACATTTCTCTGATTAATAATGATTTGGAGCATATTTTCATATGTCTATAAATAGTTTCAATTTCTTCGTCTGAGAATTGTCTGTTCATATCCTTTGATCATTTATCAATTGGAGAATGGCTTGATTTCTTATAAATTAGAGTCAATTCTCTATATATTTTGGAAATGAGGCCTTTATCAGAACCTTTGACTGTAAAAATGTTTTCCCAGTTTATTGTTTCCCTTCTAATCTTGTCTGCATTTGTTTTGTTTGTACAAAAACTTTTCAATTTGATATAATCAAAATTTTCTATTTTGTGGTCAATAGTGATCTCTAGTTCTTCTTTGGTCATAAATTCCTTCCTCTTCCACAGGTCTGAGAGGTAAACTATCCTATGCTCTTCCAATTTATTTATAATCTCATTCTTTATGCCTAGGTCATGAACCCATTTTGACCTTATCTTGTTGTACGGTATTAAGTGGGGGGTCAATGCCTAGTTTCTGCCATACTAATTTCCAATTTTCCCAGCAATTTTTGTCAAATAATGCATTCTTATCTCAAAAACTGGGATCTTTGGGTTTGTCAAACACTAGATTATTAAAGTTATTGGCTGTTTTGTCCTTTGAACCTAACCTATTCCATTGATCAACTAGTCTATTACTTAGGCAATACCAGATGGTTTTAGTAACTGCTGCTTTATAATATAATTTTAGATCTGGTACAGCTAGGCCACCTTCATTTGATTTTTTTTCATTAATTCCCTTGAAATTCTTGACCTTTTGTTTTTCCATATGAACTTTGTTGTTATTTTTTCTAGGTCATTAAAATAATTTTTTGGAGTCTGATTGGTATAGCGCTAAATAAATAGATTAGTTTAGGTAATATGGTCATCTTTGTTATATTTGCTCGCCCAGTCCAAGAGCATTTAATATTTTTCCAGTTGGTTAACTCAGACTTAATTTGTGTGGAAAGTGTTTTGTAGTTTTGCTCATAAAGTTTCTGATTTTCCCTTGGCAGATAGATTCTTAAATATTTTATACAATCAGTAGTTACTTTAAATGGAATTTCTCTTTGTAACTCTAACTGTTGGGTTTTGTTAGTGATATATAAGAATGCTGATGACTTATGTGGGTTTATTTTGTATTCTGCAGCTTTGCTAAAGATGTGGATTATTTCTAATAACTTTTTAGTAGAGTCTCTGGGGTTCTCTAAGTATACCAAGAAGTTAAAATCTCTTAAGAGAAGTGAGCAAGCAAATGCTGAAAGGAAGAAATAGGAAGCTCTGTCAGGTCAGTGCTGCTGCAAGGGCAAGAGAGAAGGTAACCTATCCCTTCTAGAGTCCTCTTATCCAAGTAGTTTCAACCTCAGTTCTAATTGAAGAAGAAGAACTCCAGTTTTGAAATTGTGCCTTAAAAGTCCAACTTCCTTTCCTAGAATGACTTGTAAGCTAGACAAATTGTCTAGGGCTTTACTCATTGTGCTGCAGAAATAAAACTGGGTAAATCTATGCTTTCCTAGTTTGTTCCTCCTTCTATTCCTCTCACTCTCTACAGAGTTAAGTTGATTTCACCACTCTTTGTTTGCTTTCTATTTCATCACTTATTTTCAGAGAAACTATTCGCCCCTCTAAAATATTGTTGTGAACCTAGAAAATTATGTGTCCCTAGAAAAATTAAAGGCTTGATATAAACAAAAGAAATTTTATTGATACATATTTTATAAGGAGTTTAATTGATACATATTATATAGTTTCCAAATGCAGAGAAGAATAAGTAAATATAGACCCAATGGTCTTGAGATTAGCAGCCCTGGCTAGGAAACAGGGAAGAGAATTGGAATTAACTCCTTGGAAGATTTTATTTTTAGTGTCTTTGCTTTCCCTTTGAAATTCTGAGGGTAGGTTTAAAGAACTTCTTTCCACCTGGATAGGAGTGATTAGAGTGTCAGTGATTAGAGAGAAATTCATTAAAAAAAAGAGACCAATGAGAGGTTTATTGCTGTAGTCCAAGGAAGAGGCAATTAAGGCTTGGACTAGGGTAGAAGCTAAGTTAATGAAAAGAAATGACATTATGGGATAATGGAAAGGAAATTGGACTTTTAAGGCAGAGATACTGGGTTCAAAATTCTGATTTTATCATTTATTACCTAGCCATGCATAAATCACTTAATTCATCTAGGCTTCTACTTCTTCATCTACAAAATGAGGATATTAGATTAGATTGAGAATTCCCAATTGGGGTAATGTAACAAAGGGGTATGAAAAATATTTGGTAAATAGTTGTTATCCAAAATTAGTGTTAAGTAAAAAAAAAATTTGTAAATTGGAGAAAGAATGGTAGGTAGACAGAGACAATATTTAAGGAAGGGAAGAAGCATTATAGAGTATATGAAAAAATTGAAAAGAGACAGTTGAAAGAATATTTCCTACTGACCAAAAATCAAATTAATAAGGTTTGGAAATGAAAACTTTTTTAAAGTCAGTGACAAAAACTCAGTGAAAGATAATTGATCTCCTCAATAACCAGTCTCAAAATTCATTTCAAATTAATGATATTAATTTTTTTTATGAGCTATCCTATGGAACAAAGCTATCTTATTCTTTCTTGTGAAACCTTAATTGCATGTAAGATAACTTGTCACTATGAATTAGGATTCTCAGGCCTTTATTTGTGTGTATGATACACTATGGAGTCATTACAAATTCAATATTCCTTTATGTTCTAAGGCATTATACTAAGCAAAGAGAGGCTCATATAGAACTCCTCCCCTTTTTCTGGAGAGGCCTTTGTCATCTTCAAAGGAGCAAGGACCCTGGTTGCTCCACTACATTTCCAGTGCTGGCCACTGCTATTTCAGAAATGCATATCCCACATTTTCACTAAGACTATTTTCAGGTAAACTAGTGTCCTAAAGCAAAATCAGATATTGGACTAACAACTTTATAGTTAACTATTTTGCATTTATTTTGTTTTTATTCTATATTCAGGAGCTAGTTCTAACCAAGATTGTTAAATTTTTAGTATTAACATTTACATCTCAGAAATTAGCAAATGCTATATTTTGGGGCATTATTTATAGTTTTGTTAATTGATTAGACTTAAGAAAGTGTTAATAATACATGTTAAATTTAAAAGCATGTTAGCTGTACATTTTGCTCCCAGAGAACCAGGCCATTTCTGACTTTGTAGTTCCATTTGGGATTTTCTTGGCAAAGATACTATAGTAGTTTGCCATTTACTTCTCCAGATCATTCAACACATGAGGAAACTGAAGCAAAGAGGGAGGAGTGACTTGTCTAAGGTCACCAGCTAATAAGTGTCTGAAGCCAGATTTGAACTTAGAAAGATGAAGTTTAGTTCCAGAACGCTATCCATTGAGGCACCTGGCAGCCTGGGTATTCCTTATTATAATTAATATATTATGATTAACAACTATAACCTAGGTGTTGATTATTTACCAGCGTATCCGTTTGTAATCCTGTTCACTTCAGTTCTTCATTTCTAAAATGAGCTACAGAAGAAATGGCAAACCCCCCCCAACTTGGTTCACAAATAGTCAGATATAACTGAAATGACCTGAACTCTTGGAACGTCAGTGTTCTCATCTATAACATGGGAGAAATTTTGTGCTGCCAATTTCACAAAGTTATTGTTAATTCCACAAAATTAAATTACTGTTATTGTTATTACCTCATTCTCATATCTCTCAATTTTGGGACACAACATCCTAGGACACAATCCTGGGACAAATTATGTTATTACTTTATATTTAATGTTCTGTGGACTATGGAAAAAAATGCTTTTTGTAATTGAATAAAAGTATTAGAATCCAAGCTTATCCACCATGGTCTTATTGGTGCATAGGGACTGTGCATCCTTCGTCTTGTTCCCATGTCGTTTTGGTATCTTGAGCTGAATCTCCATATTTTGAAAGTTTTTTCATTTGGTATAACTTGCAGATTATGAACATTTGCTATAGCAACATCAATTAAAAATATTGCGTTTCAGTTTTTATGGATCAGTGTTGTGATAGGTGATTGTGGATAATAGTTCTCTGTAATAAAGGTCTATCTCTAAAGCAATTTATTGGTTTAGTTCTGAAAGCCATTTCAAAATCTATACTTATAGTATGGGAAATTCTCACCTGTTTTTTAATTATTGTTCTTGTTATTGTTAATTCTATGGTCGCTCCCACCTCTGGGATCTTGCCTCATTTATTTCCATTCCTCACTACCTGACTTTTCTCTCCCTACCCTTCATCCCTAAGGAAAGCTATTTTTAGGATAACTTAGTAATTGTCATATTCTGGTAGGGGGACAGTTTAGTTGTCCCAAATTTGCCTATGAAGTCTAGAGAGAGTCAGATTCCACAAGCTATAGCTTATCTCTTTTAAACATCACCATCCTGCCATTCTCGTATGTAAGCTCAGTATCATCCTTGACTCTTTCCATTTCCTCTTCCCCGCAGTTCCAATCACTCCCCAAGTGTTATCAGTTCTTGCTCTTCAATTTCCTTGATATTTCTTACCTCTCTCCCAGCACTCTAGTCAGGGGTTCTCATCATTTCTCATTTGGGCTGTTTTTAATGAGTTAAATGATACTTTTTGGGTTTTGACATTGCAATTCTCTCCCAAACTCTTTCCTTGTAATGAAGGAAATCAAAGCAAAACTGGCTGACATCATTGGCAATGCTGCTCCACATGCAATCTTTTCTTCTCATTTTCCCTTTCTACTAAAATGAGGGATGAAAGTTTTAGCTATCATATATCCCCCACAACCATGGTATTTACTTTGAGATTATCATGGTAATAATAATAATAGCTAACATTTACACAGTATTTTATACACTTTAAATACTTGATAGTCACAGTAACCTTGCCTTATTAATTTCCATTGCCCAGTACCTGAATCCTTTGCACCTTATCCCTATCTCATCCTTAGAGGAGTTTTTTTTAAATAATAGTTTTTTAGTTTTCAACATTCACTCTTGCAAAAGGGTGAACCTTTGTGTTCCATATTTTTCTCCCTCCTCACCTTCTCCCTTCTTTAGACAGCAAACAAACCAATATAGATTAAACAAGTCCAATTCAAGAAGTTTTTTTTATAGATAATTCAAGGCAGGTGGTATTATTATCCTCATATTCCAGATAAGTAATTGAGAGTTAGGGAATTTAAGTAACTTGCTCAGGAGCACACAGCTAATAAATGTATGAGGGAAGTTTTTAATTCTTGTCTTTGTGATTGAAGTACTCCAACCACTATGGCACCTTGTTAGGATTTTTTAATATTATCTTAGCTATTGTGTTTATTGTTTTCTTGAAGGTAAGATGGAGGGGAAGAGGTTCTTATTTCTTTGTTCTTTACCAGTTCTTAAAAGAACTTCTTAAAAGAGTTGCTCTTAGTCCCTCAGATTCATTGCTTCTTATGGGACAATGAGGTGGTATAGGGGATAGAGTTTCAGTTCTGAAGTCAGGAGGACCTGAATTCAAATGTGACCTTACTTACTACTTGTATAACCCTGGAAAAGTCACTTAACCCTATTTGCCTCCATTTCCTTATTTGTAAAGTGAATTGGGAAAGGAAAGAATAAAATCACTCCTGTATCTTTGCCCAAAAAATCCAAATTGGGTCATAGATAGTTGGACATAACTAAACAACAACAAAGTGGTAAGATGATATTCTGCTACTTTCATATGCCACAGATTGTTCTGCTATTCCCCAATTTCTTGGACTATTATAATAATATTTATTTAATTTCTCTGCCTTTTGTATTCCTTATATAATTCATCTAAGTCACAGATGCCAGATTAATTTTTTTAATGCTCAGCCTTGATTGATCTAGTTCAAAATATCATTGACCATGGATAATAAATTCAAAGCTTAACAAGGCATTTAAGATCTTCCACATCATGACTCCAACATATCTCTTTCTAGTCTTATTTTCTGCAATTGCTCCTGGCATACTCTATTCTCTGAAGAAATGATGCTCCATATAAATTATTCTTCTTACCATTTCCATACCTCACCTTGTCCTTTCCCCATCCATGCTTTTGTTTATACAGTTCCCTATGCCCAGAATGCCCCCTTCTTCATCTCTGTTAATATCCTATTCATCTTTCATTGTCCTGTTCAGATTCCAACCCTTTCATTCTCCTTTTCCATTTTTCTTCTGTTCTAATTTGTGTTGATCTTTGTGCCCATGTCTATCTAATATTCTGCTATTAGAGGAGAAGGTTCAGGAGGGCAGGGGAAGTTCTAACAAATGCTTATTGAATTGCTATCATCAGCCCACAAAAAACTTGGCTGATGATGAGATTCCTTTCCCTCCCTTCCTTTTGTTAGTTATTCAATTGTGTCTAAGACTTCATGATCCCATTTTTTTTTTTTTTTGGCAAAGGTACTGTAGCTTGCCATTTCCCTTTCCACTTCATTTTACAGATGAAGAAACTGAGATAAATGGGATTACGTGACTTGTCCAGGATCCCATAGCTAATGAGGGCTGGATGGCACCAGCTAACTGTTCCTTTACCAGGCTTATATTATTCTTCGTGACCTGTACTTAACAAGTCAGTTCAATAATCATTTATAATTAACTCTACTACTTTAAAGAGCCTGTTAGTTATAACTAGGTTTTTCAACTGAAACAAGGTGGGTACATGCAAACCGTGGGCTATAGTAGACAGAGAGCCACTTTTTACCTTCCAGATCCACTTTTTACCTTCCAGATCCACAGTTCTATAGTTCCTGCTTTAGCTCTGACCATTGACAAGGAGACAGCCTGTTCCTGAAAAGGGATGTTGTCCGTTCTGGCCTGAAGCAAAAAGCACATCCCTACTGCAGAGATGGCAGAAAAAGTTTTCCCCTTCTGACCTGCAAGTGTCAGGAATCTCCATTTCAGCTGGGGCATGGTAGCCGTATTCTTTGAAGTCAGGGCCTGATTCCCTTCAGTTTAATGCTGAAAGCATAGTGAGCTATTTAATAGATGAAATTAATTGAATTATACTGGGTCCTTTGGGTCCTTAAAGCACCAAACTGAGACTTTGCTTTTACATTGAAAATGTCAAGTTGATCTGGGAAGTGTTAAACATTAAGATGTTCTCAGCCATTAACATCAAACTATGCTTCTGAAAGAGCAAAGTTCAGGGAAGATGAAGTAGATACAGGACTAGTGAGTTTTAAAGAAATAGGGATCAGCGGACACATTTAGTGCTTGGGAGGAGAACTGTGCAAGGAGGAACCCTAAAGAGAACAATGAGGGCACTAGATTCCAATAAGGTTGGGTGTTGGGGGGACTGAGAAAAAAACCTGTGTCTCTTAATTCCCAATCTAATGGTTATTCCTCTAAAATAATATCATCTAGAAAAAGGTACTTAACCTTGGGTCCATAACTTAAAAAAAAACTATATATTTTGATAACTATATCTTAATTAGCTTCCTTTGTAATTCTCTCTATGAAATTTCATGTATTTAGAAACATTTTTTGGATTAGAGGCCCATAGGTTTCACCAGACTGTCAAAGGGACTCCATCATACAAAGAAAATTTAAGAAAATAGGGCTAGGAAAATAGAAGGAAGAGAAATGAGAAGTCAGTGAGGTTTATTTTAAAGAACTATCAAATAGCTGTATTATAAATTAGGCCTAACTATAAATTATTAGAGTTGGAAGGGGCCTTAGAGTTTAGCTTGTCCTACTTTTTCATTTTTACAAATGAGGAAACTAAGTTCCACAGGAAAAAAAAATCCACTTGAGAAAAGCTTTTTAGCCTCTAAAGATATTAATTCAGGCTACTCACTAGATGGTCAAATACTGAAGCTAAGTTTTGGTCACACAATGTAAAGACTTTGATGCTGAGAAAGATGGAAAGCAAAAGAAAAAGAATTGGCACAGGATGTCATGGATAGATAGTGTTATGGAAACAATAAACATGAACTTGGCCAGACAAAGGCCTGTTTTGCAATGGTTTATGGGGTAATGAAGAATCAGACACAATTGAATAACTGAATGAAATTTTAGGGAAAAAATGGCTAGATATTACATTTGGAGCTGATAGGGTCCTTAGAGATAAGCTAGTCCAATGCCTCTCATTTTATAGATAAGGAAACTGAGACTCAGAGAGTTCAATGATTTGTTCAAGGTGGCGCAGCTAATCAGGGACAGAATGAGATCTAAGACTCAACTTTCCTGACTCCTGGACCTATATTAACCTCACTATAAAGTATTTAAATCCCTTCTCCAATTCCTTCCTGCCCTACCCAACCTTCCCTATTCAGGTTACAGGGATGGGCAGTGAATAAGTTAGGAGTAAATGGAAAAATGTTATTTCTCCAAGTTTCCAAGTTACATTCCCAAGAAGGGCAGGAGCAAATAGGACAAAAGAAACAGCAGCAGTTTGCTGAACTCCCTATTGGATTTAGTTGTGCTTGAGTGAGCTTTAATCCTATTGAAAGAATAATCACTCATTAGAAGGACAAATCCATTTTTCCTTGCTAGATCCAAAACTGGAAGCAAGGCACAAGGGCCTTGCGGGGCTTCCTGGGTGGAAAATCTATTTTAAATCTAAGCCCAGTAGTTGCCCATAAGCTGACTGCTCACTGCACCAGAGTGCATTTCCAATACACTGCCTCTCTTTTGCCCAACACACATCAGTTCTCAATTTTCTCCTAAGTCCTCTGGGGAAATAATTTGCACTTAAAGTCGTCGATGCTTTTGTTGGCTGACAGAACAGCTGTCCAATCATTTTATATGTTTGTCCAAGCAAACACAGGAATTCTTTAGGGGGGTGTTGCCTATTCTCCTGGCTTTGTTTGCCAGCCTAGGGGAGACTACCACATATGGTTAATTAAATGTTCTGTTTTTCCCAAAGGTTACTGCAAAGCTTCCATTCCAAGCTCTATAGACACCTAAACTGTTTGCCTTTTTGTTGCTGAATGCTCATAATACTTGGTACAGCCTGACTTGGCCCTTTATGTGGAGAAATCACTGTCTCCTGGGATACCCAATGCTATAATCCCCTATTTTCTGATTTAAAAAAAAAAAAGAACGAGGCTACACTACAAACCAGTGATACAGAAAACATTTAGAAGCCCTAACTTTGGAAACCAATTTCTGATTCCTAGAAAATCTCAGTCTGTAGGGACCATGAAGGTCATGCAGGGATCAAACTCTAATAGAAATGGGGGCCACTAAACCATACATGAGGATCTTCACTGGCTGCTTCCTGAATTAGTTTAAAATATAATATTAATTACGTTTTATTATTTTATTTCTTTTCCTTTTCTTTTTTTCCCCCTGAGACAACTGGAGTTAAATGACTTGCCCAGGGTCACACAGCCAGGAAGTATTAAGTGTCTGAGATCAAATTTGAACTCAGGTCCTCCTGACTTCAGGGCTGGTGCTCTATCCACTGCACCACCCAGCTGCCCCTATTTTTATTTCTTTTGTTAAATATTTCCCAGTTACATTTTAATCTGATTCCTGTTGCACTGGTGCCATGATGCTCATACAACTGATACTTCTGGTTTAGTCCTTTTCTTCCTTGATGCACAGATTCTCGCTATGGCAAAGAATGGCAGAAAGAAGGAACAGCCATCTCTTGCTCCAGGAACTTTGCTCAGCATTTTACAAGCGTGATCTTATTTGATTTTTACGACAACCCTGAGACGGAGGAAACTTAAGTAGAGAGAGAGCAGCTAGGTGGCGCCATAATGCACAGAGCTCTAGGTCTACAGACAGGAAAACTCACCTTCCTGAGTTCAAATCTGGCCTCAGACACTTACTGGCTGTGTGACCCTGGGCAAGTCACTTAACCTTGCTTGCCTCAGTTTCCTCATCTGTAAAATGAGCTGGATAAGAAAAGGGCAAACCGCTCCCATGTCTTTGCCAAGAAAAGCCTAATTGTGTCAGATATGACTGAAAATGACTGAGGAAGTGATTAGACTCAGAGGATGAATTTGAATATAGGTGTTTCTGACTCTAGGCTCTCTCTACTGAACTGCCTAGTTGCTTCAAGCGGTCATATAGTCTATGATTGAAAATTTCCAGGGATAGGGAGCCTATCACGCAATGGAATCTTCCCATTTGCTAGTGTAACAAGAAAGAAGACATCATATGCTGCTGAATCACAGTTTCCTCTTAGGTAAAAGAAGAATAATACCTGCAGGCCTTTCTCCCAGAGTTGATGAGGAAACAAATGAGATAATAACTGTGGGATACTTTAAGCACTTCCTCTTAATGTCTGCTATTATTGTTGACTAAGGCAATCCATTTGATTTTGGGACTTTATTAATTAAAACATTATTTATTTTGGGGAGATTGTTATTTCCAAGGGCCCACTTTTGGATTATGGAATGGGCTTAGGCCGCAAAAGGGCAGCTAGATAATTCTTGGGCTCAATCTATGACATGTATCAATATGACTGCCATCTGATGAGGTTTTTGTTTGGTTTGTTTGCTTTTTGGATGTGTTGGATGTCAGAGTTCTGGAGAAGTTCTGGACTGAAATCTGAATCTCCAGAAACAACTGCAGAATAGTTTCTAGGCCATGACATAGAGACTTCTGATTGCCTTTCTCTGGGATTATTTATAAAGAAGCTGTCCTGGTCTTGTTTCCTCACCTGGTTCATTAGATCCCTTAAAGCCCAAGGGTTCAAATAAACAATCCATGCCTTTGCCCAAAGACTATAAAACTGTCCATACCCTTTGATGCAATAGTACCATGACTGAGGCTGCATCCCAAAGCGATCATAAAAGAGGGAAAAGCACTCATATGTACAAAAATGTTTATAGCAACTCTTTTTGTGGTGGCAAGGAATTGAAATTGAGTGGAGGCCCATTGGGGAATGGCTAAGTAAGTTGTGATATATAAAATGAAACACTATTGTTCTATAAGAAATGATGAACTAGCAGATTTCAGAAAAGCCTCGAGAGACTTTCATGAACTGATGCTGGGTGACATGAGCAGAACCAGGAGAAAGTTATACTACACAGCAACAGCAAGATTGTAAGATGATCAACTTTTGATAGACTTGGCTCTTCTCAGCAAGATAATGATTCAACTCAATTACAGTAGACTTAACAACAGAAAATTCTATCCACATCCAGAGAAAGAACTAGGAGAGTTGAATGCCGATAAGAAGCATGCTATTTTTACTTTTTTTCTTTCTTGTGGTTTTTCCCTTTTATTCTGATTTTTCTTTCACAACATGATTAATATGGAAATATGTTTAAATGGATTATACATATATTTTCATACATATATACAGGTTATTAGATTGCTTACTGTCTTATGGAAGGGTAAGAGAAGGCAGGGGAAAACATTTGGAACTCAAAATCTTACCAAATATATAGATAGATAGATAGATAGATACACAAGGTTTGCAAAGGTGAATGTTGAAAACTATCTTTGCAAATATTTGAAAAAATAAAACACTATTAAAAATGTATGTTGAAAACTATCTTTATATGTAATTGATAAAAAAGGGATATTATTAAGTGAAAAAAAGAAAAAATCTACACAGGTTAGGGAAGGGTATTTTTCATGAAAAATAAAATGAAAAACAATTTTAAAAGTAACCAATCCATTTAATAAAAGCATGCCCATATCCCCAGACAAAAGTAGTTTTTCCAGGAGGTTACAAAAAATTCAGAGAGATGAAAGCTTGTGCAGAGGTTAAACTTAGTCTACAAAATGATTGCTTCCAGAGAGTAGATAGGAAATGGAGATGGGAAAGGAAGGAAATTGATTGTCAAGAACTCAAGAGTCTGAAAACCACTAAAAGTCCTGGAAAAAAAAAACCCAACACTTTTATAGTCTTCTTGCTCAAAAGGGCTCACAAGTGGGTCTCAGATCAATCCACCTGAAGGGAAAATTAATTCAAAATTTCCCAGGCTTATCCAAACTTCCTTGCTGTGAACAAGTTCCAACTAGTATTATTTGAAAAAGAAAAAAGAAAACTGTCCCAAATTCTTTGTAAAATTGAATTGATTTAAGTCTCAAGTCTCTCTCTTTCCAACAGTATCCTGGCCCCATAGTAAAAACACAGTGGAAGATGCTAAGGAATCCCTAATTACCATTGAGGACCAGTCTTCTGAGAATAAAAATTATGAATTAACTTCAGAAATCCATTTCCTTTTCTATGTCCTTTCTCCTAAATGGCTCAAACTTTAATGCAATTCTACCTTTTCCTGTTGGGGATGGGGAAGGAAGGATCTAATTAATTCATTCACACTGAATTTGTTTTACTTGTTTTCATTTTTCAATGGGAAGAATGGTAGGAGGGAGATAAGACTGATTTTTATGAACTGAAAAAAATTAAAAATTAAAATAACTGGCTTCTTTATATCTGAATTAGGACTTTAGGGAAAGCTATCCCCAGAGGAAATGGAAGCATTAGCTTTTGTTTTCCAACTTTGTGTACAGCAGATTATAAATGCTCAATAAATGTTTGCTTGATTGAAAAAATTTATTCAAATTGAGATGTCATAAAGGTAATTTCTGGTACCTCTAATTTTCTTTCTAGGAATATTCACATTTTAGAGGACAGAGGAACCTAGAAAAGTTACAATCAACAAGTATTTAGCTTGTGCCAGCTATGTGCCAAACACTGTGCTGGATGCTGAAGATACCAAATATATACACACATATACATCTACATATTTACACACATACTTATAACAGCCCCTGCTTCTGCTTAACCCAGAGAATAAATAACTGATAGTAGAATTTGAGACATCAACAAGGAACTATCTTCCAACATTCCCAGTGCCATGGTGTCAGCAGTATCCTACTAATAACCAGGAGACAGATGTTTGCTTTGTTTCAATTTGATGTTGGTAAAAACTGAGTTTGGAACAATGGGATAATTCTTTGAAGAAAAAAAAATCCTCCATCTTCACCAGATCCCACCTGTGTTAGCAACAATTTAGGGCAAGGTATTCAAGAAAAGGCAGAAAGAGGAGTATCTTTTATTGAAATCATTCAAAAATCACTTTTGCTTTTTGAAATAACTTATTCATTTCCTCCTCTCAACCATTTTATGTTCCTGTCGGCAACCAAAAAATCCTATATTGCAAGAAATATTCTTTTTACCTTAGAAGGTCCACATAAAGAAATGAGATGCTAGGGACTGTCACATCATGATGACAGAAGTGTAATGATAACAATGTTGGATCAGGATTTGGAAGATCTGGATTTGAATCTTCCTTCTACTACTTCTTACTTGTTTGACTTGGGGTCATCTTAAATTATTTTACAGCTCTAAAGCTGGGATCCTATCTTTCTACAAGGATTGCGGGAGAAAGCAGATCACCAGAGTTTAAGAAACAACAGTTCCTGATCTATGGGAGTAGATATGGTTACATCCCAAGGATCCATCTTGTGCATGCATTATCACAGATTGCAGAATATTAGAGCTGGAGGGTCTTTAGAGATTTATCAGTTCAACCTCCACATGTGACAGGTGAGGGAACCAAGACCATAACTAGGTACCTAATCCCAAACATGAACTTTTCATTTTTCCTTGAGCATCTCCACAGAAAACCATTTAACTTTAATTAGTTCCAGTATTGATGAAAAACAGTTGTCAAGTAGAATGCTCTAGATGCAGAGGTCCTCAAACTTTTTAAATAGGGGGCCAGTTCACTGTCCCTCAGACTGTTGGAGGGCCAGACTATAGTAAAAACAAAAACTTTGTTTTGTGGGCCTTTAAATAAAGAAACTTCATAGCCCTGGGTGAGGGGTTATGATCATCCTCAGCTGCTGCATCTGGCCTGCGTCCATAGTTTGAGGACTCCTGTGAGTCTTTACAGCAGCAGCTTCAGCCGCCTTCATAACTATTGGAACAAACCTGCCTATTCTGCCATAAGGTTTTCATGTGCTTGGGGAATAAATCCCCCTAATTCATCCTCAGGTTTCAGGCCTGTTGGTTGTCCTCAATCTGGTTTAGTCCATCTGCCAAGACAATTTACTAGAATGTGGCCATTGTGAATACTACAGCTTTTTGGATTTACAGGTGAGAGTTGATTGAAAAGTGGACATCAAAGAAGGATGATCAGGCCTGAAAAGACTCAGCAGACATCACACCAAAAGTGCTACTCTAACAAGAGTACAGTTGGTTGCCCACTCCAATTTCCACTGCCATTTCCAATGATTAGTTTACCCTCAAGTGCCTCTTTTTTAGGCTAGATAATAGAAAAAGATTTCACTTTCAAATGTAACCCAATCAATATTTATTAAACATATTATTATTATTTTATTAAAGTTTTTTTTATTTTCAAAAATGTAGTTGTGGATAATTTTTCAACATTAATCCTTGTGTTCCAGTTCCCTCCCTTCCCTATCTCCTCTCCTAAATCGCAGATAATCCAATATATGTTAAAAATGGTAGAAATATATGTCTTAAACATTTTCTATATACAGATCATTAAGCCTCAGCAAATAGAAGACCTTGGCCAAGGAGAATTGTGTTCAAGTCTAGCCTCTGAGTCTCATCTGTTATGTGATCCTGGCAAATCACTTAACCATTCAGTGCTCCAGGCCAAAGGTGTCAAACCTAATTAAAAATAATTGGGAAAGATTTACTAAAAACAAACAAAAATACTATAAAACTAAAAAAAAAGGCATTACATTTTAAAACTAAGTCAATAAGAAGCTTGCAGGAATCCTTAAATAGGTTTTAATAGCCCCTGGAGTTTGATACCACTGCTCTAGGCAATGGGCAGAGGAAATTTTCTCACTTAGGAATTCCTTATTCCAATGTAATTATAGATCCTGACTTCCTATTTCAATATTTCAACGTCTGTAACTTTACTGGAGGTTACTATATATAGTCAATAAGTTAAGTACCTACTACGTGTTAGGCACATAAGTTCTGAGGATACAAAGAAAGGCAAAAGGCATCCTTGCTTTCAAAGAGCTCACAATCTAATGGGAGTAGTTAGGAAATGATATTGTACCTGGAAAAACAGGGACAGTTTTCTTCCACAGTGTTGGGAACTGTTCTCTTGCAAGGAGTCAATCTTAGTCAAATGGAGGGACCACAGGCATATTTTCCCAGAAAAACACTGTGAAAAAACTCTGTTATTTGTAATGACTTTTAAGAACTGCTATGGCTAACAAATGTTTCTTCCTATGGCCAACCTGATGATGAACCCCATAAACTTAACTAGGCTGCTCCTTGGACCACAGCCACTGGGTTCATTGGTCACATGTTTGAAATCTTGTTAGAACAGCTCAAGCTTGTAGTCCCTTGGTCTTTGAAAGTCCAGGCCACCTCCATAGGACCATAGGAACTGGAGGAGGAGAATGTTAGGGGAGGCCATACATTTTTCACTCTGATATAAAAAAAGTATCATGATAAGGGTACAAGAGATAAAAAGACTCCTTGTTTTCCAGTGGTTTCAGGAAGCTTTGTGACTTTCCTCTGAACTACACTCAAGTTTTCCTTGTTCAGGTGATAACCCAAGCACAGACCAAAGGAACATCCAAAAACAACTGAAAAATTCCCCACAGCATGGTTTTCGACTTCCTGACTCAGACCAAATGCTGGGAATAACATGGAGTCTTTGGTGCTCGAGTGCTGGGTAGCAAGTCACCATCTCTCTCCACAGAGACAAAAACCGTTTCCTCTGTTTCTATTCTTGTTGGTTGACCTTGAAGGTAAGGTCCTTCCTCTCTTCATTAAGGAATGTCTCCCCAGGAGGATGTAACTGAGGAGAGCCAAAGCTCCCGGGACGGCTTTAAAGGAAAGCCACGCCTCTCCCCTTACACAGTCACCCCACCCTACGTCATTATTCACCCCAACACATGCCCACACCCAAGCCAATCCCCCAGCCATTCATATTGCTTTAGAAGTGTTTCAGAAGTGGAAAGAATGAATAGCTCTAATCAATGCCATCAGCTTAAAGAGAGGCAAAGATTGGGCATCCTTCTGCTTTGTTCAAATATTGTTTTTAAAGAAGTCAAAATGCTGGCCAGAATTATTTTCATTGTCTCTACTATGCTTTTCCTGGGCTCTCTGGAGTGTAGTCCCAGAGGCCACTCACAGCCAATCATCCAGAAATAAGGACATATTTAGCACTCACAGGGTACATGGCACCATATTAAGATTTTAAAGTCCAGCTAAAAGTCTCTGCTCTTAAATATTTTATAATTGTCCCAGAGATAACAAAAAAATGTTTTCATGGAAGTAGGGAGAGAAGGAGAAAAAGGAGACTTGGAAAAGAAATTGGGTGAATTGGGAGGTTAGCTAATCTATCCTAAAATTTCCATGTCAAGAACTAACAGGGGGTCAAAAGATGTCTTTATTTTTTACGTTGCCTTCTGAGATTGTGGGGTTTTGTCATTTCCTGTGACTAGAAGTGCCTAATACTTTGAGGACTCATATTCCCCCACAAGGAAATCTGGGAAAATATGCTTGTGGTCCCTCCATTTGACTAAGATTGACTCCTTGCAAGAGAACAGTTCCCAACACTGTGGAAGAAAGTTTGATTAAATGGAGGAAAATGAAAGAAAGTCCCTTAAGTAAAAGACTGTTATTTCCTCTAAATAAATATAAGTTCACATTAATTTTGCTCTAGAGAAAGGCTCCCCTATCACCTAACCTGATGTTCTCTAATGGTTTAAATGGGGGTAAGTTGGTGTTTGCTATTGTTCTCTCTATATACTTTACTGGTTTATTAATCAAGGAGAGGATAGGTCTTAAATGTTCTCCATTCTTTATCTCCATTCATCTTCCCATGCAAAAAAGAGGACAAAAATCATCAAACTCCAACTCTTTTCTGAGTTTCTCTCCTTATACTATCCCATCTTCACACATGACTATCTTGACTATACCACCACTACTAATGGAAGGTGGTATTTATAAAGCATTTTATTTTACACACAAAATCTTACTGGATCCACAATCACCACCACATAAATCTCCCAGTTTCTCAAAGGGGAAAATAAAGAGGAACAAGAAAAATCTCATTATTCACTGCTTTGACTTGGGTAGGGTTGGGAGGTACATATATATATATATATATATATATATATATATATATATATATATATATATATATGGGGTAAGGCAAGGTAGAAGGAGTCATTTTTTTTTTAAACGGAGAGATGATGAGTCAAGATGGCAATAGTATATCCAAGTATCTCCTTCTTCATAAAATCCAGTATATTGTCTCCACTTCTGGGCAGTTTATTTTAGGAAAGAAATGAACAAAACTAAAAAGTTTCCAAAGGAATACAGATGAAATTGAGAAATCTGAGGGTATCCAGGTGAGGATCTGAGGAAGCAACTTGGCAAGTTGTGTCTACATATGAGAAAGTTGTGGGGGAACACGATCACTGCCTTCAAGTATTTGAAAGCATCTCTATTTTTTTCTGTGGCCCCAGAAGAGTAGAATTAGAACTAGTGGGTACAAGTTACATGGAGGATGCTTTTTGATTCAGTATAAAGAAGAACTCTCTAAATATTGAGTTCTGTTCAAAAGAAGAAAGAGGATCCTCAGAAGCAAGTTCCTTGTAACCAGTGGAGACTGGATTACCAATTTTCATTGATCCATACAAATAGAATTTATGTTTAGATATAGAATGGATCAAGTGACTTCTGAGGCCCTTTTATGTTCTAAATTTCTATTCTCAAGATTAAGGGGATTTAGGGAACCTGTCAGAGACTTTGAAACTAATCTCTCAAGTTTTTATTGTTGTTTAGTCATTTTTCAATTATGTCAGATTCTTTGTGACATCATTTGAGGTTTTCTTGGCAAGGATATTGCCATTTTCTTCTCCAAGTCCATTTTACAGATGAGAAAATCAAGGCAAATAGGATTAAGTGACTTGCTCAGAGTCAACCAGTTGATAAGTGTCTGAGATGGGATTTGGATTCTAAAAGATTCATCTTCTTGACTCTATGCCCAGCATTTCTGCAGTGTGGAGCCTTTAGCTTGCCCTAGAACAACTCATTAAGGCTCAAACATGTGCTTATCTTTTTCTGGGGGAATTATGTGATTGGCTTTTAGTGAAAAGGTAATATTTAAGAACTGAAGGGAAAGAATGAGAATCTCACTTAGACAAGCATTCTCTATTAGAAGACAAACTGTTTGAGGGTAGGGACTATATCACTTTTGCATTTCCCCCAGTGAATAGCTCAATATATGACACATAGTAAGTCCTTAATAAATTTCCCAAAAGTATATTCCCATGAAATTTTTATTGATTTGAAAAACTTTTATCCTACAATCTAAGTACTATGTAAAACCTTAAAAAATTATGAAACAACTTTTTTTCTTTTTCTTTTTCTCCTGATCCTCCACCTTCTCTTTTTTCACCCTTCCTTCTTTCTCTTCATTTTTTTCCCCCTTTCCCCTCTCTTCTTTCTCTCCGGAACTTCTATATTCCCATCTCAGGTTCTTCATTCTCTATGATTACTAGCCCCTATTCTCTTCCCCTTTCCAGAACTACCCCATACAGAGTTTTAAGAGAACTTAGTAACATAAGGTCGAGAACTTAGTTATTTTTCTGGTTTGCAATTTGGTTTGGGTTGGAACAGGAAGACCTAGGTGGAGACAGGAAGACCTCTCCATATCCCCTTTAGAAAAGAAAAAAAAACATTTTATATGAACCAAAATTCAAGTTCAGCCTGATTTTTATTTAGCAATTAACATCACCTAAGAGATATGTACCATCACAGTTTATCAACTGTTTTCAAATATATTTTTCATTTGATTTTTATGACAAACTAGTAAGAGAGGCTGGGGAAATGAAGTTATAGAATTAAGAATGAGAATGTTTGAATTATTAGGTATCTTCAAATCTCATCTGGTCTAAACTTTAAATATCATCCCATTTTTACAAGTGGGAAAAATGAAGCCTTGAAAAATTAAGTGACTTTGCTAAAGTTACACAGCTAGTTAGCATCAGTGATGGGACCAGAACTCAGTCTGGTCTTTTGATTTCATGATTCTGTTTATCCTACTATATACTACCTCTCCAGTAGAACAGAAAAACTCCTATACAGATTGATCTCAGGGAATACACTTGTCCCATAATCTCTCTCATACATTTAACTGTCATTGAGTTGTCTTTTGATTCTGCCTGCCTTAAAACTGTCACTATTACTAGTTCTTTGGCACACCCAAAGAAAAGAATTTCTTTCCCTAGGAAGGAATGGTTAAAATATGTGGCTGTTGCTTGGTATGAGAGGAAGGATTGTTGGGTTCTCTATTAGCCTTCTGACATTAGCTCAAATTAGCCTTTTTTTTTCCTCAGAAGGCACAAAGAACCTGACTTTTGAGGTAAGAAGTTACAAGCAGTTAAAGTTAGAGAGGTGATATGAGTTTAGCCCCAGGGTAAAAAGGCTGGGCTGGGGAAGGTATGTGCAGAGAAAGAAGTACTTTAGCAAGAAGTGCATGCAGAAAAGAGATGGGCAAAACATGGGATACAAGGTGATCAGAATTGGGAAGAAACCTATTTAACAATTTCTCAGTGCCATCCCACCTGAAAGGCCATTATTATGTCTCTTTTTCCTTACCTTTGAAAGAATTGATAACAGAGAACAACTCTAAGGCATCATATATTAAAATAATTTGAATCACTTCCATTTTGCACAGTATAAACATGTCATAGAATATTAGGACCAGAAGAAACCTTTGTTATTGTTTAGTTATTCTGTCTCATCTTTCTGTGACCCCGTGCACATCACAGCAATACTATCCATGAGATTTTCTTGGCAAAGAGACTAAAAGTTTTTGCCATGCCCTCCTCCAGCTCATTTTAAATGTGAGGAAACTGTAAATGAATTGTCCAAGTCAATACAATTGGGAGTCAGATTTAAACTCAAGACCTCCTGACTCCAGGTCTAGCATTCTATCCGTTGTATCACTTCTTCAGCAATTCCTTTCTTTTTGTAGTATTTTCTTTTTTTCCAGTTACATATGAAAACAATTGAATACCCATTTTCCCCCTTTTCTATTATCCCTCTTCACGCCACATCCCAATCTCAGTTTTGCTGGATAGGTGATTCTTGGTTGTAATCCTAGCTCCAATGTTCTCTGGAATATCATCTTCCAAGCCCTCTGATCCTCTAATGTAGAAGCTGCTAAATCTTGTGATATCCTGATTGTGGCTCCATGATACTTGAATTATTTCTTTTTGGCTGCTTGTAATATTTTCTCCTTGATCTTGAAGTTTTCATTTGGGATCTCTTTCATTAGGTGATTGGTTGATTTTTAAACAATTTTTTATTTTACCTTCTGATTCTAGAATATCAAGGCAGTTTTCCTTGACAATTTCTTGAAAGATGATATCTAGGTTCTTTTTTGATCATGGCTTTTATAATCATTTTAAAATTATAGCTCCTGGATTTATTATTCAGAAATTTCTAATCTGTGTGTGTGTGTGTATGTGTGTGTGTGAGATATACTCTTGTGGGAAATCTATTAATGCTTATGATCCCCTTCTAAGATTGATGGTGTTAGATGCCTAAAATAAAATTTAGAATGATAGAAAATAAAATTTAGAATTATAAAGGAAATCCAATTATACTGAGATACAGTTATCTAAATTTTTTTTAAAAATCAAGTTCATACACCCCAGGTTATGAACCCTTTACTTTCCAGGTGGGAAAAGAGGACCACAGAATTTAAAATAAAAGGATTTAGATTCAAATCCTGATTTTGAATGCTGTGTGATCTTAGGCGACACTTTAAACTCTCTGGGTTGTTGTTACCTCCTCCATAAAATGAGATTGTTGAGCCAAATGATATCCAAGTTTTGTTTGTTTTTTTGTTTCCATATCTGAATCTACATTCTTATGATCACAGGTGCCAAGAGTGAGAATGACAATTCCTTAGAAAAATGGGTATACTAGTAAATGTTTAACAACTGGCTTTATGAAAAAGATCACAAATTTAAATTTAATCTGCATTATTACAATTTATCCAACACTGTCTTGTATAGACAATCAACAAAACAACAAATCAAAAACTGATTTGTAGTCAGATTTCTGAAATATAAATGCTCACACTGATAATTTAACAATAGGCTTTTTGCAAACTGTTCTGTCTGGTTCTAGCATACCCTTATTTATAGGTCAGGGTCCAAGAAGGAGCAAGGGCTAGAGGGAGCTCAAGGAAAATGAGATACAGTTTCCTTGTTTGTAAAATGAGGGAGTTGGACGATCTAACTTGACTTCTAGGGCAGATTTGTATGAGGTTAATAACTGGCCAAGGGGTAATTTTTGAGGTAATGGGCTTTTTGTGATAGGGGGTGGGGTATCATTATTCTAGTCATAAGAGGTCACAAATCCAGTTATTTCCCTTCCTCCTCTGCTTTTGGCAACTTGCAAGGGGAAGTTCTTGGCACTTCTTGGAAAGAGCTGGGAGAATCCCTAGTGATATGGGGCCAATATCTCCTTTTTCCATCAAAGGAGCTCAAAGTCTTCTGTCTGGACATGCACTGTTGTCGAACTGATGTTGTGTTTGGGAAGAATTACTGCTCTGCCTCCAAGCTCTGGGAAATCATAGATCGGCAGATGTGCACTCTCGGGATCAGTGAGAAAACATAAGTTTGGGAATGCCCAACCCTTCACATCAATAAATGACTTCTTATATATATAAATCATTAAATGCAGTGGAGGTTCCTAAAGTGAATTATCATTCTCATTCCCGACAATCAGGAAAGGCAATCAAAAGCAAATTTCCCTCTTTCTGGATTCTCAGCAAAGCTGAGGCATGGTGATGCTAGTCTCCTCCTGCCTATATTTCTTTCTTACCTCCAGGGCCCCATCAACTCTTCTGTGCTTCCTTTGGGAATAGAGCCATTGCTTTAAAGTGATTTATCCTGCAATTTTTAAAAATGTGAAATTAAATCCCTTTTGCAAAGTTCTGAAGACTGGTCCTGTAGCCACAGCTTCTTTCCAAGGCTTAAAACATTTTTTTTTAAAAGAAAAGAAACAGAAGAAAACAAGACATTTCTTGACAAATATTTTTTTGAAAGTCACTGAACAGGGGGAAAGGAATCTTTGAAAATCTAGGACATTCTAAAATAATGAAAATTTTGACCTATTCTCAAAGAATAAACTATATACTTCTTTTCACATATTATCTCATTGAGTTCTCATAACATTCCTGAGGTAAGTGATATAATGCTATTTTACCAATAGAGAAACTAACTAAGTCTGGAAGAAGTCAAATAATTTGCCTAGTGTCATTCCTAGTGACTATATGAGACTGAATTTGAACCCAAATCTTCCTCATTCACTCTATTCATCATTCTTTTCACATGACTGTGAGCTGTATGTAGACTTCTCAAGTCAAAGTTCCCTTCTTGGACCACTACTCTTCTCATAACCATCCATGTGGATGCTTGGAACAATTACTTTAAAGTGTTTATTCTGTCTTCGGTGCTTTACAAAAACTACATTTTTGATTCTCACAGCAACCCTGGGAATTAGGTGCTATTATTATCCTTATTTTATACCTGAGATGACTGAAAGAAGCGTAAGTGACTTGCCAAGAATCACATAGCTAGTATCTGCTGAATTTGAACTCAAATCTTACTGATTCCAGGCCCAGAACATTATCTACTGCATCATATAGCTGCAACTAGGTATATCTATATCCATCCCAATTCAGTTTTAACTTTCTATCTTTTCTGTCCTCTTCACTACTCTTCTATTTTGTCTTGTGTTCTTTTGTTAACAACCACCCTTCATATTATACTTGTGCCCTCATTGTAGAATATAATTTTATATATCTCCTATTTATTTATATATTGTCTACACAGTTCCACCCCTTCAGTAGGACATAAACTTCATGAGGAAAGGTATTGTTTGGTTTGGTTTTTGCCTACTGAGACTAGTGCCTGGCACATAGTAGGTACTTAGTAAATACTTATGTTATCTCAGCCTAAGTTGTCCTTCTGAGTCAAGCTAAACAGGATTTCCTCCTTATTAATGGAAATAGGAGATCACAAAGCCCAATCCTATCTAATAAAATGAAATTAGACTTATTCCTCCCTTTCCCCTCTTCCTTCTTCTCCTCTTCTTGCACCTCTGCTACTCTCAGGTCTATGAGAACAGGTTATTCTCACCCCAACTCTGCTGGCATTGCTTCAGAATTCTATCCTGAGTGTTCATGAATTTGCAGGAAACAAAGGAGAAAGCTATGGAAAGATAGAAATGAGAAGAATTTATTTGTTATAAATGAGGCAATTCTATGGTTGGCTGTTCCAATTAGGCATTCAGACCTAAAGGGATGAAAGGATGATAGAATAAAGGATTCAGAATGTATAGATCTCTCATTCAGTGTAGCTATTCAATTGGAATCAAACCTCAATGAAGTATTGGGGACCTTTTCATTTCTTCCTCCAATTCCCCTCTCAATAAATCTGGACATTGCCTATCAGAAGCTAAAAGACAAGCAGACTTCAGGGTTCCTTGCTTTTAATAGATCTGTGTAGTTCAAACCAGAATGGTCTTTCTCCCATTGTTCCTGAGTAGGATTAGTGACTGTGTTGTGGGGTTTGAATTCATTTACAAATCCCTTTCATTTTCTTTTGTCAATGGAAAAATCATCCAAGAGGATATACAGTGGAGTTTGTTACTGCTAACTACTCCTGGGATGAAAGCTTCAGCTCAGGTCAGATGGCACTTCAACGCCTGCTGGGAGATGTGGAAAATCTGAAGTAGTCACCCTACCAAGGACTTGGCTCTGTCTGTCTGCCTGCTCTTGCTGATAAGGATATACAGCTTTACTTAATTGGAATCAACTTCCAAGGAGGTATCTTTTTTGTTTGGGTGTGTATTTTTTTTTTTTTTTTGTTATTGTGCTCTCCTTTTAGGAAAAAGAAGCCCATCAAAAGAAAACAAAGAGAGCACTGGGATTTCATTTGTGAACAGAAAAAAAAAAGGGGGTCGGAAGGCTCACAACTTCCAGAGAGTTTCCTGTAGGTCACCACATAATCAACCCTCTATATTTAACCTCCAGCTCTGAAAAAAAAAATGCTATTGTTATTCAAAATGATGACCTTGTGGGCAAGACAAATTCAATCCTCCTCAATTTAGTGAATTTGTAAATGCTGGATTTCCAGTTAAAGTAGTTAAGTGGTACAATGGATAGAGGTGGTCAGGGAAATGAAGAACTGAATTCAAATCTTGCCTCAGACACATACTACCTGTGATGCTAAGCAGATCATTTAATTTTTTCACTGGTTCCTCTTTTATAAAATCAAGATAGCATCTATTTTCCAGGATTGTTGTGAGGATCAAATGAGATAGCATAAATACAGCACTTTGCAAACCTTAAAATATTATATAAATGTTTGCTATTTTATTATTATAAAAATAAACATTTTATAAAAACTGTCAGTGATAAATATGAAAGAAAGGAAGTGGAAAGAAGAGTGAATATGAACTCAAAAAACCTGGGGCTTAGCTCCACTTGGAAGGTATTTTTAGTAAGTCTCAATTCCTTATTGAACTTTGATATCCGTGTGTACAAAATAGGTCTGGGAAAGGTATCTTTGAAAATCTAGGACATTCTAAAATAATGAAAATTTTGACCTATTCTCAAAGAATAAACTATATACTTCTTTTCACATATTATCTCATTGAGTTCTCATAACATTCCTGAGGTAAGTGATATAATGCTATTTTACCAATAGAGAAACTAACTGAGTCTGGAAGAAGTCAAATAATTTGCCTAGTGTCATTCCTAGTGACTATATGAGACTGAATTTGAACCCAAATCTTCCTCATTCACTCTATTCATCATTCTTTTCACATGACTGTGAGCTGTATGTAGACTTCTCAAGTCAAAGTTCCCTTCTTGGACCACTACTCTTCTCATAACCATCCATGTGGATGCTTGGAACAATTATTTTAAAGTGTTTATTCTGTCTTCGGTGCTTTACAAAAACTACATTTTTGATTCTCACAGCAACCCTGGGAATTAGGTGCTATTATTATCCTTATTTTATACCTGAGATGACTGAAAGAAGCGTAAGTGACTTGCCAAGAGTCACATAGCTAGTATCTGCTGAATTTGAACTCAAATCTTACTGATTCTAGGCCCAGAACATTATCTACTGCATCATATAGCTGCAACTAGGTATATCTATATCCATCCCAATTCAGTTTTAACTTTCTATCTTTTCTATCCTCTTCACTACTCTTCTATTTTGTCTTGTGTTCTTTTGTTAACAACCACCCTTCATATTATACTTGTGCCCTCATTGTAGAATATAATTTTATATATCTCCTATTTATTTATATATTGTATATGCAGTTCCCCCCTTACACCCCTTCAGTAGGACATAAACTTCATGAGGAAAGGTATTGTTTGGTTTGGTTTTTGCCTACTGAGACTAGTGCCTGGCACATAGTAGGTACTTAGTAAATACTTATGTTATCTCAGACTAAGTTGTCCTTCTGAGTCAAGCTAAACAGGATTTCCTCCTTATTAATGGAAATAGGAGATCACAAAGCCCAATCCTATCTAATAAAATGAAATTAGACTTATTCCTCCCTTTCCCCTCTTCCTTCTTCTCCTCTTCTTGCACCTCTGCTACTCTCAGGTCTATGAGAACAGGTTATTCTCACCCCAACTCTGCTGGCATTGCTTCAGAATTCTATCCTGAGTGTTCATGAATTTGCAGGAAATAAAGGAGAAAGCTATGGAAAGATAGAAATGAGAAGAATTTATTTGTTATAAATGAGGCAATTCTATGGTTGGCTGTTCCAATTAGGCATTCAGACCTAAAGGGATGAAAGGATGATAGAATAAAGGATTCAGAATGTATAGATCTCTCATTCAGTGTAGCTATTCAATTGGAATCAAACCTCAATGAAGTACTGGGGACCTTTTCATTTCTTCTTCCAATTCCCCTCTCAATAAATCTGGACATTGCCTATCAGAAGCTAAAAGACAAGCAGACTTCAGGGTTCCTTGCTTTTAATAGATCTGTGTAGTTCAAACCAGAATGGTCTTTCTCCCATTGTTCCTGAGTAGGATTAGTGACTGTGTTGTGGGGTTTGAATTCATTTACAAATCCCTTTCATTTTCTTTTGTCAATGGAAAAATCATCCAAGAGGATATACAGTGGAGTTTGTTACTGCTAACTACTCCTGGGATGAAAGCTTCAGCTCAGGTCAGATGGCACTTTAACGCCTGCTGGGAGATGTGGAAAATCTGAAGTAGTCACCCTACCAAGGACTTGGCTCTGTCTGTCTGCCTGCTCTTGCTGATAAGGATATGCAGCTTTACTTAATTGGAATCAACTTCCAAGGAGGTATCTTTTTTGTTTGGGTGTGTATTTTTTTTTTTGTTGTTATTGTGCTCTCCTTTTAGGAAAAAGAAGCCCATCAAAAGAAAACAAAGAGAGCACTGGGATTTCATTTGTGAACAGAAAAAAAAAAAAGGGGGTCGGAAGGCTCACAACTTCCAGAGAGTTTCCTGTAGGTCACCACATAATCAACCCTCTATATTTAACCTCCAGCTCTGAAAAAAAAAATGCTATTGTTATTCAAAATGATGACCTTGTGGGCAAGACAAATTCAATCCTCCTCAATTTAGAGAATTTGTAAATGCTGGATTTCCAGTTAAAGTAGTTAAGTGGTACAATGGATAGAGGTGGTCAGGGAAATGAAGAACTGAATTCAAATCTTGCCTCAGACACATACTACCTGTGATGCTAAGCAGATCATTTAATTTTTTCACTGGTTCCTCTTTTATAAAATCAAGATAGCATCTATTTTCCAGGATTGTTGTGAGGATCAAATGAGATAGCATAAATACAGCACTTTGCAAACCTTAAAATATTATATAAATGCTTGCTATTTTATTATTATAAAAATAAACATTTTATAAAAACTGTCAGTGATAAATATGAAAGAAAGGAAGTGGAAAGAAGAGTGAATATGAACTCAAAAAACCTGGGGCTTAGCTCCACTTGGAAGGTATTTTTAGTAAGTCTCAATTCCTTATTGAACTTTGATATCCGTGTGTACAAAATAGGTCTGGGAAAGGTATCAGGTTTAATGAGCTATTAAGTTTCTTTTAACTAAATTTTATATTCCTAAGAAACAAAGAGAGTTTTCTAATTAATTTCCAGGAAGTAGACAAATTCAAGTGACCAAATATACTGGACTGATACAATTTGATAATCTACAAATGGCCAAAAAGGATATAAAAGAGTAAGTTTCACTCCACCCCAACTGAATCTGCCCTCCCTCCCTCTCCCCCACTCTCAGCGATGGCCTCTCTAGGGCAGAGTACAGTAAGCTTAGCCCCTCCTAGAGAATAAACAATAGTATCTCTTTCTACAGTCCAGGGGCAGGAGTCAAAGCCAAGAGAGCAGGAAGGGTCAGTCAAACAGACTGTGTACACCTCTGCGTATGTGTGTTTGTGTGCATATGTGGGGTGTAAACGTGTGCTAAACACATGTGTGTGTATGCAGGTGTGTAATACATTCATGACTTGGAGCCCTCCTAATAAGTGACCAGTCAAAACGTGTGTGTAAGATGGTAACCATCACCTAAAAAGCTATAATGCACCTAAGAGACCACGCCAGTGGATGGAAATGGAGGGACATAATTGCCCCTCTTCATCCAGGTATCAGGATTGATTCAACACAAGATAAAAGCAAAGAGGAAGAAGATGATGAACCAATGTGTGGTTCTTACTTGCAGTTCAAAGGCAGGATGGTGACAATGAAAAGAATGAGAGCAGGTAGTTTCAGTTTTATTTCCAGACCCTTTCATTTTCACTTTTTTATGGAGAACCAAATAAGGAAGAGATTAGATATGTAAGAACATCATAACTTTTCACCACCATTCAACATCCTTTAGTTTGGTCTTTATTGGAAGAATTCAATATCAGTTCTATGAAAAATTATGCAAGATACAATGAATTTCCAGGACTTGAGAAGGATCTTGTACTGACGTTCTCTTGCAGAGAAATTTTTATCAGAATGTGAACTCCTGAGGACAAAAATTACTTTTGCCTTTTGTTATAGCTTTTACCACAGGTGTATAGTAAGCACTTAATAAATCCTGTTGGCTGACTGACTGTGATTTAAAGGAAGGAAGAACTTGGTTCTGGAGTCAGGAGCCCAGAGTTTGCATTCAAGCTTTTGTCAATTAATTACTGTATGATTTTGGGCATGTTACTTCATTTTCTCATCTATAAAACAGAGTAATGCAGGTTCTTGCCTAATTAACAAGGTGAACATGAGGGTCAAATTTAAAAATACATGTAAAATGCAAGGCAACATAACTTGGTGGCTAGAGGACATTCTTTGGTGTCAGGAAAGCCTGGGCTCCTAATTCTTTCTCTGACATATATTGTCTGTGTGACATTGGACTCCATCTCTCAGAGCCCCAAAACTAAAGGTTTTACTGTGTGGGAGTTTCCCCACACCAATCAAATAATGAGTCTTGAACTGATGGTATTAATAATAAGCACTACTAATAATGAGATGCTTTCAAATCGAAAATTATCATACAAAAATCTCTTTATTATGTATCATTATGTGTAAATTAATATTATCATTATTATATATTATTTCAATTTCAAAATCAAGTAACCTTCCACTTTCTAAAGGTATGTGGTTTCCAAGGATGCATCAAACTCTGGTAGAATGTTAAAACCATAAGGGAATTTAGAGACAACATAGTCCACTTTCCTCATTTTACAGAAGAGGAAACTGAGGTACTATGAAAAGTGGAGTATACATTAATTCTCCAGTTCTATGATGCTTTGCAAGAGGGAAGAGAGCAGATTAGGAGCAGACTTGGGAATAGAACCTTTATATACCACATGTATGTAACATGTATGTGCCATATGTATGTACATACATGAATACAAAGGACTGGATCTGTGATTTCATCAGTATAGGGACCCTAGGAAGAGGAAAGTCCCTCTTATCAATAATTCAGCTCGGTGCCTTTTCTTCAAAAGCCTCGAGAACTGTCCAGAGTACTGAAAGATTATGACTTGTCCAGGGCTACGTAGCCAGTATGTGTCATAACCAGGACTTAAAACTAGTTCTTCTTGGCTTCAAAGACCACTCTATACATTATGCCATGCTTCTTCTATATAATAGAATGTGTATATACATGCATGTGCAAATATATGTACATATGCATGTAACATCAGGTGGCATGGTTGATAAAGAAGTAGTCTTAGAATCAGTTAGATCTGTGTTCAAGCCCTAATATATACAACCTATGTGATTCTGGGTAAGTCAATGAATTTCTCAGTCCCTGAGGAATTCCACTTAGTCTATTTTCTAAGCAGCTTTCAAATTGATCTTCCAAATGTACAGGTCTGTTTGTGCAAGGGTCATTGGACCCTCCCTACCATCGTCAATGAATCAATATTTAGCACAATGCCTGCCACACAGAAGGCACTATATACTTATTTTCTTTCCTCCCACTTTCTTTGTAATCCAGTGACATTTGTTTTCTTTGTTTTTTTTTCACACAAGACATTTCATCTCCTGACCCCATGCATTTTCATTGACTGTTCCCCATTCCTGAAATATAAAATTTAAGACTTCTTCTAAGCTATGAATTCTTATCTTGAGTCTGTGGATTTTAAAAAATATTTCAATAATTCTATTTCATTATAATCGGTTTCTTTTTGAATTCTATATGTCCTATTTTGTGTATTTAATCACAGTGTTTAAAGAAACTCATAGGTTTTATCATATTATTACCTAGTCCCATTTTTTGTACAATTGTTTCAATCATTTCCCACTCTTTGTGATCTCATTTGGAGTTTTCTTGGCAAAGATCCTGGAGAAGTTTGCCATTTACTTTTCCAGCTCATTTTATAGATGAGGACATCAAGGCAAACAGGGTTAAAGTCATTTGTCCTGGGTCACATAGCTAGTAAATGTCTGAGGAGAGATTTGAACTCAGGTTTTCCTGACTCTAGGCCCAGGACTTGATTCACTACGCTATTTAGCTGCCAATACAAAAGGATAAGGACTCCTGTTCTAAGTAAGTCCTGAGTCCTTGAGTATGAATTGGCCTCAAGCCATCAACACAAGAGATTTTATAGCCTCCTCTTAGAGATTAGCACTATTGGCATTCTTCCAGTTTCCTAAGTTTGAAAGCTTGAAGTCATCCTTGACTTTTCCATCTCCATTATCTTTTGTGTTTAATCAGTCACAGCATCCTGCCAACTAATCCCTCAAAATGTCTAAAGCCCTTTATGATGTGGCGCCAACCTACCTCTCCAACCTTATAATAGAGAACTCCCTTTCCCGTACTCTAAGGTCAAATCAAACTGGTTTTCATGCTATTATTCACACTGGACACTCCAGCTCCCTCCTTTGCATAGACTGTTCCTCACACTTACCATGAACCTTCCTTATCTCCTTCTGAGGATCCCTAATTTGGCCTAAATGTTTCATAAGAGCTATGTTCTTGATCTACCCTGCCCCCAAGGCTAATGTTTTTTCACCTCTTCTCCAAGTTAATTTGAATTTTTAGTTTACATTTTATATATTTATGGGGTTATATATGGTGCCCCACAATAGAATGTAAGTTCTTAGTAAGCACTTAATCAAAGTTTATAATAGATTAAGTGATTAATTCTCATACTCACTGCCACCACTAGGGCTTTATCTCTTCAAACTTGTGAAATTCAGGGTTGTGGTGATCTTTTTCTTTTAAAATAAGTAGAATAGTTCTCTCTGGGAGAAGGTAGGTTTCTCAGGGAGGTTTTCTGGAGGCAGCCTTAGTATCAGTTCAGATAAATAATTACCCCAAATGCAGCCAGCTGGTAAAAATACAAATGTTTATTTTCTCCTTCCAAAGTAGCCTGGTTAGTTGAGGCCTCTCTCTCTGCTTAGTTCCAAGAGCTCCCTCTGAATGTCTCCAAATCCAAAGGTTTTGTCCCTCAGCCTGACTCTGCTTTCTTCAGCCTCCAGAGCCAGCACCAAGTTGAATCTGTCTTGCCTCTGAGAGAGAGAGCCTTCTCAATCTTCACTGAGCTCTCGACTCGTAGCTTCTTCCTCTGAAAACTCTTCTTCCGCCACCAGCCAGCCAAGTGGAAAATATTCTGGAATGAATCACTCTTCACTCGCTTATATATGACTCTTCTGAGAGAATGGGATTATGGGTTTTCTCCCCTAGTGCTCTCTGGCCCTAAGAGCTTCAAGGGAGGTGTGAATTCAGATATCTCATACTAAACCCTGAACTTTCCCAAATGTGTGAACTCCAATGAGTAAAGGTGCAAACACAAGCATTGTATCAATTAGTGCTACTTAATACCTTGTTTCAGGTTCTGGCCCAAAACAACTTCTTGTAAGATCAGATCAATAATCTATCAACTCTAATGAGTTAGCAGTTGGTGAAGATTCCAACACAGGGTGGCATAGGAAATAGTATGTTAGACTTGGAATTTGAAAGACAAGGGCTAAAATACTCTTTCTGATATTGTGTGATCCTGAGCAAGTCAACTAACTTCGGTTTTCTTTATCTCTAAAGTAATTTAGTATTATAATAATAGTACTTGTGGTACGTGACTCAGGAAGTTGTTATAAGGCTCCCATGATGTAATGTGTACAGTACTTTCTTTATATTTATCTAAATATCAGCTGTTTTTTTTATTACATCAATCAATAAGTAAACATTAGTGAAGCTTATATTTTATACCAGGCACTGTGCTAAGTGCATCATCCAAAGAAGGGGAGTGGGGGAAGAATGAAGGAAGGAAGGGAAGAAGGAAAGAAGGAAAGAGGAAGGGGAAAAGAAAAAAGGAAAGAATAAATGAAAAAAGAAGAAAGGAAAAATACATGAAGGAAGAAAAGAAGGCAGGAAGGAAAAAAGAAAGAAAATCAAGAAGGCAGAAAGGCAAAAAGGAAGAAAAGAAGGAAGGAGAAGTGAGCATCTACCTTTAAAAATAAAATAAAATTGCTGAGAGAGTGGATGAGATGATCTTTTAGTTCCCTCCTAGCTCCAATTTTCTAATCCTCAATGTTTAGAGGTGTGTGTGTGTGTGTGTGTGTGTGTGTGTGTGTGTGTGTGGTAGATGTGGTAAGTTTCCACCATGCCAGTCATTCTTTGTAGAATTCTGGAACAGTTTCAGGGAGTTCTGTTTTTCTGGGTGAAACTCAGTGAACAAGACATTTAATATTTGCTTTGTTGAGTGATCCATCCATGGCTCTCTTCACCCTCTCTGATTGCCAACTGGATGGATTATTCAAAGTAAAGAAGAGTTTGTTTTAAATACTGTGCCTTCTGAGAGGCAATACTCACTGTAAAGGTGAGGAGTTTGTCTAGCAGATGTCCCATTGATAGTGGTACTTGAGAACTTGAGAAAGTGGAAGACCTGGAAACAAAAACTGCACAAAAGAGGGAGATCTCAGTGCACTCTAAGGCCAAAATTCCTTTGCAGATCCTTCAACAGGGACAGATTATCCCATAATGTACTTTATGGGTCTTAAAGCATGGAGGCTTTTAGCAATTGAACCTAGTCAAGACTTTTCTGAAATACACTGCCCATTTTATTCCAAAGTTTATCAAAGCACTTATTCAGTTTCCATCATCCATCACCCAAGGAAACTCAACTCCCATCTCACCAACTTTTATCTAGTATACATGGACACACAGACACATACACAACTCCAAAATTCATATCAAAAATAATTCTCTTGTGTAATCCCTCTTTATTCACATATAATCAGCTTAGGTCAGCTTTGAGAAACACTGAAGACATTTGAAAAATGGACAGAATTGGCACCCAACTGATTCTTTCTCCATCTGTAGAAATACAAGCAAACCCTCTCCCCCAAGCAGTTAACCTATCTGGTCCCTCCCATTCACCACTTTCTGGGTCTCTCCACATCACCTGGTGATTATCTAAAGATAGTAGAGCTGCTCGCACTGGACACTGCCCTTCCAGTGGGTTATAAAATCTTTCTGCTGGAGCCAGTGCATCTTTGCCAAAAATCAAGAAGTTAATAGTATAAAGAGCTAGACTTAGAAGTTCTCTAGGGTTACCTGTGGCTCCCCCTTTCTTTTGTTTTTGGAGGAGCGTCTTGATGTCTCTGTTTCTCCTCTCTATTATTGGCTGTCCTTGAGGATTAAAGGGTATGCCAGTGGTGTGTAAAATCTTATACTGTGCACAAAAGTGTGCAAAATGTTTAGAAGTATATACAAGTCCATTATCTGTTTTTATTACTTGTGGTATACTCATAATTGCAAATGCTTGTATAAGGAATTCAATGACCACTCAGGCTGTCTCTTTTGCTACTGGTATTACAAAAGTGAATCCTGAAAAAGTGTCTACCACAAAGTGGTTGAAAGACAGACAACAAAAAGATTTATAATGGATCACATCCATTTGCCAAATTTCATTGGATCTCAAACTCCAAGGGTTCTTCCCTGGAGGGAGTGTAGGAGCGTAGAAAGGAAGGTAAGTTATACAGGCTTTTACTATGCTCCTAGCTTCCTCTCTTGTTATTCCAAATTGTAAACATAAAGCTCGAGCAGCCTGATGATATTTAGAACGAGATTCTTGGGCTTCTTGAAATAAAGGAGTATTGGCCAACATGGTTAGAAGCCCATCCACAGATGGAGAAGGAATCAGATGGGTGCCAACAAGCCATATTTGCCTTGTTCATCGGAGAGAGATGGAGCAGACCCTTGAAACAAAGGAGAAGATTTAAGAAACATTGGATGGTTCCATTGCTGACTGTGCCCACCACTGAAAGAGCATGGCAGTTATGGCAATTGACTCATGGACATCAAAAATTGTTGGACTTCAAAACCCTCAGGAATCATTGGAATCCCTGAGACCTGACAAGATTGTTGTAGGACTTGAAAACTTTCAGGAATCACTGGATTCTCTGAGACATGATAAGACTGTTGTAAGACTTGAAAACCCCCAGGAATCATTGGAATCCCTGAGACATGAAAAGATTGTTGTAGGACTTGAAAACTTTCAGGAATTACTGGATTCTCTGAGACATGATAAGACTGTTGTAGAACTTGAAAACCCTCAGGAATCATTGGAATTCCTGAGACATGAAAAGATTGTTGTAGGACTTGAGACCTGATAAGACTGTTGTAGGACTTGAAAACCCTCAGGAATCATTGGATTCTCTGAGACATGATAAAACTGTTGCAGGACTTCAAAATCTGCAGGAATCATTGGATTCCCTAAGACATAAAAAGACTGTTGCAGGACTTCAAAAACTTGTGGGGATCATTGGATTCCCTGACATGTGAATTGGCTTTGGATTATCTCTTGGCTGCTGAAGGAGGCGTATGTGTGATTGTTGTTTACATACTCTCCTTCTAGGACTTCTGGAAATCTTTTACAATACCATGTTGATTCATATTGTTTGTTATATCACTACTTGCATGTACAATTCATATTTGTTACACTACATTGAGCCTGCACTGACTGTGGGGAGAGTCATCACTGTGTGTTATTGCTATGTGCTTGTGTAATACCTCCCATGATGATGATGGGGGTTTGTTCATACCTGTTTCAACTAAGATCCTTCAGCCCAGAAATCCACTAGCAATCCCCACTTCCCCTTGGTGCTTTTCATCTTCCTTCCTGAGAAGTCAGGGAGGGTGTGACCACATGTGTTCTAAAACAAAAGAAAGTGGGAGATGTAAAGGGTTGAAACTCTGATGATGCACTGAGGTCGGACAACCAGGCACTTAAGGCTAACTACTAATTGGACAATACTCTCTAATTATATACTTGGAAAATGGCCCTTCCCACTATTATGTGCTGGTTCACTTTTTTGGTGTATACAGAGAATTGTGGGAAGGATTAGGGGGTGGAATAAAACAAGCCAGAGTCACTTTGGCGGTAGAGGAATAGAAGGAAGGTCATGGGGAGCCTGCATCCATTCAATTCACTTCTACCCTTAAAGATCAAGAATAAAGACCAAGGACTTTTGCTCATCTTGATTCCAGCTGATTCTAAGATATCTAGGGTGCTAACTCAGTCTTCACAATCTAGACTCTAAATAAAGAAAAACCTTTTAATGAACAGTTTGAACTTGGAACCAGGGAAACCTGTGCTCAAATCTTGCCTCTGACATTTATTATGTGATCATGGACAATTCACTTCACCTCAGTTTTCTTATCTATAAAATGAGGAAGTTTATATCCTATGGAGTTGTTAGAAGTGCAAATTAAAGTGTATGTAGGGTGTCCTAAAATCTTACTTCATTATTAAGTTTTAATAACTTTAATCTAATAGCATCCCAAAATATTAGCAATTTAATAAGTCTCAGGATAGTTTTATTCTTACTAAAGCTTAATTTTGCCCTAAGACTTTGGGACATCCTAAAGGTAAAGAACTTTATAGACTTTAAAGTACTATATGTTAGTGGTTGTGATTATAATGGTGTCAAGATCCGTGGTTTCATTGGTAGCAAAATTCTTGGTGAGGAAACTCCTTCTTATTTGTTTCTAAATAGGGAAAGGAGGGGGAAATGAGGAACAGCATAATTAGAAAAAACCATTATTTGGAACTAGAAAACCTGGATTTCAGTCTTGGCTTCAAAATTTAACTCTGTATGATCCTGAGCAACTCATTTTAGAGAGTTCTTTGTACATAAAAGGAAGATAAGATCATTTACACTGATAATGTAACAAGGTGATTGAAAGAAAAATATTTAGAGAACCTTAAAGTGTTAGAGAAAGCACAATCAAATAAAGACTGATGTTGCTACTAGGAAAAGCTCATTTTTATTTTTCCTAAGGTTCCCCTCACCAAACCTGTGAATTCTCAAACTAAAACGCCTGATCTGGGTCATCATTCTCCTTTATGTTTTTTTTTTTTCCTGGCAGCTGGGTGTGGTAGCAAGTAATTAGCCCCAAAGCCATTAAGCTCTGTGTTCAAATCCTGTTTTTGTAAAATGCTATCTATTTGAGTGACCCAAGTCAAATCATATAAGCCCTTACTCTAGGCAGTTATCAGAAAATGTACTAGTTGCATTGGCAGATAAAAATTTTCTCAAAAGGGAATAAATATTTATTTATGCAATGATCTTTCCCATTCTTTTTCTGCAAACAGCAAAATTTGTTGGGGTTTTTTTTTTTTTTGGTATCTCTCTTTACATTGGTTCTCCTCCCTTAATCCCTGTTCCTTCTTATTTATTACATTTTTCCTTTTAAGGTTTACATAATATATAAGTGCTTATATATTATATATTTGATTATATATATTATATGTATGGTAATATAATTTTTAATCCCTTTTCCCCTCTCAGTCAAGTAGATCCCCTTTTCCTCTCTTCTCCTTCACCTAGTCTGATAATAGTTTCTAAAATTTCATTTTTGTGATTCCTTAAAGGAATTTCTCTCATTCTCCTCATTGTCTGCTGTAGATCCTCATTCTCTAATTCTTGACCCTTATAATTCCCTGGTCTCTTTTTTTCCTGCATTTAATTTTTTAATTTTTTAATTCTCATGCAATTAAAGTTTCTGAGATAATTCTAGATTCTCCACTCTAGGTGGTTTCTGCCACTACTTTCTAAAGTTTGTCCCATGGATTTCCCCTTTCCAGTGTATCTCATTGCCAGATCAATACCAATTATTGCAGGCGTCAGTGAATACACTGACCCATAATAGAATCCCTCCCCAATGACTTCACTGATAATGCAGCTAGCCATTAATATATACACTCCCCCTTCCCCAGTTTCTTTCTTTCCTTGTCTACCTTAAAATCTCACCTCCCTCAATCCTTGCTATCCCATTCATGCAGTTGCCAGTTGGATCCAAGTGTTCCAGCTACCTCCTTCCTGATATAGAATAAGTAGCTTTTTTCTAAAGCACCAAATCCCCCAGATAATACCAAGTGCAAAATCCCCATCTCCCTTCACAGATCTCTCTTTACCCATATTGGTATTTATCAGCAGAACCCCCTTTCCACCACCAAAGTAAGGCCTCCTTCCTTCCTTCTCTTTTCACTCCTTCCCCCTCCTCTCCTACCCATTCCCCTATAGTTTTTTCCCCTCTCTGAGACCACAGGGATCACCTTTCCCTCATTGCAATCCCTAAATTTGACCCTGGCCCATAACATATTTCTTTCTAATCTCTTGCTTCTCAATTTCCCTCCACAAAAACAAAAACATTGATTTTAAGCAGGGAGTTATGAGATTTTTCCATAATGCCACATGTCAAGCCTCTTAACTCTTATCTCTACCAGACTTCTGACATGACCCCCACTCTTGACCCTGTCTCCTTGTGTACATTTAGAAAGAAATTTATTACTGAGATTACACAATGATCACTTCTGATGGACGTGGCTCTTTTCCACAGTGAGATGATTCAGGCCATTTCCAATGGTCTTGTGATGGAGAGAGCCATCTGCATCCAGAGAGAGAGTGTGGATCACAACATAGTATTTTCACATTTTTTATTTTTCTTTTTCATTTTTTTGCTTTGATTTTTTTATGCAATGTATAATGGAAATGCACATGTTTGACATATATTTGATTACTTGCTGTCTAGAGAAGGACGGGAGGGAGAAAAAAATTTGGAACACAAGATTTTGCAAGCATGAATGTTGAAAATTATCTATGCATATGTGTTGAAAATAAAAAGTTTTAATAATAATAATAATAAAGAAATTTCTTACTGGTCTCTATGCTGTCACTCTGTTACTGTTGTGATCCTTGATTTACTGTTGTGATCCTTGATTGCTGCATTTATTCCTTACTGCAATTCTGCTGCTTGAGGTGTTTGAGAAGCAAGTAATCTCTTTTAAGATTTATTAACAAATCTTCCTTTTCCTGAAATCTTTGGTAATTTCAGTCCTTATTTCCTCTATCCTAGTTTTTGACTTCCTCCCTTCTGATTGTGGTTTCCTTAGGGGTTGGATCTCAAAACTCCTTAGCTGCTTTCCATTTTAGACAATTTACATTTCACTAATTTGGTTCTTGCTCAAAGTGACTTTTGGGTGGTCAGAATAGGCCCTATCTGGATGCCATGCTTTTCCTGCAGCTTGGTGGAGTGCTGCACAGCCTCCAGGTATTTGGCCTGGTATCCTGTCCTATTTCCATTATTCCTTAGTTCTTTGACCTACCACCAGCAGTTTGGAATTTTTCAGATTTGAACTCATGAAGATGAGTCTTCCTGACTTCAGGCACAGTGCTTTATCTATTGTGCCTCCTAGTTGCTTCAAAATGTTATGCTGGTATTCATTCACATCCAATTTTTTGTGAACCCACAGACCTCTGTTTATGGAGTTTTCTTGGCAAAGATATTGAAATGGTTTGCCATTTCCTTTTCCAGTGAACCCCAAACATAGACTGTGCAGGACTTGCCCAAGGTCACACAGCTAGGACATTTCTAAGGCTGGATTTAAACACAGGTAATCCTGATTCTGCACTTAATACTCTATCTACTGTACCACTTAACTGCTTTCCAAAAGATAGCCCCACAAATACGTGGAGACAGTTCCCACATCCCTCCAATAAATGCTCTTCTGGAATGGTTTTTAGTCCTTTTGTGTTACTGGCTATTCTCTCCTGGACATTTTTTTTTTCATTTTGTTAATGTCCTTTCCAATATGGTACCAAGAGCATAATAGTTCTTTTCTGGGCTGACAATAGTTCTGACCTGGGCTGAAAAGGACAGAGTACAGCAACATATAAACATCTCCATTCTGGACATTTAACTTTCTTTATGCTAACTTAGCTTGTTTTAGTTTCATATCTTAAAAATGATGCCTATTGAACTTGAAACTCATTAAAAGTCTAACGATCTTCTTCAGAGGAATGAAGAATGGTTCCTGTCTTTCCTGTACTTTTACCATTGTTTTTTTTTTTTTAAACTCAGTGGAAAACTCAACATTCATCTATGTTAAAATTTTACCTTATTATATTTCACCCGATATTCTAACCTGTCATCTACTAAACAATGTACTAGCTGCCCTCCCAGTCAAGTGTCACATGCATTTTTGACATGTCTGTCATCTTGTTTTCAACCAAGTCACTATTTTAAAACATTAAACTGAGATAAGGACACATCTCTGGGACACTCCACTGGAGACCAGCCACATCTGTCCATTTTTGTGTTTAAATCAATAAGCATTTTATGAAGCACCCTCACTATGTCAGTCTATTAAATGACAGTGCTCACTGTGAATATCAACAATGTTTTGTGTTCACATGAACAATTTGTACCTGACCCGAGGTAGAGATCCAAGCTCCTGTTGGATTGATCAGCCACAGTGGATCATACTGTACCTTGACCCCAACATCATGATGTCATCAGTTTTCTTTGAGTACAAAGGACCAATAACAACAACAACATTTCAGGAATTGTACTAAGCATTAGAGATATAAAAAAGGTATAAATAGTTCTCTGCTGTCCAAAAGTTCACATTATAATTGGGGAAAGATGTAAACAATCATGCAAGACCAAGATGAACACATGTTTAAGTACAGATACAAACATGTATTTATACACACACACACAATTTTATGCACATATACATAATCTCAGAGGGAAGGCATGAAGATTAAGCAAGACTGGTAATCTCTTTTGGGAGATGATCGGTGTATTTTTTCAATTTCTATTTTACAGTCTGGTTCAGGAGAGTTTTCCTTGATAATTTCATGAAAGATGATGTCAAGGCTCTTTTTTAAAAAATTTTTATTTAATAATTACTTTATATTGACAGAATCCATGCCAGGGTAATTTTTTTTTTACAACATTATCCTTTGCACTCGTTTCTGTTCCAATTTTTTTCCCCTCCCTCCCTCCACCCCCTCCCCTAGATGGCAAGCAGTCCTTTATCTGTTGGATATGTTGCAGTATATCCTAGATACAATATATGTTTGCAGAAGCGAACAGTTCTCTTGTTGCATAGGGAGAATTGGATTCAGAAGATAAAAATAACCCGGGAAGAGAAACAAAAATGCAGATAGTTCACATTCGTTTCCCAGTGTTCTTTCTTTGGGTGTAGCTGCTTTTGTCCGTCATTTATCAATTGAAACTCAGTTAGGTCTCTTTGTCAAAGAAATCCACTTCCATCAAAATATGTCCTCATACAATATCGTTGTTGAAGTGTATAATGATCTCCTGGTTCTGCTCATTTCACTTAGCATCAGTTCATGTAAGTCTCGCCAAGCCTCTCTGTATTCATCCTGCTGGTCATTTCTTACAGAACAATAATATTCCATAACATTCATATACCACAATTTACCCAGCCATTCTCCAATTGATGGGCATCCATTCATTTTCCAGTTTCTAGCCACTACAAATAGGGCTGCTACAAACATTTTGGCACATACAGGTCCCTTTCCCTTCTTTAGTATTTCTTTGGGATATAAGCCCAATAGAAACACTGCTGGATCAAAGGGTATGCACAATTTGATAATTTTTTGGGCATAATTCCAGATTGCTCTCCAGAATGGTTGGATTCGTTCACAACTCCACCAACAATGCATCAGTGTCCCAGTTTTCCCGCATCCCCTCCAACATTCATCATTGTTTTTTCCTGTCATCTTAGCCAATCTGACAGGTGTGTAGTGGTATCTCAGAGTTGTCTTAATTTGCATTTCTATGATCAATAATGATTTGGAACACTCTTTCATATGAGTGGTAAGAGTTTCAATTTCATCCTCTGAAAATTGTCTATTCATATCCTTTGACCATTTATCAATTGGAGAATGGCTTGATTTTTTATAAATTTGAGTCAGTTCTGTATATATTTTGGAAATGAGACCTTTAACAGAACCTTTAACTGTGAAGATATTTTCCCAGTTTGTTGCTTCCCTTCTAATCTTGTTTGCATTAGTTTTGTTTGTACAAAGGCTTTTTAATTTGATATAATCAAAATTTTCTATTTTGTGATCAGTAATAGTCTCTAGTTCATCTTTGGTCACAAATTTCTTTCTCCTCCACAAGTCTGAGAGATAAACTATTCTATGTTCCTCTAATTTATTTATAATCTCGTTCTTTATGCCTAGGTCATGGACCCATTTTGATCTTATATGGTGTTAAGTGTGGGTCCATGCTAAGCTCTTTTTTTTGATCATGACTTTCAGGTAGACCAATAATTTTTAAATTATCTCTCCTGGATCTATTTTCCAGGTCAGTTGTTTTTCCAATGAGATATTTCACTTTTTTTGGTTTTACTTCATTGTAAAACCAAAAAAAGTGAAATATCTCATTGGAAAAATACTTTATTGTATCTTGATTTATCATAAATCCATTAGTTTCCATTTGCTCAATTCTATTTTTTAGGAATTGTTTTCCTCAGTGAACTTTTGTACTTTCCTTCCTAATTGGCCAATTTTGCTTTAGAAGGCATTCTTCTACTCATTAGCTTTTTGCATTTCCTTTTGCACCTCTCTCAACTCTTTCCCTAATTTTTCCTCTCTCTCTCTTACTTGATTTTCAAAGTCCCTTTTGAACTCTTCCGTGGCCTGAGCCCAATTCTTATTTTTCTTGGAGATTTTGGATGTAGGTGCTTTGATTTTGTTATCATCTTCTGAATGTGTGTTTTGATCCTCCTTATTACTGTAATAACTTTCAATGGTCAGAATTTTTTTTTTGTTGTTTTCTGCTCATTTTCCTAATGTATTAGTCAGCTTCTAATGCTGTGTTAAACTAGGGCTCTGTTTCCAGAGTGGAGGGTGTACTTCCAAGCTTCAGGAGTTTTGCATAGCTGTTGAGGAATCTTATCACAAGCATTCTTTTCTTCCCTGGAGCTATGAGTTATGTCTCTGCCCCACTGTAGCTGTAAGATTTAGTGTGCTGGCCCGTGCTACCTTGGGATTGCACACCATTCTCCTACCCAATTGCCACAGACCTTCTCCCCTGACCTTCCAGGTATCCAGAGGCTGAGATGTCCAGAAGGCTCCAGCACTGCTGCTGATTTGTTTTCATCTATGTATACATATTTCCAGTTTTAAATTCTGGATTGAAGGATTCTACTTGGTTTAAATTCCAATAATACCTCATTTTGGACAGTGTTGATGGGTAGGTGTAGTTTGAATTTGCATTCAGTGGCTTTGTGAGGGCCTGCCTACTGCAGGAATTATCTAGCCTTGTCTCCTGAACAATAGTTCAGGCCCTTACTGTCTGGGTGCTGGTCGGATCCTCTCCCCCACAGCAGCTGAGCTCGTGGCCCATGCTGGCAGCCGTTCTGGCCTTGTCTCTTATAGTGGTTGGACCCCAAGATCACTTGGAGTTAGCTGCTACTTTGTCCCCATCTCTTACAGGAAATAGTGCTTCAGGACAATTTTGAGATAACCCTGTGTCCTAGTATAGGATTGGGGCTTCACACTTTATTCCTACTCTGGCTTGTCTCCACTTAGGGCTTCTTAAGGAGGGATGGATTGCTAGGTGATCATTGTGGTCTTTTCTGGGTCTAAATGAGCTTTTTCTTTTCCTTTTATTCTATCCTGTATATCCAGTCACTAAGTCCTATTCATCTTTCTTTGAAATGTCTTTCATAACATTCCTTCTATTATCTTTCTATGACTAATTTCGACTAGGCCTTCATTACTATACATTCTTCAACTAGTTAAATAAATTTTAAAAATTATTGTAAATATCAATTATCAATAAACAAAACCACTTCAATTTACAAAGAATAACAAAAAAGAAGATTATATTAAAAATATGAAAGTTTGTTCCATGCTGCTTGAATGAATAACTTTGGGAAAGGGGAGAAGAAAGTCAACGGATTAGGACATGATACCAATTCCCTCCCATTAATCATTCCCCTTCCTTTCTAAACCCACACATGTAGTCGACTGGATTCAGTCCCAAAGTAGCTTAGTTTTTAATAAGAAGGGTTTGGCTCCTTTCTCTGTTTCTCTCTCTGTCTCTGTCCCTGTCTCTCTCTAGCTCTGCCTCTCTCTTTCTCTCTTTATCTTTCTGTCTTTATCTGTTTCTGTTTCTCTCTGTCTGTATCTCTTTCTGTTTCTGTCTCTGTCTCTGTCTCTCTCTGTCTCCCTATCTCTGTCTCTCTTTCTCTATCTATCTCTGTGGCTCTGTCTGTCTGTCTCTCTTTGTCTCTCTGTCTCTGTCTGTATCTCTCTGTCTCTTGGTCTCTATCTCTCTGTTTCTATCTTTGTCTCCCTGTTTCTCTCTGTCTCCCTATTTCTCTCTCTCTCTCTGTTTCTGTCTCTCTGCTTTCTCTCTCTCTCTCTGTCTCTCTCTTTCCCTCCCTCGCTTCCTACCCTTTCTCTTTCTTTCTCTCTCCTCTTCCTTCATCTCTCCCTCCTTTTCCCCTTCTTCCCTTCCTCCCTCTCTTTCTCTCCATCCCTTCCCCATTCCCCCAGCCTCTCTCTCTAACTTGTTATGGCAACACACCAACAGAGTGGTGGAAATTATTTAAGTTGTGGCACATGAAAAAAGATACTCAATTTACAATATGATTTGGGTACTAGAAAGGAATTTATTTCCTACATACAACATAAATACTAAAAGATATATAAAAGTCTTATAGCAGACATTGATAGAATAATTTAAAGCAACATTAAATAATCTAATTAATGACTATTGTTAAGGAAGCTGATATTTCAACTTCAGCAAAATATAAAACACTTTGTGGTCTGCACTATACAAGTTTTGGTCATCTTCTTTGGTGAAGAAACTCCCCTTATTACTGGTTCTCTCAACAAGATGGACATTCAGACTTCTCAAATTCACAAAATCACCTCTGATTCTGAAGACATCCCTCTTGAGATTGACATCCAATAATAATTTATGGAAATTTAATGGAATATTAATAATTTATGGAAAGGAAACACATAAAGTTGAAAAAGCAGCTAAGCTCCTAAAGAAGACCCCCTACTCTAACTGTCACATGGGGACGGTTGCCACCATCCTGGAGTGGAGAAAGGCCGGACCATTTCCCCAGCCCTCACTGGAAGTCTTAGGGTTGCATGGGGCACCTGGAAATTTAAAGGAGGAGAATAAGCCTCAATGGTCATTCCTTCTTAGAAGTTTGCTAAGCTTCAGTGTCTCAGTTGCAAGTGGTGGATTACGCTGTCTTCACAGGGTTTCTGTGTTCTTCCAAACTGAGTCACATACATGTGGACATCATCCCCAACATACCTAGATACATAATTAATATGTGTGGTTGTCCAAAATCAGGAAGAATTTCTCTGCTGGCAACCTCTTATATACATTAAATAAAGTGCATAATTTAGCAAAGTAGTAATAAACATTTGTTTTCATTTCCTTCTGCATCTTTTTTTTTCTTCTGTGCATTTTAAAAAGTGTTTTATTGAAGGCGAATCAGAGAAGGCTTCATGGAAGATCACATGAGCTTAAATATAAAATTGAAGGTCATCTTAGGAAGGAAAGGAACAAATATTCAAGTGCCCACTCTGAGCCAAGCACATGGTTAAATACTTTATAAACATCTCATTTAATACAACAACCTTGGGAGATAGTTGCTATTATCATACCCATATTAGAATTGAGAAAACTGAGGCAGACAGGGTTAAATGACTTGCCCACAGTCCCATAGCTAGAAATTATCTGAGGCTGGATTTGAATTTAGATCTTCCCGACTTCACACCCAGTGCTTTATCCTCTATACCATCTAGCTGCTCCTAATGCTCATTTTATTTTTACAAATAAATTTATGGGGGCAACTAGGTGGTACAGTGGATAGAGCACCAGCTCTGAAGTCAGGAGGACTTGAGTTCAAATTTGATCTCAGATATTTAACACTTCCCAGCTGTGTGATCCTGGGCAAGTCACTTAACCCCAATTGTCTCAGCCAAAAAAAAAAAAATATTTATTTATTTTTACATGCATTTATTATCGCACAATTTCCCCTCTTTGAGAAAAACATAAAAATAAAAACAGAACATGTTATAATATACACAATCCAACAAAATAAGCTCTCACCTTAGCCATGCTCAAAATCTGTGTCTCTGTCTCTGTCTTTGTCTCTGATTCTGTCTCTCTTTCTGTCTGACTCCTGTATCTCTGTGTGTCTCTGTCTCTGCCTCTCTCCCTCTTTCTGTCTGTCTTTGTCTCCCTGCCCCTGTCTCTGTCTCTGCCCCTGTCCCTGTCCCACCCCCTTCTCTGTGTGTGTGTGTCTTTGTCTCTTCCTCACTCCACCTACTCTTATTTTAACTTCATGCCTTCTCTGTCAGGAAATGAGGGGTGTGTGAGGATACTGCTATAGTGAGATAGAGTGATTCATACAAGCAATAATGGACAAAGGTTGTATCTGAACTGAAGTCCTCAGCTTCCAGAGTCAGTGTCCTTTTCACTTTGATGTTTGATTATAATCCTGAAAGATGGGTAAGATTATAATAGTTTCAGATAAGAGCATTACGGGAGTTAGGGAAGAGAAGGAGAAAGATATTTGAGGCATCCAGAAAATTAGTTAATAAAAAAATTTATTAAGCACCTACTAAGTGACAGCTTTTATGCTAAATGCTGTAGACACAAAAGAGAGAGTTCTTGCTCTCAACAAGCTCTACTGGGCTAGATAACAAGCAAACCAAAATGTAAAAACAAGCCTATACAAGATAAAAAGAAAATAAGGAGGTACTAGAATTAAAAGAGTTTGGGAAGGCTTTTGGGGGGATGTTAACTGAGACCCAGAGAAGCCAGGAGATAGGAGTGTGTTGTTTGTGGAACATCCAGGGGGCCAAGTTCCATTCTGGACATGCTGACGTTAAGATGTCTATTGAGATCTGGTTTGAGATATCTGAAAGACAGTTGGAAAGTGAGATTGGAGAGCCGAGAGAGATTGGTCTAAGATAGGTAGATTTGATAATCATCAGAATAAAGATGACAATTCAAACCATGGGAGTTGATAGGATCCCTGGGGGGAGTACAGGGAGAAGAGAAAAAGGCTCAGGACAGAGGCCTGAGGGTTGCCTATGGTTAGAGTTGGAGAAAGATTCAGCAAAGATAATTTGAGCCATGGCAGTCTGATGGGTGGAACTAGAACCAGGTGTCCCAAAACCTAGAGAGAACAGAGTATCAGGGTGAAGAGATTAATAAATAATGTCAAAGGCTTCAGAGAAGGAAAAAATGAGAAAAAGTCATTATTTTGGCTATTCAGAAAAAGACCACTGATAATTTTGGAAAGAGAAGTTTCAGTGGAATGATGAAGTTGGAAGCCAGATTATAACAGAGTAAATAAAGAGAGGAAGAAAATCAATAAACAAACAAATACAAAACTCCATTTTAGATATAATATAAAATAGGTAGGGGTGAGTACTGCTGTATATAAATATTCAAAGGTAGATTGAAGAATCCTGAATGCCAGCTTAAGATGTTTCAATTTTATTCTTCCGTACAAGTGAATGGAAAAAAAAAAAAAGCACTGAACTATTCCCTAGAGTGCCTGGTACAGGGCCACACCTCCAGAGGTGTTCAATATTTATTTACAGAACGACAGGGAACTGAATTATTGTATGACAGTTCTATGACTCAATATATATAGGTAGTAGCACAGGAAGTCATATTAATCAAAGGCACAAATTTTAGTCACTCTGGACCTCTATATATACTATAAGTATTTGCTAATATAAAGAGAAAGAAAGAGATTTTTTTTTTCTTAAGAATATATTTTGTTATTGGACTTAGGAAATGATAGAATGAAAGGGGTGTGGGCCCATAGGGCAGGGCTTGAAAAGCTGAATAGATATCAAAAAATATAATTGCTCAGCATAGACTCTCAGGTTAATGTGTAATCCTCAGTACTGACCAGTGGCTCTGAGCTTAAATCAATAAAACAGGGAATGATATATCCTGGAAAAGATATAGAAGGGCATTTTATTACGATAGGTGGGATCATCTATTTGAAAAAAATTAAATCCTTTTATTTAAAATATTTTTTATTAAAAAAAAATGTGTGTTCACACATACACACAAACACAGACACATACATACGTCTTTGTGTATATAGCTATTCCATGAGGGCAGCAGCCAGCTTGGTTCTCTTTAGGCCTGTTGCTTCTCTCTTTCTCAATCTAATGACCAAGTTCTGTGTTGACATTGTTTAGACCATAGAGAGATCTTGGAGTTTGAAACCATTTGAATTTTGTAGCTCTATTAACGTTGTCTTAATGGGGAAAAGTACTATACACACACACACACACACATATACAGGTGTATAATTATAATATGCATGTATGTATAATATGCATGTATGTGTACACACACACACACAAATACACATATTATACTTGGTCCTAGTCCTAAAGGTTCAAAATCTTCTATGTGAAATCTAATACAAAGCTGAGGTGGAAAGGGAAAAGAGAAAAAGGAAGGAAGAAGGGAAGAAGAAGAATGGAAAGAGCAAGAGAGGGAAGAGGAGAGAAGTGAGATGAGGAGAGAGATGGAAGGGAAAAGGTAAGAAATGATAGAAGAAAGGAGAGAAGAAAAAGATGGAAATGTAGAGAAATATAGACAAGAGAGGTAGTATCTGGTCATTTGTAGTCTCTTTTCCCTCTCATGGCATAACAGTACCTAATCAGAATGATCTCTGTATTCTCACTTCCATCGCATTCCTTAATTGTTTTTAGTCAAGATGAAAAAAATTCCTAATTATAGCTTGGAGACAGAAACTGAGGTCAGTATTATAATCAGGAGTTGAATAATTCAGAGATCTTGAGATCTTCAAAACATGGATATTTTATTGAAGAATGAAAACAGCCAGAATAGTGAGAATAAGTTCCAAATGAGGATTACCATAGTCTACTTTAGATCCATCTATCAGTCAGCATTTATTAAACACCTGTAATGTTTCAGGAACTTTAAGGTAAGGAGAAGGCAAAGACAAAAAATAGAATGAACCTTCTCCTTAGGGAGCTCGCATTCTACTGGGGAAGACAACATGTACATATATGAGAGCATGCAGAATAAATACAAAATAAATACAAGGATTTTAAAGAGGAACAGCTGAGGAAGATCAGAAAAGGCTTGGGCTAGAAGTTAATACTTGAGCTGGTATCTTGAAAGAAATGAAGGATTCACTGAGGTGCAACTGAGGTGGGTATGAATTCCAATCATGGATGATGGAACGCCATGTGTGAGGAACTGACTCAGGCTTAGCCCATTAGAAGTGAACAATTTAATGACATAATATGAACAAAAATGTTTATGTTTAATAAAATAATGTTTCTTTTTTCTCTCTTTTTCTTGTCCATGATCTTTCTGTTTAGGGGCACTGGGTGGAGCCCTGCAGAGTGATTATAGAATACTGCAGAGAGGATGAAGATCAGTGCCAGATGATTTGATCTCCAATTGAGAATCTGACATCAATTAGCTTTGTGACTCTGGGAGAATCACTTCCTTTTGATGGGCCTCAGTTTCCTCATCTGTAAAATGAGCTAGAGAAAGAAGTGACAAACCTCTCCAGGATCTTTGCCCAAAAACAACCCCAAATGGGTTCATCAGACATGACTGAAAATAACTAGACAATGTTCTGGATTCCTTTTGTTATTCTTTTCAATCTACCTCTATCTTTGACAGTCATTCAACTCCTATAGAAGGACTCCAATTATAGGGAACTCACCACCTCTCAAGGAGAAAATTCTTTGTGAAATTGAAACAAACTTTTTTTAAACTTCCACTCTTTGGTCATAGTTCTGTCCTCTAAAGTTATACAGAATAAATCTAATATTGACTTAAGACTACTCTTAAAATATCTAAAGATAACTATCCTTTCCAACTGTTTTAATCTAGACCTGTCTCAGAATGATCAGTTCAGTTTGCAAAATTGCACTTTTCTAACATTCAGCACTTATCTAACATCAAAAAGATTACTTAACAGCTGCATAGAAAGGTTATTCTGTAAGGATACAGCAGTGGTTCAGGCAGACAAAATTTTCTTTATCTCCACGCAGAAACACATCTGGTCAGAAGAAAAGGGTGTTTAGCTTGCAGAGCTGTGGCATATCAAGGGGTGAGGGGTCCTGACAGCTCATGGGCTAGACTTTCCATGCCTCAGGCAACCAAGAAATTGAATTAACAGCTGGAGCCTTAGTGCTTTGGACCAATTAAGTCTCAAGGAGTTTCCTTGACTTTTTATTCTGTATAAGATATTTTGCTCCTGGCGCTCCCACTCCCTAAATTTTCTCTTCTCCTGGTATATTTTCTATTCTCTGAACATCATGGCATCAAGACTTCCCTCTACATCCTCCTTTGTTGAGCTAAAATCACTTTGAAAAGCATCCTGAAGAAAGATTGTTAGTCACTGGCTAGGATCACCAAATTTGAGGGGAAGGAATCTCATAGGTCTTCTCCTCCAACATGCTTCTCTTACAGGTGAGGAAGCTGAGGCTCAGGGAGATAAATGATTAATGAAGGTGACATAAGTAGTATCAAAGAAAATGCAGGATTATGAATCCAGTTTCTCTGACCCCAGAGTCTATGCCCCACTGACTGAACCAATAGGGCAGAGGAGAGAAGCAATGGAGGCCAAATGACACTGACGAAAGAGAAAGATCACTTAACTGATTCATTCAAGAGAAAATAAAAGAAAACAGTAGGGAAATAAGAGTAGAGGCAACAGATGCTGGTGAGGAAAAGATGGTAAACATAAAAGCATCCAGCTCCAGCCCTTCCATTTTAAGAGGAAGGAAAACTTCATGGTTTGTTATGAATAATAGATATAAAAGCCTAGTATACAACATATTGAAAGGATTACTGGGGTTTTTAAATCAGAGTCAATACGATTTCTCCCCACATAAATTCTTACAGTAATAAGGGACCACAGAGATTCTATTCACCAAAGTCATGGACAGACATACCATTCAGAAGGAGTAGCTCTTGAGTGAATAGTCTTACTTCCCCCTCCCCCACCCAGTTTAAAAAGAAATTTTTTAAATTGTAGATTTAGCAAACATCAATAAGTAAAAACACTTCAGTACAGCAGGGCTAGCAAAAATAAATAAATAAAGTAATGGACTTTTGTTCTCTTTTAAAATGTGCATAAATTAATAAATAATATTGTCTTATTTATAATTTGTTGAATTTCTTTTTGTTTTCTTCTATGTCTTTTGAATGTTTAATATAGGTTTTTTTACTTCTATAATTCCCCACTCATTTCCCCTCCTACTCCCCTGCTAGAATTCTTCCCCAACACATTGGTTGTATCTGAAAATACAGGTCTGATTCCATATCTCCAATCCATCCTCCAACACAGAAATGGAAGCATGACTTTTGTTCAGAGGTCACCACTGGTCTTAATTTGAATTCTGAAATCTTTCAAAGCCGTCTTCCATTAGAGTATTGTGGTCAATGTGTCCACTGTTTTCTGGTTCTGCCTTGAGCAGATTTCCCAAGAGTGTGGTAGGAACTTATTTTCAACTGGGCTCTTCACTTCTTTTCTCTGATTTAAATTGACCACCATTCTGGGGTGTAGCACTAGCTTGTTTACAATGAGGAGAGCAAAAGTAACTGCCTCCTTTAAATAATTAAACTCAAGATCATCATAATCTTTCTGGCATCTAATCTTTTAAATGAGTAGAAATAAATCAGTCCTTTCTTTTAAAATCTTTAAAATAAATATTCCCTTCAGAGTAAAAAAATGAAATGGTATTTTTTCTTTTAAATTTTTCTTTTTAAACATTTTTTAACACAAAAAGAATCTTTTCATATATAACACAAAATGAAGATTGCATATGTAACTATGAATCTCCTTTTCATACCATTTACTTTTTTTGGAAAAAATCATAAGTTATTCACATTGGTATCATTTCTCCACTCTGTGGGAAAGCATTTATTGAACAACGATATTAGAAATAAGAGCACCAAAAGGGAAAATAATTGTCAGTTTTACCGGGAATACTTCTTCTTTTTCAGCTACTTGGAGTTGGAATTGGCAGGAGATTTAATTTGAAGACTATTTCTTAAATGCTTGCTATATACAAACCACTGGGGCTTTGAAGATGACCTTTTTCTCAAGGAACTTTCATTCTACTGAAAAAGGAGGGAGAGAGACTCTATTTCTTAAATAGTAAAAAGGTGATATTCAAACACCTTAGCAAAGAAAAATGAATAGTATTAGAGAGAGGGCTAACCTCAGAGCCAGAAGATTTGAGTTAATATCTGCCTCCGACATATTGACTGAGTGATTTTGGGCAAATCAGTTTACTCTCAAGGACCTAGGAAACTAAGACCATAATTTGCAGAACAGATGCTAACTTGTGAAAGAAATTCTCATGTGGCTCATATAGGTTATGCATTTTCATACTCATCCAGGTGAGGCTCACAGGAAGCATGAGTAGATGTACTCAATAATTACAAACTCCTATTGGTTATTACGTCATTGTGCAACAGGCTGGGGCAATGTCAGAGGCTCCTAGGTTCATAGATCTGGAGAAGTCAGTGGAGAGATTCTGGTTTGAGGTATGACTTTAAATACTGAAATATTGATCTATTGAGTGAATGAGTGAGTTGAGTGATTTTTTTTGTATGTGTGAGAGAAGAGAGAGAGAGAGAGAGAGAGAGAGAGAGAGAGAGAGAGAGAGAGAGAGAGAGAGAGAAGAGAGAGAGAGAGAGAGAGAGAGAGGAAAGAAAGAGAGGGAGAGAGAGAGAAAGAGAGAGAGAGAGAGAGAGAGAGAAGAGAGAGAGAGAGAAGAGAGAGAGAGAGACAGAGAGAGAGAGAGGGGGGGGGGTGGGGGGGAAGGAGAGGAGGGAGAAGGAGGGCGAGAGAAAGGAGGGAGAAGGAGAGGGAGAAAGTGTTAGTTTTATCTTAAAGTGATTTGGAAATACTGGCATCAGCAACTAAAAACCCCTCAGCAGCCAGAGTTAATATCTTATTTTACAAAGTTATTTAAATTGTAAAGTGTATCCACTCCTTACACAATAAACCAGGCAGGAGCTATACTTTTATCTGCTGCTTTGTGTGTGTATATAATGATGGACAAAGGCCAGATCAGTGGCTCAGCAAGCAGATATATCTGTAAATAAGGATTTCGGGCATATGGTGAAAACTGGCTGCTGGCTACAGCCTTGATTCTTAGCTTATTCTCAAGGCACTGGATTTTCAAGAAAAGCTGAATTTGTAAATATCAAAGTAGCAAAAAAGGACAGTGATTCACATCCCCAAAGTGATGTTGGGATTCATAGGCAAAGTGGTTGGCCCTTCACTTGTTTTTACTACTAGTTTAGGCCATGAAGATATTTGAACCAAATCTGCTGCAGGAAGACATAAGTGGAGACATAGAAAAGAACAATAAATTGGATTCTGAGAACTGGGTTTACTGAGAAGAAGGCTGAGGGGGCAGTTGAGTAAAGGTCTTGGAGGATACAAAAGGCTTTCTTGTAGAGAGGGATTGAGGTTTCATAACTGGGTTGAACCTCCATCATTTTATATGATGGCACATGATAGCTGGGCAATTTCCTGGAGTGGTTGAATAGAAAGAGCTTTAGTCAGAGAACCTGAGTTCAAATCCTAACTCTGATGCTCATTTGACTTTTCATTGGGTTCCAATTTTCTCATTTGTAAAAATGAAAGAGTTCAATTAAGAAGTTCCTGGAATCTCTTCCAGCTCTAAATCTATGATCTTCAGTTTCCTCATCTGTAAAAGGAGTTCCTGTGGGTGGTGTAGTGGATCGTGTATGGGTTTGGAACTGGAAGACATCTTCCTGAATTCAAATTTGGTCTCAGATACTAGTAAATGTTTGACTTACTTACACACAGGTAGTAATCTGTGTGACCCTGCGCTAGTCACTTAACCCCGTTTTCCTCAGTTTCCCCATTTGTAAAATGAACTGGAGAAAGATATAACAAACCACTCCAGTATCTCTGCCAAGAAAACCCCAAATAGAGTCATGAAGAATTTGACTTGAAATAACTGACAACAACAAAAGGTAGATAAAGATATTTTTGCTACTTATTCCACCTGATTAAAAATAAATATTACTCAATTGATCAATAAGCATTTTTTAAAAATCTATATTGTGCTAGGCACTAGGAAGGCACAAGTATAAAGAAGGAAACAGTTTCTATTTGGAAGAAGTTCATATTCTAATGGAGGAGACAACAAATATGCAAATCACTATATGTCGAATAAATATAAAGCAATTATATATAAAGTAGTTTGGGAGAGAGAGTGCTCATAATTAATGGTATCAAGAAAGGCTTCTTCCAGACAATGATGCATATCATTATTTTTTTAAACTGAATTGGGAGTTTCATTGGTAGCATCAAATAGAAAGGGAGTCCTTAAATGGTATAAAAAGAATTCCTGTAGGTGCATATTGACTTAGAAAATCACATTAACATTAGCTATGTTTTGTTGTATTTTTGTTTATTTTGCAAAATACTTCCCAATTACACTTCAATCTAGCTCAGGCACTCCTTAGGAGTGTTTGTTATTATTTAGTCATTTCAAATGTGTCTTATTCTTTGTGATCTCATTTAGGGTTTTCTTGGCAGAGATACTGGAGTGGTTTGCCATTTCTTTCTCCAGTTCATTTTACAGATGGGGAAACTGAGGCAAAGAAGGTTAAGTGACTAGCCTAGGGTAATAAAGCTTGAAAGTGTTGAGGCCAGATTTGAATTCAGGAGTGAGTCTTCCTTATTTCAAACCCAGTGCACTGCACAATATGGTGTAACCTAGCTGTCACTTGGGAGTGTTGGGGTTCTGCAATGTTGCCCATAGGACACCACTAAAGACACCTCTAACTTAAGGAAATCCCAGTGAGGAAATTCCTCCTACTATTGCTTTAAGAATTACCTGTGACCCTGAAAAGGTCAGTGGCATGTTAGGCTCCTAATGCCAGGATGGGTCTGAAGCAGAGCTTGATTGACCCTTCCTGATTCCTTCAGCACTCTATCTCCATTATGCCATACATGTGCTTCTAGGATTGTTATATATGCAGTAAATAGAATCATCATCTTTGTAAGTAGAGGGAGACAAGAAGATTTTTCCCCTCCAGGGTAACAGTATTGCACCAGACAAAGCCTGGGAAGTTTTCTCCTGACAGATATATATGATGATAAAGGCAAAAATGCAGCTCAGGTGCACAGACAACAGCCACCTCTGCTCAATTGTGATTCTGGCTTGTATTTATTATCCTAATCCCAAACAAACTGAAGAAAACGATTTGCTCTGCAGTCAAAGGAGTCTTGGGTAGATATAACATCAGTCCTTCAAAATTATCTTGTCTTTTTTTTCCCCTCAAAAGAACTGAAGAAAGAACTTTATGACATTGAGAGTTACTAAGAACCAGTTGGGGGAAATAATAGGATATTATATTTAAACTAGTCCAATCCCATCATGTTAGAAATGAGAAAATACAGGCTTAGAGAGGTTGTCACTTGCCCAAGGTAACATAAGCCATAAGTAGCAGTCAGGATTTGAACCTCTATCTCCCTACCAAACACTGTTTTCAATTCTCCATACGACACTTCCGTAGTGGCAATGAAACTTGGTATCCCGAGATCTTCAAAAGTAGGATTACTCCTCAATTGTCTTATTATTCAGGTGTGCCCTATAACCTTAGATGGTCTTTCTAAGAGCTAAGATTCTTAAAGATACCTTTGGCAGTTTGGTGAAACCCATGGTCCCCTTATTTGTATAATGTTTTTAAATAATGAAGAGAAATACTAAGTTTCAGTTAAAAATTAGTGAAAATCAAGATGCAATTTTTCTCATTCAAGTTCATAAACCTCTTGAAATCTGTTCACAGATTCCTTGTCTGTGCACCTCAGGTTAGGAACCATTTTCTTAGAATCTACTCTTCAAGAGCAAAGGATAAACAACAATAATAGCAAGAGTTTGTGCATCTATGAAGGAAATTGAGGTTTCTCTGGACTGTGCCATTTGGAGGGCACTGTTTTTCAATCAAGTAGAAGTTTATCTTATGACCAGGAAGCTGATGGAAATGTTTGCTGCACTAGCAAACTAGCCTGGCATATTCCTTCCTCCCTCCCTCCCTCCCTCCCTCCCTCATATCCTCACCCCTAAAAACGAAATCAAGCATTGAGGTCTAAAAATTCACAAATGAACTAGATTAATCGTTTCTATTCTTTTTTAAAGTTTAGTGTGTGTAAGAGTGATGCAGATATAAAGACATAGACACATAGACACAGAAAAAGAGACAGAAAAAATTAAAAAGGAGATTCAGAAAAGTGGGGAGAAAGAAAGGAAGAAACAGATATAGAGAAACTGGAATATTGTATCATTGCCTAGAAAGATGGAGAAAGAATATGAAAGGAGCAAAGGTGGGAGGAGGCAAAATGTGTTTCAGTAGAGAAATCTATGTGGGCCATGGGAATGTCTACAGAAATAAATTGAAGACTGAATTTGTAAAATGCAATAATTTTTTTCACTGAGATTTTCTTGTCCTTAAATATTTTCTTTCCCTCCTCTGAGCCCAATACCTTAGTAGCCAAAACATTGGAGAAAAAATAAACATTCTGACTGTAGCTTCGAAAAAAAAAGGTATCAGGGGCTTGTCAGCCAGCAACTAGGCTAACCGTTCTGTTTTCATTTGTCTTCCCAGCTCTGCTCCCAATGTGAGGCTGCAGGCCCTCCAAGGGCCGCCTGACATTTTGCAAAATATTCAAATTTAATTCTGGCTCTTTTTCAGAAACCTCATGTCTACCCCCTTCCTTGCTTGCATCTATTCTCTAGATCTTTTAACCCCCACCCCGACCTCTCTTGGGCACAGAACAGTTCAAATATAAATCAGCGTTCTACACAAACAAAACCCCAGTGAGATCTCAGAAAGAGACTATCTCCGGAACTTTAAAAACGCAGGTTTGCTGCAAGTGAAAACAAGCAGAGACTAGGGCAAGTAAATCTTTGTAAATCTCAGCTGGGGAGGGCTGAGGAGGGCTCATTCTTACCTATTTGCAGAGCAATCCCCCCAATTCCATCTTCTCTCCCCCCATTGTTTCTCTCCTCCCTCTTATCAACATGACACTTCTGCATGAAAAAAAAAATACTTCTGAAGGTATGTATAAACCAAATTTGATTACTGCCGCGCTTTCTCCCCCCCCCCCCCCAACCCGCGCGCTTCTCCTTAGGTTACTCTTACCAAAAAAAGAGAGGTGTGTGTTGTCCCCCTCCCCCGATAAAACCCAGCTCCTGAGCCCCGATTCCCCAGCTTTCGGGGAGCAAAGGGAAGTCCTTTGCGTACATCTCCAGAGGTTAGAACTAGGTGACAGAAACTGAGTCACACCTGCTTGGGAGTGGGAGGGGCGTGTGCGTCCCCAGGGATGGTGCCGAAGTGATTCTCTGCGCCTTTAAAGTTCCTTTTACACACAAAGAGAAAGAGGGAGGAGGAAAAGTTTCATCATCAGCTTCAGAGTCCTGACTTATAAAAACTTTAACCTCACTCTCACTCACTCACTCACTCACTCAAGTAATCCAATAACTCTCACACACTTGGACAGCGTTCATTTCTGACTTAGCCGCGAAACTCCTGGCCGGGAGTTAACTTTACTATTGTCTTTCTCTCTCCTCCCCTGTCTCTACTGAGATAGAAGAGGATTTTGCTTTCTTCCCCTAACCAACACTCTAACTGATTCTGAAGCGAAGAGAGCAGCAGCGGGAGAGAGAGAGGGGAGATCGGAGGGGGACTCGTCCGTCTGTCAGCTCAGTCCGAAGATTTTTTCCCCGTGTCCCTGAGTCTAAGGATGGAACTCTTACCTGAGCACAGCAAATCCCAGGGCAGAAACACTCTCAGAAGCTGTCATCGGTCCATCTTCGGCAACATTAAGGTGAGGACGCGCTACCTTTCCAGTTTTAACTCCCCAACTGGTCCTGGGATCCGGGGGTAGATACTGTATGCTAAGCTTCTCTAAAGAATAAAGTTTATCTCATGGTAAATATTTCAGCCAACAGCTGCCGAGAGGGTTTCTGTGAGGCCAGTCACACAACAGTGAAGAGATTTGATTTTTATTGTTTGCTAAAAGGTAATGGAATGATATTTGAGTGTTTCTACTTTGTGTATGCCCTCACGTGCAATTAATTTCGTCAGAAGCAGCAACTGGAGAGAAAGTAGTGTAGTTCTGCGGTTACAGATGCTGGGTTCAAATCCCATCTCTATTTCTTGAAACCCATATGACCTCGTATCACTTTTCTTGTCCTCAGTTTCTTCAAATGCACATTGAGGAGTTTGGACTTGAAGACTTCATTCCTCATTTATGGTCCCATGAAAACAGTGTATAACAGTTCATTCTGCAGGTGTCCCCAGAATAGAGAATAACATTTAGTGAGTCTTTGACTAAAATAAAATGCCACTACTTCATTGGTATATTGGCAATTAATTGTTAATAGTAATTTCATTCTTAAAATATTTGGAAACTTCCCTTCCTTAATTACGGGAGTGCGGAGTTAGTGTGGAACGTTGACTTTTCCTGAGACAACAATATGTTAATTAGATTTGCTGAACTTAGAAATTTGCTGAAATTAATTTTCCTTCCCTCCCCCTTCTTTCCTTTTCTCCCTCCCTCCCTCCCCCTTTCTTTTCTTTCCTCCCTGCTTTTCCTCCCTCCTTCCTTCCTTCCTTCTTTCCCTCCCTTTCCTTCCTTTCCTCCTTCCTTCCCCTTCCTTCCTCCTTTCTCCCTCCTTCTCTTCCCTCCTTCCCTTCCCTCCTTTCCCTCTCTTCCCTCCCTTCCTTCCTCCCTTCCCTCCTTCCTTCCCTTCCCTTCCTTCCCCCTTTCCTTTCTTCCCTCTCTCTCTCTCCCTTCCCTCCTTCCCCTTCCTTCCCCCTTCCTTCCTCCTTCCCCTTTTCTTTCTTCCCTTCCTTCCTCCTTCCTTCTTTCCCTTCCTCCCTCCCTCCCTCTCTTCTTCCCTCCTTCTCTTCTTCCCTCCCTCTCTTCCTCCCTCCCTCTCTCCCTTCCTTCCTCCCTCCCCTCCTTCCATCTCTCTCTCTCTCTCTCTCTCTCTCTCTCTCTCTCTCTCTCTCTCTCTCTCTCAACTCTGCCTTCCTTCCTTCTTTCTTTCTTTAACAAATGTTAGCCTGCTGGGGTGGAGAAGGGAGAATGGATACATTAGGAAAGAAAAACAAGACTTTTTTTTTTTTTTTTAAGAAAGCAAATAGTAATATTTGAGTTTGCCTGTGAGATTACAAAGTATTTTAAGACATGTGTTGGTAATTTCCAATTAGTTAATGGTCATTTTCAGTTGGAAGAAAGTTAAAAATCCCTTGAAATCACTTGAGACTTTCTCTTTTCATAGTTGTTGATACTAGGGATACATTCATTCTCATACATCTTTTGCTTATCTCTGTAATGGGGTTGTGTTCTTTCCTACCTTCCCAGCCCTCCAATAGTCAGAGTTTACATTGTTGAGAATTTCCTCTTATCAGATTTTGATCATGTTTAGGAAACACTTTAACCCTTCCCTTACAGAATTTGGAACTCAGTCACAATAGGGAAAAAAATAAAACAAAACAGCTGTTCAGAAATTTGGAAGTTTGAGAAATGTGTATTAAAGGTATTTCTATCTTCAAGATAAAGATAGGAGGTTAATGATGAGGAAAATCCCAATCTGTGTAGGAGTGGATGCAAACACAGAAGAGGTGTGCTTCTCTTTTCCTAGAGAAAGCAGATGAGGGATGTTCCCTTTAGTAGATACCTTATCTGGGATTGTATAGTCACTTTTCTAAGATAACCCTTTACTAATGAATAACCATCTCATGCTAATTTTTACCTTTCAGAGCAAAGGTGGCAAATAGGCACAGGTATTCCTTTGGGACAAATTTAATTTGATTTACATCAACAAGCGTTTATTAAATTCTAATAATGTGGCAGAAATTGTGCCAGACCTCCATGCTACAAACACAAAAATGAAAACAGTCCCTATCCTAAGCGAGCCTGCCTTTTACTGGTGAAGAAATAAATGACCATAGATAATTAAGCATGCTTGTAAATAAGCATATATAGAAGTGACTGAAGAGTGACAGGAAGGAAGTGATACTAACAACTGACACAGGAATTAGGAAAACCCTTGGAAAGAGGTTTAAACTTTAAGGGTATATAAAGGTTCCAAGAAGAGGAAGAAAGGCTTTTTCAGGAGATGGGAATAAGATACAATTATTTTTATAGTTGTGAAAAATGAAAGAACAAAGAAGGGATTCCATCCTTTAATAAGGTTAAAAATAGTGAACCAGAACTAGAATGCAGCTCATGTACCACAGGACTTTAGTTCAAAAGTTTAGTACACTTCTTAAATGGAAACCAGCCTGTCCTTCTGGAGAACAAGATGAGGATGACAATTCAAATTGTCCTTCATGTATAAATTAGAGAAGTTATGAGAAACACATCAAATGACACTATGAAGAAGAATCAAGCTACTTTAGGAAGAAAATTGCAAAATAGCAGATTAGGAGATTTTTATTTTGTAAATGGTCAGAAAAGGATCCTGAGGTCAAAGAGAATCATGTTCCATACTATTGAACAGAAAATTCAATAAGACTTTTGAAACAAATATGAGTGAGGGAACAGTGCATAAAAAAAGATGAAAGGAAGCATGGAAAAACTCTAAGATAATCATTTCTATTCAGGACTGGTCAGACCTGTACAAGAATAGTATGCCTAGTTTCCTGGCTTCACAATTTAAATGGGATTTGGAAAGGATTCAGAAGAGATCAGTAGAAATGCTGAGGCTTGAAAATTAGAGAGGAAAGGCTAAAGGATTTGGGATTACATATCTTGACAAAGAGAAAGTTAAAGTGTGAATTTGTAAGAGGTAAGCATATGTTGTTGTTGCTGTTCAGAAGGCAGCTCCAGTTTGGGTTTCTTAAGCTGAAGCAAGATAGATTTTTGGTGAGATATTGGAAAATTTCCCTGATTGTAAAGGTTCTTTAACTCTGAATAAGAAATCTCTATTGTCTAGGAAGAGAGAAGATATGTAGTGAATAGTCATTGTAATGTACAGTGGGCTGGACTTGGAGTTGGTGCTGGACCAAAGTTTGAATACTGTTTCATACATTTAAGTAGTTTTGTGATCCCAGCCCCTAAGTTGTCACTAAACTTTTTTTTTTAATTGTAGTCTCATTTTTTCCCAACTGTAAAGTGGGGACAATAATTGCATCTGCCTCACAGAGTTATTTTAAGGCTCACTTGAATTAATTTGTGGAAATCACTTTCAAACCCTACAGCACTTAAATAAAACCAAAAAGTTCGGGAAATCTCTTTCCTCGAAAGTCTCCAAAAATAAGATTGTCCACATTGCTGTAGCTAAAGCCTGAATGGAGGCTTGGCAATGAGCCATATAGCTCTTTCAAAGTTCTTTCATTCCAGTATTTTCTTTTCATTTCACAACTTTAATCCTCTCAATCATTTGTTAGTTATATCACAAATATAGTGAGGCAGCCAGGTTGTACAATATACTGAGTGCTGGACTTAGAGTTAGGAAAACGCATCTTCTTGAGTTCAAATCTGGTTTCAGATACTCACTAGCTGGATGACTGTGGGCAGCTCACTTAACCTGATTTGTCTCAGTTTCCTCTTTGGTAAAAATGAATTGGAGAAGGAAGTGACAAACTACTTGAGTATCCTTGCTAAGAAAACCCTATAAGTGATTGAAAGAATATTCATCATGTTTTCTTTGTGGGGCAGCTAGGTGGCGCAGTGGATAGAGCAATGGGCTTGAAGTCAGGACATTTTTCTGAATTCAAATCTGGTTTCTGACACTAAGCAGGTGACCCTGGAAAAGTCACTTAATCCTGTTTGCTTCAGTTGTCCACCTGTAAAATGAGTTGGAGAAGAAAATGGCAAACCATTCCAGTATCTTTGCCAAGAAAATCCCAAAAGGGGTCATGAAGATTCGTACATGATTGAAATGATTTAACAATAAATTATAATATAGAGCTAGGTCGCCTATCCATGTTGAAAACCAGAATTTAATGAGATTGTGATTCAGATATTATAGTTTATCGAATGTAAATCAGAAATGGCTCTATATTTATTTCAAGGAAAATATTGTGTCACTTACATTTGAATTGACTTGAATTGGATTGAAGTGGAGGAGGGCTGTGCAAAGTCTCCTGCCTCAGTTTCCCCTCCAGTACTTTCTGGGTCCACTGGCCTGATATAGATCAGGACATCTCGAGATGGTCCTGGATGCAGTGGGAGTCCTTAGCCTTTTTAAACTAAGGTCTTTAACAAATCTTAGTTTGATTAAACTCTGTAGCAATTGAGGCAAAAGATGGCCTCTTTCATTTAGTCAAAAAAAAATAAAGAAATAAATGCAGGAGGGGAAGACCTTCTGGGTTTCTGGCAGAAACAGAAGTGATTGTTATTTACATTCATTCTGAGTCTATCAGGACTCAAACAAGACCCAGAGGTCACATAACCTAATTATTCTTCAGCCACAGAGCTAAGAAGTAGTATCTGAAAATTGACTTGATTACATGACTTCTACGTCTATTACATCTTCCTGCCTCACCTGTGATAAAAAGGGGGAATAATGTGAGAATACTCATGAAAATGTTGCCCAAGACCTTCAAGATTAATAAATCTATCAGTTACTTAACAATAAACAAAGTGAGCACCTCAATAATCTCAATAGAGGTCAAAATAAAAGAAAAGACTATATAAGATCAAAAATAAATAATTTGTAAAGTGCCTCAAAAACCTTAAAGCACTATACATGTATTAACTATGATATTAACCTAGTATTTTCTCTCACATCGTACTCTACTTAATAATAGCCAGCATTTATATAGCAAATATTATCTGATTTAATCCTCACAACACACTGGAAGGTAGTTGTTAATAATTATCACACTTTGGAGAATAGGAAACGAAAGTCTTTAGGTTATGTGACCAGCCTGCTGGTCCCTCTCCTCAGCTGCCCCTATGTGGGGTAACTGTACTTCTTGACTTCAGGCTGGTATCACTGCTACTTTTCTCCTTCCTTTCTTTTGTATGTCAACTTCCTAGTTATTAAATATTAGCTCTCCTAACTGTATAATCCCTATCTTTGACATCACAATGGTCTTGCATTGATCAGAATTGTCTATAATATTGTCATTATAGAAATTTTTCTACTTCTGCTGTATTAGTCCATTAGGACTTACCCAGTTTCTTTTGAAACTGGGCATTTTATCATTTCTTGTGGCACAATAATAGTTCATCATATTAATATACCACAATTTGTTTAGCCATTCTCCAATGGGAGGATATCCCCTTTATTTCCAAATTCTTACTACTGGGGAAAAGAGTTTCTGTAAATATTTTTGCTCATAGGAGTCTTTTTTCTCTTTCTCTGATTTCCTTGGGAAATAAGCAGCAGGTGACTCACTGGATAGAATTTTGGACCTGAAGTCAGAAAGATTCATCTTCCTGAATTCTAATCTGTCCTCTGACAGTGCTTGATTCAAGCCATCCCATTACCAATATCTATGTCTCTTGTACCCATATTGGGAAATTGTTACTACATGTAAAGGGAGTTTAACTTTTAAGAGAATAAATATTTAGATAAATTGGAAATATTACTATATAACCATAAATATGATATCTCTGACGAGTCAGTCAATTGATGTTTATTAAGCACCTTCTATGTGCCAGGCATTGTACACAAAATACAAAAAAAGTCTTAATACACTCCTTATCTTCAAAGAGCTAATGGAGGACACAACAAGCAAACAACTATGTTCAAACAAGATGTTTAGGATAAACAATAAATAATTAAAAGAGAGAAGCTATTAAACCCAAAAGGAAGCAGCAGGGTGATCCAATGGATCTGGAACCAAGATGACTCATAGTCTTGAGTTCAAATGTTACCTCAGACTCTTGGTTGGTTGTTGTCTTTCAGACCAAAATGAAATCACTATGTTGGGGTCAAGCTATATTGTGTCCAATTGTGGTTGATAAGACCAATTTGATTATGGGGTCTGATGGCTGTGGGAGTAAAAGGAACGAATATGAGACAGAACATACAAAATATATGTGCATAAAATGGGTACAAAGAAAAATAAAGTTTTTTTATGTGTTTGCCATATGTCAAGCACCCTACTATGTTAATACAGGCAGCTGGTGGCTCAGTAATACTCAGTAGAGTATTAGATCTGAAATCCATAAAGCCTGAATTCAAATTTAATCTCAGACCATTGTGACCCAGTGAAAGTCCCTGAGACTCTGGTTCCTCAATTTAACATTAATAGCACCTAGCTTACTGGATTGTTGTGTGAAGATCAAATGAGATATTTTAAAAAGTGTTTGGCTCATAGTAAGTGCTATATAAATGCTCATCCCTTCTTTTTCTCTTCCTTAAGCTTTCAGAATACAAATACAAGTAATCAAGACAGTCCTTGCCCTCAAGGAGCTTTTATTATAATATTATAATTTTATTATAATGGAGAACAAAACACATAATGTAGAGATGGTCTGGGTATGAGACTCCATTTCCAGAAAGGTTCCCCAAAAGGGAAGAGTTAGTAGACCAAGGAAAGAAGTTCAAAAGTTGCAGTGGGAGGAAGATAAGGGTTGACTAGATTCTGTTTAGAGTGATAAATTGCAGAAGAAATGCAATCCAGCTGCTTCTGATTTTCCATTTACTTTTGGCAGGATTTGGGGGTAACATCCAGAAATCAGAGATCTCTGTAGGGGAGGGGTTACCATCTGTACAGTTTTGACTCAGAGATGATTAGAACAGAAGAATAAACTACTGCCAGGAGAATCCACCTCATCCTAGTATTATGAGTATTGGCTTTTTAAAATCTATCTGGTTTTTCTTGGGTTCTCTCTGTGGTTCATTTCTCCTTCGCCAAGGATATTAGTCACCTTGTGCTTTTTGGATGATGAAGAAAGCAACTCCTTGTTCTTTAGGTTTGCATGTGTTTAACACCTAGTAGCTACTCAATAAATATTTGTTGATTGAATGAATTGATGTGGGTGATCACTAAGTGATGACAGGCACTAAACATTGGGTTCAGTCACATGAATAATCCACAATGGCCATTCTCTTGGGCGAAAGGTAGATTTATTTAGGGAGGAGGTTATAGACAAAGTGAAGGGATACAATAGAAACAGAGTGGGAACTCACAATTTCCCAGTAGAAAGGGAGCATCTCATGATGTTGGGGCATGTCTTTAGCTGGCAGGATAAATCCTGAAAGGGACTTAGTATGTTAAAAGGGTTAGTTAGCTATAAGGAGGAGAAGTGGAGTTTGGGAAGCATAGTGGAGTTAGGGGAGGTACCATGTAGCCTGGGGGAAGAGGAAGAGGAAAGATGCCATGAGGAGGATGCCGTGGTGGACTGACCCAAAAGAAGGCAGCGTCCATGGGATGGCCCATGAGTAGGTTTTTAAGGGAAAATTTAATTTCAGGGGCATGACTGGAATTTCTGATAGGACATGACTGCTGGAGACCTCTACAGAGTGGGGTCTCAGGAGTTTGATGTAACTTGGATTTTAAGACTGGACAATCTCCCCACAGGTAGGACCTTGGAGTTAAACTGAACTCTCTCAGTGCCTTCTCCATGCCTCAGGGATTAATTTTTATCAATTCCTCTATCAACTACACTCAACATTGAAGACCTCATCAGAATGATTAATCAGTAATGATCTATTTGGCTATGGTAGGGCTTTCATATTAAAAAAAAGTTTTCATATTAACTAACAGTGAACATGGTTTTTTGAATCATTCCTATGTAGAAACATAGATATAAGGGACTAAAGCAGAAAAGGATGTTACTCTTTCTTCCTTGAGTGAGCTCATGTATGCAGGAGTGTTCACGGACTGCTAGTGTCTACCAGAGACACTCTGGTCTCATCTGATGGGAGGTGGCAAATCTGCCACAGGTGACTCTCATGTAACACCACTTGGCCAATGACAAACAACCCAAAGGAAACCCAGAATTTGAGCAAGTTCATGAGGTACATGATCCTGGTCAGAAAAATAAATTCCAATCCTGACTCTTACTTGCAAGTCAACTGAATTTTCTAGGAAGCATATTTTATAGAGTTTCCACAAAAGTGAAATAACAATGAAATAGATTGGGAGAGAATAGTTTTATATTGTTAAAGACTAATAGAATAGGAGAGCATTTATTATGTAGTAATTTTAGGAAAATAGTTCAAATCATGAAGAAACCATGTAAGAGGGGATTATCACAGGACAAAGTTTTGCTATTTATTATAGCTCATGGGCTCAACCAAATATGACTAAGAAAGGCCCAATCATAGAAGATTAAACAATGTGTTTTTGTGCTCAGGGAGCTTTAAAGTCTAGGGGAGAGCAAGCATAAAGTCAGGGTCTGAGTAGTAAGGGAGGAATCAAGGAGGAGTTGGAGAGGAGGGAAGGAGAGGCTAGGGAGAAATCAAGGAGCCAGGTGGAGTCTGAATGACTGACCTGGCCCCAGACTTGTCCAAAGAGATGCTAATCAAGACAGTCTGAGAATTTGGCCTATCTCTGTGACAATGGAGACAGGATGGATGGATTAAGATTCTGATAGTGGAGACCCTGTCATTGATTAGAATTCTGACTCTCCATCATCAATATATGATGTCTTCATTTGCAAAGACATTTTGATAAGACCACAAAGATGGATAAGACCACATAAGTGAATTATAGTGCTCTAAAAGAGAGCTGCTATTAGGTATCATAACATTTAGAGCTTTAAAAACCATTTAGTATTTCCCTCTATGGCCATTTGACAGGTAAAGAAATAGGCTGAAATCAATAAAGTGATTCTCTAAGAGTTGTGTAAATGACATCGGTAACAGAGTGAGGGGTTATAATTCAGATTTTTTAATTCCCAATTCAGTATTCCTTCCAATGTTATAGTATCCTTAGTTTACTTAGTTATATGTTATTTTTTCTATCTAAGGGGAAGAAGCATTTATATAGTGCCTACTATGTGCCAGGCAGTGTGCTAAGCATTAAAAAAAATCTTATTTTGTTTAATCCTCACAACAACCCTGCAAGATAGTTTCTGTTATTATCTCCATTTTACAGTTGAAGAAACAGAGATAAATAGCATTTGAGTGACTTGCCCTGTCAATCACATAGCTACTAAGTATTTGCAGTATCTGAACTCAAATCTTCCTACTTGCAGGCCCAATGCTCTCTATCCACTCTGCTACCTAGTTGTATAAGTGCTATTTAGACAAGACAATCTGTCCTTCATTTTTCTAAAACCTTGACATACAAACCTATCTGATTTCTGTTTTATTACTGTTTCACTCATATCAGTTTCCAAGGCTAAAGGAATTGGGATTACTTATATCGGAGAAGATTGAGTACAGGAAGAACTAGAAAAGATGATAAACAACTGTGCTTTCTCTTTATGGAAAGTAGAACAAGAGAATCAGTGAGTATATGGCATGATATCTGGGATAAACTTTCAGAAAGTGAGTTATCCAAAACTCAGACTACTAAAGAAAATTATGGATTCTACTCCCCTAGGAAGAAGGTAGACATCTATTTGTCTGAGAAAGAGGTAGTGCTACTTAAAGGCAGGAGAACATAACAAATAACCACTAAAATTGCTAGAAATTGATTCATTAATACTAGAAGCTTGCATTTCTGTATTTCTTTTAAAAAAGTTTTCCTCAGCAATAAACTGGGAAGACATTTTTACATTCAAGGGTTCTGATAAAGGCTTCATTTCTAAAATAGAGAGAATTAACTCAAATTTATCAGAATTCAAAATTTTAAACAAATGAATGTTAAAAATTATTTTTACATGTAATTGAGAAAAATATTTTAAAAAAGACAGACTCAAATTTAGAACTTGTTACTTAATTCCTTCTGTGAGACCTTGAGAATATTCGTAAAACTCTGAATCTCTGGTTTCTTGTCTGCAAAATTAGAGAGAAAGGACTAAGTGTATTTTCTAGTTGTGAATCCTCAAATCAGGCTCATTAAGTCTTAAGCTTGGATCTGTGCCTTTCAAGAAGAGATTAGTGGGAAGATTTGGTCATAGTTTCCTCTCTTCAATGAAACCTTCATTCCCTGGGTGTTATATATTCTGCTGTTTGGGATGGATTAAGTGTATCCTAAAGGCCTGGAGGGGAAAGAACAGAGTAGATGGAATCGTTGGAGCTCTTTTAGCTAAGGATTTTGGGATAATATAAGTAACTTGAATGTAAATACTGCAGATTTTCATTTTTTCTAATCCCTTTTCTTTTCATACTTAGATAGTATGGAGTTATTTGCAAAATAGACTGGGGGCTCCTCTTTATTTGTATAGTAACAAGAATACTTGGAAAGGAAGGATAAAAATTGGATGTTTGTTTTCATTATATAGGTAATTACCAGATGAGGAAACTCTTTCTACTAAGTCAGATTAGTACCTTCTTTGTAATTTACAGTCTCAGAGAATTGCCTAGAGAATGGAGACGTTAATTGGTTTTACCAGGGTTATTTATATCCAGGGCAAGAATCCTTCCTCTGACTTGACTAAGTTTTCTTGGTTCTGAGGCTGGATCTTATACTACATTGCCTCTCAATAAGAAAAGGAAAGAGGGAGGAAGAGAGGAAGAAATGAAGGAAAGAAGGGGGGAGGAAGGAAAGAAGGAAGAGAGGGAGGGAAGGAAGCTAGAAGAGAGAAGGAGGGAGGAAAAAAGAAAGGAAGGGAAAGATGGAGAAAGGAAGCAAAGAATTCCTTGAGGGCAAATACTTAATCTTATTTATCCTCTCTATATCTCTCTGTACTAGGGACTCAATAAATGTTTAATGAGTGCTATTTAATACATTTTTTGATGTTAACTAAATATTTATCTTGGCTTATGGGAATTCAAATAATAGATTGACCCCACTGTCTACCTTTCTCAATTATGGAGCTGCCTACTTGGTAATATGAGATTGATTCTCCCCTTACTGGGAAAAAAATGTCTCTACTAGCTTTTTGGTGGGGTTGAAAATACTCATGTTGTTGGACTTAACCTTTGCAGTAAGATAATTTCCCTCAAACTTTGCTTTGGAGATTCTTGATGTTCTAGGTATTAGGAATAGGGATTTTATGAGAAAATGTTGATATTAGCCATTTGCCCTGTCTACTGTATTAAATTTCTTTGAAATCAAAGAAATGTGTAGACAAAAATGAAGATGGGCTGATCTCATGGCAAGATCAAGAGATTGTTGCTGGATAGTCTGAATGGTCCTTCAGTATAATTAGGATTCTGACATAAATTGAGGAAGGCCCCCAATAAATCAGGAGGAACTAATTGTGGGCAATTTGGGGATGTTGAACATGAATGAGAGTTTCCCAGGATAGGAGGGTGTGGCTACACTATGATCTGCAATATTGAATGGAAAACTTACATCATGGAATTACAGAGCCCTTTGAATACTTGAATCTTTTAAGTAGGAAAAGTAAAGTTGCATCAAAACACTTAATATAGATGTCATTTTTCAAAGTATGAAATAGGTTTCATTTCCTCTTTTTTGATCTTTAACTTCCCCTAGTTCCATTTATCCTAGGGACATTGACCACTACCAGACCCATCCATGCCAGAATTTGTGGGTTTTATAAAGTCCTGAAATGTTCCATGACCAAATTGTTTTTTAGAAATGTTGGACTAAGTCACTGAAATCCTCTGGTGAAATAAGTCTGGAAGGATTGTACTTAGTCACATTCAAATCTTAGGTCAGTAGTAATTTGTCAAATGAAGTGGGCACTGAGGAATTGAAATTTTATTTGTTGTGGCTGAGGAGAAGGAATAAAGGGATCAGGAAATATCTAGAGTTTACACATTGGCCTCTGACCCTTTTAGGGCACCAGAATGGGGGAGTTAGGGAAACTAGGATGTTTTATGAAGGCAAAAATCATCTTGGAGAGGGTTGCCAAAGGGATGGTTTGTTGTTGTGGAGTTGTTTTAGTCATGTCCAACTGACTCTACATGTCCCCATTTGAGGTTTTCTTGGAAAAAATACTGGAGTGATTTGTCATTTATGGCCACAGCTCATTTTACAGAGGAGGAAACCAAGGCAAACAGGATTAAGTGACTTGGCTGGGGATCACAAAGCTAATAAAGATCTCAGGCCAAATTTGAACTCAGAAAGAACTGGTCCAGGGTTTGTGTACTATGGCACCACCTAGCAGCCCTCTCATCAGATACTTAGCAGTTTTGTGACTTTGGACAAATAATTTAAATTCTGCTGGGACCTCAGGAAGCTTCGTAGAATCTGCCAAATTAATCAAAGATCACTTCCTCTCTATGCTGATAAATTGCTAATTCTTCCTGTATTTCCTAATTTATATGAACTTTAAGTAGTAAAGTCAATTAAAGTTATCTTAACACATTAATTAAATTTTGAAAATGGACTTTAATCATTCATTATCTAATTAAATTTTATTTGAGCAAATGACATGCTTTAACTCTTTCTTTCTATTACTTGATTTTTCTTACAAGTGGCATTTTTATGCAGAAGAGGGTCATTTTGAAGATTTTATTGCCAAGTTCTCACTTGAAGTATCAGTGGAATAACAGATGGACGTACTTTTTCTAAGGAATCCCCAGTCAATGGCATTTTTCAATAACTTCATTTCCTCTCTTGTCTTCTCTTCTCCTCATCGTTCTTCTTTCTCTCTTTTCCCATCCTTCCCCTTCTTCTTCCCCCTCTCTTCCCATCCTTCCCCTTCTTCCCTTCCCTCTGCTTCTGTCACATTCAGTTTTTCCTTTCAAGGATGAATTTTTCAAACATAGTTTATGACCTTGGATAATCCCCTTCAATTGGGTAAATCTCAGTTGTCTGTAAAATAAAATGGTTATACTTGACGATCTCTTAGGTATCTTCAAGCCCTATTGTTTAGTAAGATGTAACATGATGGGAAATGGCAGAAAACATGTGGCTAAGAGAGCCTGACCTCATCTGCTGCCTTCTTTCTTTTTTACTTTCACCTTATTTTATCTCCTTGTTTTCTTACAAGGACTCTAAATCTGCCACTTCACCTACTTAGCATACACTTGTCCTGTTTTTATCTCCATGTTTACCTTAAAACTGTTGTGTCCAAAATAACTTATTAGCAGATATAATGGACATTTTCTTTGGTTTTTAATTAAAATGAATCTTTCCCCAATTTTCCTAAATTCTCTCATTCTTACCTACTTCTTCCTCCTTGAAAAAGAAAAGATTAAAAGCCATTATAATTAAAATATGTTGTTTTTGAACAATCATTTTAATCAAACTTGACTCTTCATGACCTCATTTGGAGTTTTCTTGGCAGAAATACTAAAATAGTTGGCCATTTCCATCTCTAATTTGTTTGACTCGTGAGGAAAATGAGAAAGACAGGGTGGAGTGACTTGCTTGAGTTTACTCAGTTACTGAGTATCTGAGGCTGAATCTGAACTCAGATCTTCCTAACGTCAGACTCTGTTCTCTATTTACTCTTTCCACTTTATTCCCTAGCTGCCTAGTATTTTCTCAGAATCAATAGATTAAACTCTTTCCTCCTTGGCTTGAGCATTTCCATTAATGGGGGCTTTACTATATTTTTCTACCAGAATTAGAGAGCTTAGGAATCATTAGAATATCTATCTGGTAACTATCTTGTACAACCAATTCTTTTTTTTTTTTTAAATGAGATTGGGGGAAATAAAATGCAGATAAATCTGTTGCATTCACAAGCAAGCCCTGTATCCTGGGGGTAATGTAATCTTTGTCAAAGAAGGACTATGCCCAGAATTTTTGTCTTCCTGAATTGGCATCTTACATCTTTACCAAGACACATTATCTTGTGTTATCACCAAGTACCCCTGACTTTATGGTAACTTGCCCAGGTAGCTGGGTAGGTCGGGGTAATTCAGCCCAGCATTCTGTCAGTGTCCAATCTCTTTGTGCCCTTTCATCTTTGTTTCAGGGCATTGGACTCTGGAGTGGAGGAGAAAGAGACATTTGGGAAAGTATAGGACCTTAGGTGAAATTGATGCTTTAGAGCACTGGCTTTTAAAAATATATAATGTCCTGTTTAACTTTGCCTCCCTGGCAGTTCCTTTGAGTTCTTTTAAAAGAATAAATTCCTATGACTTTGACTTTAGAGCGTGTGAGTGAGAGGCAGGGAACTTAGAATGATAGAATATTTCTTTTTTTTAATAACTTTTTATTGATAGAACTCATGCCAGGGTAATTTTTTACAGCATTATCACTTGCACTCACTTCTGTTCCGATTTTTCCCCTCCCTCCCTCCACCCCTTCCCCCAGATGGCAAGCAGTCCTTTACATGTTGAATAGGTTACAGTATATCCTAGATACAATATATGTGTGCAGAACCGAACAGTTTTCTTGTTGCACAGGGAGAATTGGATTCAGAAGGTATAAATAACCCGGGAAGAAAAACAAAAATGCAAGCAGTTTATATTCATTTCCCAGTGTTCTTTCTTTGGGTGTAGCTGCTTCTGTCCATCTTTGATCAACTGAAATTGAATTAGCTCTAGGATATTTTTGAAAACAAACTTTTAGAAATTGTAAGGGCAGGAAAAGTTGTAAAATTATTGATTCAAAGGAATAGAGAAAGCTAAGTAAATGATCTATTTTACTGCTATTCAAACAAGGATTTTGGTTGTATTTATGTTCTCATCTATATAGAGTTAGAGCAGATCCAACCTCCTTGATTTTTTAAACTCTGGTTTCTTATTAAAAAGAATCCAAGATCTGATGTTTGTATATCTTTTGCAATATCTTCCAAAGTGTTTTCAACTTTATTTTTCTTTGTTTCTTAGGTTGAAAAGAAAAAAGATAGGTTATCCTCTAGTGAGAGGGAGGACTTTTGGTGTGCTCCAATATGTCTTCACACAATAGGAGGGAAAACTAGAGGAAGCCCCAACCAGCACATTAGATGGGAAATATAGGGATTTTATAGGAAAAAATGCTTAAGTCATATAGAATGGGCTGGCAAGAATGGGTCATTCTCTGCACCATTGGTAAGAATACCAACATCAGTGAGGTCTGTTAGAGAAGATTGGAGAATTCCAAATCTGTGATCTCGTTGATCATTGTGGTCCCTTCCAGTTCTAAATCTCATGATCCTCTATGACCTCTAGGAGATGGGTAGGGAAGATAAAATATCTCAGTCATTATATGAGGTCTCTGAGGTTTAGTAAGTCTATGGCTTACCCAAAGTTATATAAATAATAATAATGATAATGATAGCTACCATTTATATAGAACTTAAATTGACAGACACTATATTAAACATTTTATAATTATTTTCTCCTTTGATCCTTACAACAACCCTGCAAGAAAAGTCCTATTATTATCATCAATTTACAGATGAAGAAATTGAGGTAAACAGAGGTCAAGACTTGTCCATATAGCTAGTATCTAAGGCCAGCTTTTAACTCAAAGCTTCTTGACTTCAGAATTAGCATTCTACTTCATTGTCTAGCTACCCCTGTATAAGCTAATACTTCTTTTAATGTTTGCAAAGCTTTTATACATATATTATCTCCTTTGATCCTCAAACATCCTTAGCATAGAGTTGCTATTATTATATCCATTTTACGTATGAAAAGACTGAGGCTTTAAAAGACTAAGTTACTTGCCCATGGGGTCATAGTCTGGCAAGTTTCTGAGGAAGGATTCAAACTCAGTACTTAAGTACAATCCACTGTATCACCAGTACCCAAACTCAGATCTCTGTACTTCTAATCGAGTCCTTTTGTAACAGACATCACTCCATGGATGTCCCCATCCCAATTGCCATTGTCACTGTCATATTGTTTTCCTCTTCATCAGTTTATGTAAGTCTTCCCAAGCTTTTCCAAATTCTCGTATTATTTTTATAACTCAGTAATATTCCATTCCATTCACATCCCACAGTTTTAAAAGCTTCATTTCGGTCTGTAATGGAAATTGTTGGCAACTGGCAGTGATGTTGTTCAGGGCTCTTTAGAACCTGGAGAGAATGGCCTGTAATAGGGTGAAGTTATACATCTGAGGTGCTATAAATTTCAAGTATCTCATCTGATTTCTAGGAAAAATTGTACCCCTGCCATGACCTCATCTCTCACTTAGAGGTCCATGCTTTCTTCATTCCCTCAAATAGTTTTTATCCCTTCCCCCACACACATTTTCCCTCTCCCCCAGGTTTATAGCTTTCATTGTGTTGTGGGCAAGCATTATATAAATAATAGTAATTATTATAGTTTTCACCTTATTAAACTTTCCAGAATCATGAGACTGGGAGGTATCTGGAATGAATAATGAGGTTGTCCCTCCTTTCTATCCCTCTCCTTCTTGCAGGCAGGACTGATTTTCTTTGAGAAGGAGAAGGGGCTTAGCCTGAGAAAGACTGAAATTAGGCTTTTAAAGAGAATTATAATCATGGCTAGCCTTTCTCACATTAATATACCCTTCCTGTTACTATCAAAGTCTTACTAGGAATTAAATTTTGTTATTGGTCAATCATTTTTAAGTTGTGTCCAACTCTTTGTGGCCCCATTTGGGGTTTTCTTTGCAAAGATACTATAGCAGTTTGCCATTTTCTTCTCCAGCTCATTTTACATATGAGGAAACTGAGGCAAACAACGTTAAGTGACTTGCCCAGTATCATGTGTCTGAAGTCATATTTGAACTCAGGAAGATGAGATTTTCTGCACTCTATCCACTGTACCAACACGAAGAACATATCCTATAAAAGCATTTGCTGAAGATACTAAGAAAAATTATACAGAAAGTAGAGATGCTTTCCCAGAGAACAAAAGTCTATCTTAATTTTCATCCCCTTGTGCAGAAGGTTTTATTACAATTTTCCCAAGACCCACTTTCAGAACTTATGACATTGTTAAGAGGGCCACCTCTAAATTTGCAAATATAATCCTAGACTCTCAGAGCTGGAAGGTACCTAGTTCCAGAAATCCATTCTCTATAAGTCCTCAACTCAGCCTCCCTTTGAGGATCCCACTGATTGAACATCTCAAAGAAGCAGCTCATCCTAGTTTTGTACAGTTTTAGCAAAGAAGGAGTTTTTCTTTCTATTAAACTTTTCCCAATAACTTCCTCCCAGTGGTACTAGATTGCCCTCAGGAGCCAAAAAGAACAAAGTCATATCCCTCTTTTATCTGACAAACCCTCGTGTATTTAAATGTAACTTCCTATGGGGCAGAGACAGTTTTGTTTATGATCTAGCACAATGCCTGGCAAGGAATAATTTTTTTGTTGAATTGAGCTGAATTTAAAGATGATCACATCTTTCCTTGAGTCTTCTGCAAACTAAACATCTTAGTTCCTTCAATCAATCCTCCTGTAGCATATTTTTGAGTCCCTTCACCATATTAGTGACTCCTCTCTGGAGTACTGTTATTGTTGTTTAGTTGCTTTCCTTCATGTCCAATTCAAGACCCCATTTGGCATTTTCTTAGCAAAGATGCAGGAGGGGTTTACCTTTTCCTTCTTCAGCTCATTTGACAGAAGAGGAAATTGAGACAAAAGTCTAAAGACTTGCTGAAGTTGAATTTGAACTTGGGTTTTCCTGATTCCCAATCAATTATACCACCTAGTTGCTCTGGAGCAATTAACCCTGCCTTAAATTTGACACCTAGAACTAGACAAAATATTCTAGCTGTTTCCAAAGGCAGACTTCTCTAGTATTTGAAATTCATGCCTTCAGACAGGTTCAGATATTGTTAACTGGAGAAAGTATTTAACAAGCTTTATCTGGCCACACCTATTTAGCAGGGATTAATTACCAAAAAACACATAAAGTTGTCAAGTTCAATAAACTACATTAATTATAGAGTTCATTATATATTTCTGTAAGAATGCAGTTGAATGTATGCATGCATGCAAAAAAGTCAGAGCAGTAGGTGTAGTGAAAAGTATTGCTGAGTGGAAAGAACCCTGAATGTTGCGTCTAAGTTCCTGTGTTTAGTCTCCATTCTGTAACCTATTAATTATATCAGGGTTTCTTAAACTTTTCCATTTACGACCCCTTTTTACTTAGGAAATTTTTATATGACTCTGGGTATATAGGTATATAAAATAGGTATACAAATCCAACATTTACTGATAATAAATCATAATTTCACGACCTTCACATTCAGTTTCAAAACCCCATACGAGGTTGTGAATCACAGTTTAAGAAGCTGGGTATTATGAGACTTTGGGAAACTAATTTTCTCTTTCTAGGACTTTGTTCTCTTTGAACTGGAGAAGCAGGAATAGATTACCTCTGAAAGTCTGTCCAGTTTTAAATCCTATTGTCCTTTGAGAAGCAGATTATGCTTCTTTGTTGATTAAAATTTCTCAGCCAGCCTTCTGACTATCACACTATTAGTGTCCTGTGTGGCTTTTAAGAAAGAGAAAAGGGAGGGAAGGAGGTGCTTAAATGATTTACCTCTTTTTAGAAAATTTTCTTTTTCAATAAAGAAACAACTATTTTCCTCTCTCCTGTCCCTCCAGGAAAAAAAAAGAAAAAAAATCCTTTAAATGACTTTGTATAGCCTTTTCATTTACTTATCTGAATACCTGTTGGTAGAAAGTAAGATTATTGAGAAACAGGATTATTATATTACTGTTCTTGTTTCTTTTGGAGGCCTAATGCAGTACCTGACTCCTAACTGATGCTTAATCAGTATTTATGGAATTGAATTAATTAACCTTAAGCCATTTATCTGATTATGAGAAAGGTCCCTGATGGACTGGGGACAAGATCTGTTAAATATATTCTAGAAGTTCAGATCCCAAACATCCAAATTTCAGGATGCTGGCAAGTCTGAGTCAGCAGGAAAGAGCCACATTCCTTCCTGGGTAAAGAGTTAATTGGTGAATTGAATGAAGGGTGTCTTAAAAAAAACTCTGAAAGGAGGTTCTTGCCAGATCAGTGAGCCCCAGCCTGGAATGTATGCTTACCTCCATTCCTGCATACTTAAAAAAATTTCTCAGGCACTGGGCTATTCTTCATCCAGATTACGATTTACTTCCTGATTATAGTATCTTCAGTATGTAATATTACCTGTTTCTATTCAAATACCTAGACTTTTTCAGACTCTGGCCTTTGGACTGCATCTAGGGCTCAAGGGAGCTGATGACAAGGTGAATGACTTCATGTCTGTGTACCTATGACCCAAAGTTGTGTAAGAACACATCATTTACTTAGCTAATCTTCCACTGCTCTCAAGGATGCTAACTATCAATTTTATCCAGAAGGTTTGGATCCTGAATTTACCATTTGCAAAATGAATGAGTATTTGGTGGACCAGTTTATATCCTTCTGAAGTTGCATTCAAAAAGCAAAAGGTGAAGTCATTTAGGGAGTGGTCATCATTGGAAAACTGAAGAAAAATTAAGAAATAAACTGTTTACCCAGCTCCCTTTCTTTATTTTTTTCTTTTCTCTTTTTCTTTCTTTTTTATTTTTGTAAATTATAGCTTTTTAAATACCAAATGTATGCATGGGTAATTTTTCAACATTGACCCTTACAAAAACAAAAAACTGTTTCAATTTTTCCCCTCCTTCCCTCCACCCTCTCCCCTAGATGGCAGGTAGATTAATACATGTTAAATATGTTAAAGTAAATGTTAAATACAATATATGTATACATATTTTTGTAGTTATCTTGTTGCACAAAAAAAGATCAGATTTAGAAAGAAGGTAAAAATAACCTGAGAAGAAAAAACAAAAATGCAAACAAACAATAACAGAGTGGAAATGTTATGTTGTGGTCTATACTCATTTCCCAGTGTTCTTTATATGGGTGTAGAGGGTTGTGTTCATTATAGATCAATTGGAACTGATTTGAATCCTCTCATTGTTGAAGAGAGCCATGTCCATCAGAACTGATCATCATATAGTCTTATTGTTGCCATGTTCTGTTCATTTCACTTAGCATCAGTTCATGTAAGTCTTTCCAGTCCTCTCTGTATTCATCCTACTGGTCATTTCTTATAGAACAATAATATTCCATAAAATTAATATACCACAATTTATTCAGCCATTCTCCAACTGATGGAGTTTCTAGTTTCTAGCCACTACAAAAAGGGCTGCCAAAAACATTTTTGCGATATGGATTTCTTTCCCTCTTTTAAGATCTCTTTGGGATATAAGCTTAGTAGTAACACTGCTGGATCAAAGGGTATGCACAGTTTGATAACTCTTTGGGCATAATTCCAAATTGCTCTCCAGAATAGTTGGATCCATTCACAACTCCACCAATAATGCATCAGTGTCCCAGTTTTCCCACATCTCCTCCAACATTTGTCATTATCTTTTCTTGTCATCTTAGCCAATCTGACAGATGTGCAGTGGTATCTTAGAGTTGTCTTAATTTGCATTTCCCTGATCAATAATGATTTGGAACAACTTTTCATATTACATATTCTTCATCCAAAAATTGTTCATATCCTTTGATCATTTATCAATTGGAGAAAGGCTTGATTTCTTATAAATTAGAGCCAATTCTCTATATATTTTGGAGATGAGGCCATTATCAGATCCTTTAGTTGTAAAAATGTTTTCTCAGTTTATTGCTTCCTTTCTAATCTTGTCTGCATTAGTTTTATTTGTACACAAGTTTTTTAACTTAATATAATCAAAATTTTCTATTTTGTGATCAATATAACAATCTAGTTCTTTTTTGGTCACAAATTCCTTCCTTCTCTACAGGTCTGAGAGGTAACCTATCATATATTATTCTAATTTATTTATAATCTCATTTTTTATGCTTAGATCATGAACCCATTTTTATCTTATCTTGTTGTATAGTGTTAAGTATAGGTCAATGCCTAGTTTCTGCCATACTAATTTCCAATTTTTTCAGCAATTTTTGTCAAATAATGAATTCTTATCCCAAAAGCTGGGATCTTTGGGTTTGTCAAACACTAGATGGCTGTAGTCATTGACTATTTTGTCCTGTGAACCTAACCTATTCCACTGATCAACTAGTCTATTTCTTAGCCAATACCAAATGGTTTTGGTAACTGCTGCTTTATAATATAGTTTTAGGTCAGGTACAGCTAGGCCATCTTCATTTAATTTTTTTTTCATTAGTTCCCTTGAAATTCTTGACCTTTTGTTCTTCCAGATGAATTTTGTTGTTATTTTTTCTAGGTCATTAAAATAGTTTCTTAGGAGTCTGATTGGTATAGCAGTAAATAAATAGATTAGTTTAAGTAGTATTGTCATCTTTACTATATTCACTCGACCTATCCAGGAGCACTTAATATTTTTCCAATTGTTTAGATCTGACTTTATTTGTGTAGAAAGTGTTTTGGAGTTTTGCTCACATAGTTCCTGAGTTTCCCTTGGCACAGAGATTCCCAAATATTTTATACTATCGACAGTTATTTTAAATGTAATTTCTCTTTGTATCTTTTGTTGCTGGATTTTATTAGTGATGTATAAAAATGCTGATGATTTATGTGAATTTATTTTGTATCCTGAAACTTTGTTAAAGTTGTGGATTATTTCTAATAGCTTTTTCATCTTCTTGTTTCCTTTCTTTTTCATTTCTTATTGCTGAAGCTAGTGTTTCTAATACAATATTAAATAGTAATAGTGATAGTGGGCAACCTTGTTTCACTCCTGATTTTATTGGGAATGGTTCTAATTTATCACCATTACATATGATTCTTACTGATGATTTTAAATAGATGCTACTGACTATAAAGAAAAAGTCCATTTATTCTTATGCTCTCTAGTGTTTTTAATAGGAATGGGTGTTGGATTTTATCAAATGCTTTTTCTGCCTCTATTGAGAGGATCATATGGTTTTTGTTAATTTGGTTATTGATATAGTCAAGTATACTAATAGTTTTCCTAATATTGAACCAGCCCTGCATTCCTGGTATAAATCTACCTGGTCAGGGTGACATGGATTATCCTGGAGATGATTTTCTGTAGTCTTTTTGCTAATATTTTATTTAAGATTTTTGCATTGATGTTCATTAGGGAGATTGGTCTATAATTGTCTTTCTCTATTTTTGTCCTGTCTGGTTTAAGTATCAGTACCATGCCTGTATCATAAAAGAATTTGATAGGACTTTTCTCTATTTTTCGAATAGTTTATAGAGCATTGGAGTTAATTATTCTTTAATATTTGGTAGAATTTGCATGTAAATCCATCTGGTACTGGGGATTTTTTTTTTAAGGGAGTTGATTAATAACTTGTTCTATTTCTTTTTCTAAAATGGGACTATTTAACCAATTTACTTCTTCCTCTGTTAATCTGGGCAACTTATAGTTTTGAAGGTATTCATCCATTCCATTTAAGTTATCAAATTTATTGGCATAGAGTTGGGCAAAATAACTCCTAATTATTGCTCTAATTTCCTCTTCATTAGTGGAAATTTCTCCCTTTTCATTTTTAAGACTAACAATTTTATTTTCCTCTTTCCTTTTTCTAATCAGATTTACCAAGAGTTTATCTGTTTGTTGATTTTTTCATAAAACCAAATTTTTAGTTTTATTTATTAATTCAGTAGGTTTTTTCCACTTTCAATTTTATTGATCTCTCCTTTTATTTTTAGAATTTCAAGTTTAGTGTTTGATTGGGGGGTTTTAATTTGGTCTTTTTCTAGCTTTTTTAGTTGTGAGCCTAATTCATTGATTTTCTCTTTCTTTATTTTATGCAAGTAAGCCTCTAGAGATATAAAATTTCCCCTTATTACTGTCTTGGCTGCATCCCATACATATTGGTATGATGTCTCATTATTGTCATTCTCTTGGGTGAAATTATTAATTGTGTCTATAATTTGCTGTTTTACCCATTCATTCTTTAGGATGAGATTACTTAGTTTCCAATTACTTTTTGGTCTATTTTCCCCTGGCTTTTTGTTGAATAAAATTTTTATTGCATCATGATCTGAAAAGGATGCATTTACTATTTCTGTCTTTCTGAATTTATATTTGAGATCTTTCTGTCCTAATATATGGTCTATTTTTGTATAGGTTCCATGAACTGTCGAAAAGAAAGTGTACTTCTTTCTTTCTCCATTCAGTTTTCTCCAAAGATCTATCATACCTAACTTTTCTAGTGTCCTATTTACCTCTTTAACTTCTTTCTTATATATTTTGTGGTTTGATTTATCTAGTTCTGAGAGTGCAGGTTGAGATCTACCACTATTATAGTTTTGCTGTCTATTTCTTCTTGCAGCTCTCTTAACTTCTCCTTTAGGAATTTAGATGCTGTACACTTGTTGCATATATGTTTAGTATTGATATTGCTTTATTATCTATGTTACCCTTTAGCAAGATAAAATGCCCTTCTTTATCTCTTTTAATTAGATCAATTTTTGCTTTTGCTTGATCTGAGATCAGAATGGCTACTCCTGCTTTTTTGACTTCACCTGAAGCATAGTAGATTCTGCTCCAGCCTTTTACCTTTATTCTGTAGCTATCTCCTTGCTTCAAGTATGTTTCTTGTAAACAACATATAATAGGATTCTGGCTTTTAATCTAGTCTGGTATCCATCTCCACTTTATGGGGGAGTTTACCCCATTCACATTTATGGTTAAAACTACTAATGCTGTATTTCCTTCCATCTTATTATCCCCAAATCATAATTTTCTCTTTCTTTTCTCCCCTATCCCCCTCTCCAGTATTAGACTTATGATCACCACTTGCCTCACACAACCCTCCTTCCTTAGAATCCCTCCCTCCCCCTTAATGTCTCTTCCCTTTTAAAAAACCTTTCCCTTACTATTTCTATTTCCTCCCTTACTATTTCTCTTCTATTTAGCCTACCTTTTTCCCTTTTTGTTTTTCCCCTCCCACTTTTTAATGAGATGGGAGAAGTTTCTATGTAAACCAAATATGTCTAATATTTTCTCTTTGAGCCAATTCTGATGAGAGTAATATTAACATTATGTTCATCTCCCTCCCTTCTTTCCCTCAGATATAATAGCTTTCCTTTGCCTTTTCATGAGCTGTAGTTTCCCTCTTTTTATTTCCATTTTTCCCTTTTTTTGGTACAATTTCCTTTCCACCTCTAGTTCCTTTTTTAAATTATAACCATAAACCCAAATTATATATGTACTCTTTATGTATACCCATAACAGAAATACAATTCTCAAGAGTTCTTTTTATCTTTTTGTGCTTCTTCTGAGTCCTATATTTGGAGGTCAAACTTTTTGTTTAGCTCTGGTTTTTTTGTCAGAAATACATAGAATTCACCTATTTCATTGAATGTCCATCTTTTTCCCTGGAAGAAAATGCTCAGTTTGGCCCCAGCTCCCCTTCTTGAAACAGGTCAACTTGTTAGGTAGACGGAGGTAAAACTGGGCAGGAGTTCATAGTATGGATCTCTTTTTTCAAATACATAATCGAAGAAAGATTAGTCCTTGAGCCCAGGGCTATGCTGCAAATTCCAGAGAGAAATCCTGTTCTCTTAGGCCACATCTAATAGAATTTTAGCCTCAGTGACAATCAGAACAGGAAGAGACTTTAGAGCTTGAGTTCAGCCCCCTTCTTTTACTATTTTGGAAAATCAGACCCAGGAAGAGAAAGTGACTTTTCCCCATGTTCCCGTGGAGTCTCTTGGCTCTTGTTCCAGAGCTAAACCCAGTCCTTTGAACAAGCAATAATTTGCTTTCCAGGTTTGGTTGTACTTGAGTTTCTCTTTCTCTTTTTGCTGTCCCAGGTGACTATTAGAAAGAAGGGAATATAAGGGTTGCCTATTTCTTTCTATTGTCCAATGTCCTCTATACCCCAAATCATTTTATGAATTTCTGGGCTGAAAACCCAAGAAAGAAGCAATTAAAAAAACAAATAAGAACAATATGTGATGTTGACAGTCTAAGGGGAGGAAAAAGGCATCAGTGAATCTAAGGAGGCTTTAAAAATTGACTGGGAGGATTGGTAGGTAACACCATAGAAAGTGTGGAACCTGGGTTTGAGAAATACAATTTTGAATGATGCTTCAGATGTCTACAATGTGATCTTGAGCAAGTCATTTAAACTCCCTCAGCTGCAGTTTTCTTTTCTACAAAATGGGGATAATAGTAGCATCTACCCTACTGGAGAATTAAATGAGGTAACATTGTAAAACACTTTGCAACTCTTGAGGTACTATTTATTATATTATATATATTTTTATGCTAGTTTTTTTAATGACCACAGACAAGACTGAACAACAACAATATAAAGGAGTTAGAAAGATAATACTAGTATCCTGCCTTTCTCCTGGATTTTTCCTTGTGTGGCTCAAATAGGATAATGAATATAACAATGTTAGCAAACTACAGAGCTTTCATTTAAGTAAAAGGGTTATTATGATATTTGTACAGGGTTTTTAGTTTGTAAAGTGCTTTTAGCCATAATTACATTTAATCTTCACAACTCTTTAAGGCAGATAAGGTACATTTTGCAGATAAGAAAATTGAGGCTCAGAGAGGTGAGATGAATTATATAACTTTGACATCATATAGTTGGTAAGTTACAGAGGACTAGTGTTCTGATCTCTTTCCACTACACTACATTGTCTCTCGTAGTCTTATAATTCACATCTGGAGCCCTGATGTTGTCCTATTGTCTATATAGTCAAAGGAAGCTCATTAGTTGGTGTGAGGTATGACTTGTGTTAAATAATGATTTAGCTGGCATCACAAATTAGGAATTCAGGTGCCTTGGTTAAGGAAAGTCTGTGAGAAGAGCTTAGTTTAATTGAGTCAATCGAAGACTATCATAGAATTTCTGAGAAGGAAATCCTATGTTTATGGTGTATGATAAGAAGCAAAAATCAACATCTAGAAACAGATCAGCATTGAAACTTGGGAGACATATAGGACCAGGAGGAAAAAAGGTAAGGAGCAGACATTTCAGAGCCTGAAGACAAAGTACTTTTTATCAGTCTCAAGAAAAAGGGCAAAGGGAGAGTCAATAGGGTGGGATAGGGGAGTAGAGGGATGTTTATGCAAAGATGAGATCCGTCTAGATATTTAAATTATTGTTATGATTAATAATTATTATTAATAATAACATCATTTTGTTAATTATGATGATGACAATAATAGTGATAATGCTAGCAGTTTTATAGTATTGGAAGGTTCACAAAAACACTTTGCAAATATGATCTCATTTTATCCTCTTGACAATCCTAGGAGGAAGATGCTATCATTATTCCTGTTTTATTGAAAAGAAAGGGTCAACTAGGTGGTGAGTGGATAGAGTACCAGTCCTGAAGTCAGGAGGACCTGAGTTCAAATCTGGTCTCAGACACTTAACATTTCCTAGCTGTGTGATCCTGGGCAAGTCACTTAACCTCAATTGCCTCAGCAAAAAAGAAAAAAGAAAAAAGAAAAGGAAACTGAGTTTGATGGAGATTAAATGACTTAGAGTCACACTGCTAGATGAAGCTACTATATTTCAATTCAGGACTTCTTGAGTTCAAGTCCAGAAGCCTATTTACTGTTCAATCTAATGGGAGAATCTTGTATCTAAGATATGTTCCTGTGAGCAGAAGTGGTAAGGGATTTGTAATCAGTTCCAGATCTTTTGATGATGGAAAATGTTCTGGAAGGACCCCATTAGATGTTATTTCTCATGGTATTAATAACTCAGAGATAAATAGTGAAGGTAAACAAAATAAATCTCAGAAGTGTTCTTAATTTTCCCTGGTGTCTACTTCTGGGTTTATTTCCTGTGCTTAGATTAGACATTTTATGATGGAGAAATGGACCTTTATAGCCAAATGACCCTTCCAGTCAATCCAGGAGATTAATATCAGGTGACACATATTTGCCTGACATGAGGTAGAGAGCTGGAGCCCTAAAGGGTATGGGAACTGGGGAAGTATATTTTTTATTGCTGTAGCAACACATATGCACACAACACACACACACACACACACACACATACACACACACACACACACACACACACACCTTCTACTTTCCTGTGTTGAAAAGGACAAAAATGGGCACGTGATTACCTGTTGCCTTAGCATGTCCACAAAACAGTTTCCATTCTACAACACAGACTGGAACATAGGGATGCTATCTACTTTTACAAGAAATAGTACCCTGAGATTTTAGTTAAATTGATAACTTCTGTCTTCTTCCTGCCAAAATGATTATTTTTATGGACACTCTTCTTCATCCCATAATAGAGAATTTCTCTAGCCCTAAGTGAACTGCTCAGCATACCCATCTTTGTCTTTCCCTCTGCTATCCTTCTTTTAAAACAATTAATTTTGTTTTTATGAACTCGACAGACATCGATAAACATGAATGTTTCCATACACAAAGAACAGAACAAGAAAATTGCATGTGAAACCAGGAATCTGTTGCCTAAAATGTATTTTTTAAAATTTTCTATCTATTTATCTATTACATTTGACATTGTAGTGTCACTGCTTTGCTTGTCAATGTCCCATTCTGAGCTTCTTTCTGGTTTCTTTGGGTGTTTTTAAAAAATATTCTCACTGCCATTCTTTCCTATCCTTTCTTTCTTTTTTTTTTTTTTTTGAGGAGGAGGGAAGCATCAGTATCACTATTTCTCCCAGTCTTTCACCTCTTTATTCTTTAGCAAAAAGGCTTATCTTATAAAAATAATTATAGTCAAGCAAAACAAAACCACATACTGGTCACATCTGAAAAATGTATGTCTCATTCTGTACTTTTACTATATCATTTCCCTGGTAAGAAGTGAGAAGAAAGATTTATCATTCTTTCTATGGAGTGGTGATTGGTCATATCTTTAAGCTTTTAAGTCTTTGAAAGTTACTTTCTTTTACTTGAAAATTGCTTTCCATTACAAGAATGTAGTCATTGTAGAAATTGTTCATTTGGTTTTATTGATTTCATTTTGTATCAGTTCATACAAGTTCTCCCAGGTTTCTCTGAATGCAACCTTTTAATAATTTCTTATGACTTTATAATATTCCATTATAGTCATTAAGTAATAATTTGTTTAGTCATTCCCAAGTGATGAGCACCCCCCTTAATTTCAGTTTTTTTCTAAAACAGGATGTATTGGAATGTGTGTTTGGGAGTTTTTCCTCTTTCTTTGGGTTCTTTGGAGATATATGGCTGATGTTAGTATCACTGAGTCAGAGTATGCATGGAAGCCTCTCCAATAGCAACATCCTGTCCGTTGTCATCTTTGTCACTTCACTGAATGTGCAGTGAGTCCTCAGAATTAATTCTTTCATTATAGGGTATCTGAATCTATCTTTTAGGTGGTTCTCAATAATTTTCAATTAATCTTTTGATAACTGCTCATATCCCCCGAGGAATAGTTTTTGGTCTTATTTGTGTCACTTCCTTGTATTTGTTGACTATCAGCATCCTTTTGATGGAGCTTTTCCCCATAGTTATATTTGTGACAGATGCCTATTATATATTCTCCTCTTTTTTTCTTATGATATGATCTTTTATAATTAAGTTGAGTATTCATTAGGAATTTTTATTGTTGTCAAAAGGTTATTTAATACACACTTATTATGGGCCAGATTAAGTAAACACTCTAAATAGAAAGAAAGAAAAAAAGTTCCTGTTCCCAAGAAGTTCACATTCCAGTGAGGAGGAGAGAGGAATAACATATAAACAACTCTGTAGATACAAAGTATAATCAAATTAAATTGGAGGTAATCTCGAAGGGAAGGATTAGTGAGTAGAGTAGAAGGGGAACTGGGAGAGTGGGATTTTAGCAGAGACTTAAAGGAAATGAAAATCATCATGGTGGGGATTGAGGGGATTGGGAGCAAATGATCCTGAAAAACTGGAAAAATTATTTTATGTTACTATATTGACTTGACTGCATTGACTGTACTTTCATCTCAAATCTGACATTTTGTAATGCTAGAGAAACTGAGACAAAATAGAGATTAGAGAGTTATAATAATTTAATTTATTGGAGAGTTTAATTAATTGACTGGATTGTATTCTCATCTCCAACTATCCAGTATTGAATGTGGGATTCAAAGATTCTTTATAGGGTTTTGATGATTAACAAGAACAATGACAGAATGGGGAGAGACAACAATAAAAATCCCCAACTGATAAGTTGAGATGGAGAGAGACACCTGACATTCTGATGATGTCTAAGATAGAAAATCTTTGTCCTTTTCAAACATTCTGATGATTAAGAGGAAAGGGTGGTGTTGTAGCCTGGGGACTGGGGCAGAATAACTGAGGTAGGACAATTCAAGGAAACTGTGGCATAACAATTTAAAAATCTAAATATGATCTTTAATCTCCTATATTGTAGATACATGCAATAAAATGAAGAAAACTCAATATTGGGCAAAAATCATTACATTTGATTAGAAGGAAATAAAAAATATTTTCATAATAACTTTTAAAAATGTTAACTTTAATTTTTGGTGTCTTTTTTCTGTTTTTGTGTAGGTTTTTTAAAACATCAAATTGATCTCATTTCTGTGGTATGGTTTATATTCATATGAATAAAATCTCTTTGGAGTCAAAGATAACTTTCTACAATATAGGCTCACATTTCCACAATCAGTCTCATATTTATTTCTCAGTCCTCTAAGGCTACTTTGACTAGAACATAAAAGTTCCTGAAATAGAGTAATGAAAATAAGCCAGGAAAAAGTATGTGGAATCATATTGTGAAAGTCTTCAAAAGCCAAAACAGAGAAGTTCATATTTTATTCCAGAGGCAATATGGTGCTAATAGGATTTCTTGAGCAGGGAAATGACATGATCATACCTGGGCTTTAGGAATTTCTTTTTGGCAGCTGGGTGGAAAGAAGAATCAGAGAAGAGAGAATGGAGGTAAAGAAGTCAATTTAGAGGCTACTGCATTATTCCAGATGAAGGGTGGTAAAGGTCTGAATTACCACGCTGACTATGTTAGTGGAGAAAAAGAGCCCAGATTGTCAAATATACAGCAAAGACATGAGAGAAATGATTATTAAATAACCAACCATTGGGAAGACACAGGTTTTTTCCCTCTTATCTCTTTCTTCTCTATTCAGCATCTAAATAATCTATTAATGAGATTGAATTAACTTTCTCCTCAATCTTGTTCAGACCCCATTCAAGTGGAGAAGTCCATTATATTCTACTTAGGCTTGTGTGAGTGATAGTGGTAGTAGTATAGATCCTTTGTCTAGAATTTTAGATTTATATAGGTTGGTAGCGGTTGTGGAGTAAGAATGATCAAAGTCATATCTAATTACTCATTAGAAAAAGTCCATCTCTCACTATAATATTCATTCTGATTAGTTATTAATCAATCAAGAGTTGATTGTCACTCTCAGGATCATCCACTTTTACAAGGGCATGCAAGCTTTGAGTAGATTCTATGTGAATGATCCCTTTTATTAATTATCCATTAGCACAATAAATAAAATGATTAATTGCCCCCAAACTATGTCTCTCAAACTTTTTCTATGTCATAGGCAGAATGCAAAAGATCTGGCAAGTGATTGAATATGAGAGACACAAGGTGGAGGATGACTCTGAGGTTGTGAACCTGGTCATAAGAATGGTAGTATTGTCAAAGAAAAAGGGAGGTTAGGAAGAGGAAAAATTTGAAAAAAGTCAATGAATTCTATTTTGGACACATTAGATTCAAGATGCTCATGGGACAAGCACTTTAATATGTTCAGTAGATAATTGATGCAGTCATGAAGCTCAGGAAAGAGACTAAGAATGGACATAAACATAAAGGAATTTTTTCCATGCCTCTTGTACACCTTAGGTGCTTGATCAATCTATAAATGAATGAAAGGAGATTTATGACATTACTTCTGGGGACCTTCAAGACCCCTCCAAACATTCCATTAACTTCTATGTTGCATTTTGTTGCATGGAATCTGGAAATAAGTTTAATTTGCAATTAACAAATGATGTGAGGACTTGTTTTTTGTTATAAGTTTGTTATAACTTTTTTTATAAGTTAGTCCTTAAAGTAGTGATTTTGTGGATAATTAATTTTACATAGTCAATAATATCCCTGATCTTTTTTCCTCCTGTTTCATTTCATATTCAGTCCCTTTTGTAAGCTTTGGTTTATCTACATTAGGTAGTAGGAAACTTTAAGTGATGAGGTTGTACTTTCCTTCTTCCTTTCCCAATTTTTATATAGTTGAAATTCATGAGTACATACTATACAACATGCTCTGCTTTAACATTATTTCATTCATATCTTTATTAACATAGTTCACATTCCTGCCATATTTTTATCATTGCTAGGCACTTGGCAGACATAGATACCTAAGGCAAAAAAACTTAGCATTAAATCCTAGTAAATTATTATTTTTTCTATAAAAATAGACCCATGATAAAGAATTACAACCAATTAATTTCTAACTCCAAGTATAAACAAAATAATGCATAAATTAAAACCAGATTAGAAATTTAAATTAGCTAGGCTTAGTCTATTTACAAATAAAGTCTTATTTTCTTCAGATAGTTTTAACTTTTTGTCTGTCTGAATTTGTCAAACATCAGTATACATTAATATTTCCATATTTAAAGAACAGAGAAAATTGTATGTAAAACTATGAAACTTTATAAAGTTTGTTTTCTAAAAGTATATAATGAATTTAATACTCCTATTTTCATCTCCTTCTGAACCTCTTTCTGCTCTCTCCTGTGGATTAAAAAATTTTTTAAAGTGATTGTTTCATTGATACTCTTTTTCTTCTTTTTTTTTTTTTTTGAGGCATCATTATCATTAGCCTTATCATCTCTTTCCTCCAAATTCTTGCCTTTGTAAGACAAAAGCATTGTAATATAAAACAAATCTAAACATTTAACTAGGGATAACTAGATAGTGCAGTGGATAGAGCACTGGACTGGGAAATCAGGAAGATTCATCTTCCTTAGTTCAAATCTGGTTTGAGACATTTAAGTAACTATGTGACCTTGAGCAAATCAGTCAACCTTGTTTGCCTCCATTCCTTATCTGCAGAATAAGCTGAAAAATGAATAGCAAACTCTTCTAGTATCTTTGCAAAGAAAATTCCAAATGGGATCACAAAGAGTTGGACATAATTAAAAACAACTGAGAACATTGACTATGTTATAGAGTAATTGGTGGAAGAAGTGGCAAAATTTATTGATCTGAGGAAATAGATTTTGCCATGATGTTAGGGTATTAGGCTAAGTCCAGTGAGTTATTTTGCAGCTTCTTTTATTTATAAATGAGATGGAAATGATTCACTTACTGATGATGAAAATTGTCTCAGGACTATATAAAAGTATTTCATCTACATCAGCAGTCACAAACCTGGGATTTTGTAGTTGTGGGGATTTCTTCCACCACCACTCTACAATATTAGTTGTAGATAATTATAGGAATCATCTATGAAGTGACAATCACTTTACAAATGTTAGCTCACTTCAGGACACCCCTGGGAGGTGGATGCTACTATTACTTCCATTTTACAGTTGGAGAAATTGAGACAATATAGGTTAAATGACTTGAAAGGTTAGATAGGTAGGTAATTATATGTTTCCTTATGAGATGTTCAGAGGTGTTCCACCTTCACCCAATTTTCACCAGTAACTCCAAGAAGCTGTAGCAATGCTGAGCCACATCTTAGTAAAATCATCTCTGCAGAGAGCCTAAACCAGGCTGAGGGTAACTAACAAGCTTTAAACCCATTGATGAATCAGGAAGGTGACTTTCTCAAGTATGAATAGATGAAAACAATTTGTTCCGATGGTCATGAGGGCAGCTGAATTTTGTGAAGTGCTTGGTCAGACATTGAAGAAGTCAAGGTGATCAACTGCTTCCTGAGCCATCACCAGTTGCCTTGATTTTTATCTTGCCACTAAACTTTAATGATTCTGGAGGAGAGAGGGAGGATAATGACTTTGCATAATTCTGCTGCACTTAGATCCAATTCACATATAAGTCAAGACATCACCTGTGATGTCTTTGGTCTCCTTCAAAATGAAGGACAAACAACAGCTAGTTATGTGTCTGAGGCTGGATTTGAACTCTAGTTTCTCTGACTTGAGATCCAACATCCTACTCACTGCATTACCAGCCAGTGCAGTGTCTTAGAAAGGCTTGAGGCTTTGAGTACTTGAGTGACTAGCCCTTTGCTTTGGAAGTGTCAGAAGTAGAGGCTACATCTGAATCCAGATTTCCTTGACTCCAAAGTCTAGCACTAGTTGAGCTGAAAGCTAAGTAGAACAACTTCCCACTGCTTGAGGTCTATAAATAGGTAATCTTGTATGATCCACAAATGATGTTATAAATATCCAAATGGCCTTTGGCAGAAAAAAAGATTCCCCATCCCTGATCTGGTAAGAATGAGGGCAGAGACTTGGCCAAAGTCACAGAGATAGTTAATTATCTAGATGGGGTGAAAGACCTCTAGTGCATTTTATGTAAATGTGTATTGGTAAATGCTAATTTATAACAATTGAGACATTAACTGGAACATTCATGGTATGATTGCTGATAAGTTTGAACTCAAGGCTTCGGAGAAGAGTACTGCATAAGAAAATGGGAGGAGAAGAATAGAAGAGGGGCTAGAAGCCAGAGGAGGAAACCAGAGCAGTGATAAGTGAGTGGGTTGGGCATTCCAGAAAAGTGTAGGGGTTTAAATTCAATCTGAGGTTCGCAGATTAGGGCCCTGAATTGGAGCTGGAGTAAAATTTGGAGACTCAGAAAGAAGGAAAATTATTTCTTGGTGACCAAGATGAACTAGAGGTTCAGGGGTTGGGTGAGACTAGCAAAATAGGGACAGAAGGTATTTTTCCTGGAAGACAAGGCAGAAGGAATTTAGTCCAGAAAGAGTTGGATTTAGGTGGCTAGAAAGAACAATTTAGAATTAAAGAAGTCTTATGAACTCTTTACAATTGAAAGAGATCTTAATGATTGTCTCTTCTTTTTTATGGACTGGGGAAATGGAGGCCCACAAAGAAGAGATGAGTTGCCTAGTGTTCAACAATGCTTTTGAATGGGATGAATGGCAAGAGCCAAAATTTAGAGATGATCTAATCCAATGCTTTCTTATTTTGTGCCCAAATTTATGAAGGTCCAGAGGATTGTGGCTACTTGTTTCAAGTCACATAGAGGATTTGGGTCAAACTGAGTCTAGAACTTTGTTCTGTTGAAATGCATCTTAAGGATTAAATTTTAAAGGTTTGTCTAAATTCAATGAGACTAAATTCTGAGAGCAAATCTTTATTCCAGTGACTGTACACTTAGTAAAATGTAAAGAAATTGGTTTTGGAGTCAAAAAATCTGAGTTTGAGTAGTAGCCACTTACTTAATTTTTCTGAGTAAACATCATTTTAATTCCAAAAGTTCACTTGTGAAATAAGGAAATTATTAATTATGGTTTCTACCTCCCAAAGTATTCATAAGAAAAGTGCTTTGCAAATCTTAAGTGCCATTTAAATCTAAGGGTGTGTACATTGAGATTCCTCATCTTGGAGTTTCATTCATATTTTGCATTCTACAAGTTTTGCATTCCACAAGACCAGCTTGATTGTGGTATTGCTAATGGTTTACAAATGCCTGCTTAACTCTTTCTTTATATCTGCTTCTGGGAAATCTTTTATTTTTTTCCTCCAAAGGCCAAATTCAATTCAACATACATTTATTAATGGCCAATTATGGACTTAGATGACTCTAGACAAGAGAATGGGGCTGATTACTTTGCCCAGCTCTGCTTCACTTAGATCCAATTCATTTGCAAGTCAAGACATCAGCTTCTGAATCTTATTGGTCCTTTTCTAGAAGGAAGAACAACAATCTATGGGCTGGGCACTGTGCTGAGCACTGAGGTTACAAAGAAATATGAAATAGTCTCTGCCCTCAAGGAGCTTCTATTCTATCAATGGAAACAATGTATGTGAAGATAAGAAAATATAAAATATGTTCAAAGTTTCCACAAAGTAATTGAAAGGAGCAACAGTAGATACTGGGATAGACTGCTTATATCTCGTAGGAGGAGGCAAGAGGCTAGAAATTTTATAAGGTGGAGGGAAGCACAGAGTGCATTCTAGATATGAAGGATAGGGGAAGATGGACTATTGGTCATAAGAAGTGACAAACAAGCTAGTTTGGTTATAATCTAGAGTATGTAAAAGAGAGATGGATATGCAATAAAACTGGAGGGATAGATTGTAGCTAGATTATGAAGTGCTTTAAAAGCAACATAGAGAAGCTTATATTTTGTCTTAGAGGCAATAGATTACAACTCGAACAGGGATGAGACATACCATGTTTCCCCGATAATAAGACACTGTCTTATTATTTTTTGGACAGAAAAACACCAGAGGGCTTATTTTCAGGGGAAGGCTTATTTTAATGAACATTGACAGCAATTTTAATAAACAGGTAAATGTGAACAAAAAAAAGTACCTTTATTCAATAATGATCATGTCATCTTCTTCAACAACATCGTCATAAGTGTCCATACCCTGAATTCCGTCCTGCATGTTTTGTGCCTCTATTTCCTTCAGAAGAAGTGGACCCAATCTGTCATGTCCAGCAATATAGCTCTCTTTAAATGAACATGTCTTGTCCAGGTAACCTGCTCGTAGTGCCTTGGTGACCCAGCTGTCAGTAATTTTATCCCATGACTTCTTCACCCAAGTCACGACTTCTTGCAGATAGGGCTTCACAAAGTTTCCACGCTGATTTCTTTCCATTCTATTTTCAATGTAGTCATTGACTTCCATGCGCAAATGGTCTTTGAATGGCTTGTTTATTGCAATATCATGGGTCTGGAAATAGGCAGTCATTCCTGCAGGAATCATTACTTGATCTATTCTTCTCTCTGCAAGGAAGTTCTTCATTTCTTTAGCGTGGTGAGTGCTGGCTGAGTTCTTCTTTTATCCTCCATCATCCCCCTTTTATCCTCCATCATGCCCCCTCACTCCTGCTTACATACCGGGTTTTTATGTTGTCCTGCCTCAGCTCTCCTCCGCGGCACTGCTCTCAATGGCGCCAGCAAGCAAATCACTGAGGAAGAACAGGATGACGCTCTCACTGCTGCAGTTCTGATTGGATGCAGCTCGGAGCGTGGCGTGCGTTTCACCCGGGGGGGAAGGGGTGTTGCATACAGAGGGTACCATAATGTAGCGTGTAGCACAGGGGATCACCTTCACTACAGTAGCAATCTCAATAGGGCTTATTTTCAGGGGAGGGCTTATTTTAGAAGAATCTTACACAGTAAGGGGAGGGCTTATTTTCGGGATACGTCTTATTATTGGGGAAACATGGTAGTTAGATGTGTATTTTAATCATATGAATTTATTATCTGGGTGGAGGATAGGTTTGAAAACGCTAATAACTAGATGAAGGAAGACCAGTTCAAGAGTTATCTAATAGTTCAGATACCACTTCCTCCATGAAGTCTTTCTTGTGCTTGAGGTCAAAATAATCTCCTTGACTCAGACTTTCTTAAAGTATCTTGCTAGAGATTCTCATTACACTAATCCTACCTTATAGCACAGTTATTATAATAGAAGCTGTGAGATGGGCATACACATAACAATATGATATGATATAGATATAACTATAATAGTATCAGTTATCCATGTGCATTTTTGATGATCTGTTATAATTATATATAGACATATAATAATATAGTAATAACACCATGGTTGTCTACATACATTTCCATATCCCCTGTTGTATTGTAATAATAACAATAATGATATAATATGCAATATAGTAATAATAATATTGCAGTTATCTGTGGGCATTTCCCATGTCCCCTGTTATATTGTAATAATTAGATAATGATAAATGATGATCATGCTACATGGCATTCATATAACTTTTAAAGGTTTACAAAATTCTAAATATATTATTATTTGGTTCTTAGAACAATCCAATGTGGTAGTCATTAAAGATATTCTTATGTCTATTTTATAGATAAAAGAAATGAGGCTGATGCTGCCTTCTGCAGGTGACTTCTTTGGTGTCTCTGGTTCAAATCCACTCCTGGCTACTAATGCCTGTTCCAATTAGTTTACCTTCCATCTACTTTTTATATATGTTATATGTCTATGTATTTATGTGGTCTCTCCCTTTAGAATGTAAGCTTCTCAGCTACACCCAGAGAAAGAACACTGGGAAATGAATATAAACTGCTTGCATTTTTGTTTTTCTTCCCGGGTTATTTATACCTTCTGAATTCAATTCTCCCTGTGCAACAAGAAAACTGTTCAGTTCTGCACACATATATTGTATCTAGGATATACTGCAACCTATTCAACATGTAAAGGACTGCTTGCCATCTGGGGGAAGGGGTGGAGGGAGGGAGGGGAAAAATTGGAACAGAAGTGAATGCAAGGGATAATGCTGTAAAAAATTACCCTGGCATGCGTTCTATCAATAAAAAGTTATTTAAAAAAAAAAAAAGAATGTAAGCTTCTTGAGGATACAACTGGTTTTGCTTTTTCTTTGTAGGATTAGTTCTTCCCACAATACCTGGTAGATATTAAATATATACTTAATCAGTGTTTGTAGCCTGATTGATTGACCACAATCACACAGTATATATTGAGGGCAGGATTTGAACCCAGCTCTCATCTGTGTGTCAGATTCCATTCACTTTTATTACTGCGGTCTATTTCCATGTTATTTCTCTATATACAAGTGTTCTTTGTTTGTAAAATGAACCCATTGACAGTCTGGTGAAGCCTAGAAACTGCTTCTCAGAATATAAATATATATATATATTTTTTTGGCTGAGGCAATTGGGGTTAAGTGACTTGCCCAGGGTCACACAGCCAGGAAGTGTTAAATGTCTGAGATCAAATTTGAACGAAGGTCCTCCTGACTCCAGGGCTGGTACTTGATCCACTATGCCACCTAACTAGCCCTCAGAATAATGTTTTTAAGTGAATAAAATTTTTGTTTGTTGTTTATCCTTTGTTCTTGAAGAGGACCAAGACATCAGGGAGATGAGGACATGCAAGTGAGTTGGATTAAAGTGAGGGAGAGCTGTGCAAGATCACACCTCCCTCAATTTCCCCTCCAGAGCCATTGGATCTGTGATCAGATATAGATATAGATCAGGATGACTGGAGGGGGGACCTTGGCCTTTTTAAGCTAAGGTCTTCAACAGGTCTCAGTTTGACCTGTTATATCAGCCAAGGGAGAACCTGTTAAGACCATTATGTGATTATCTCCAACACTTTAGTTGTGATTTTTGTCTTTATAACACCTGCTGCCTTTGTCCATTATGAGCCCAGTGCTAACTGTAAATGAGGTCACACTCATTCTGTGAATAAAATACTTAGTATTACCAAAAAACCTAATTATTTTGAAATACAGTTATAAAAATGGCTTAAAAAAAAAAAAAGAATGTAAGCTTCTTGAGGATACAACTGGTTTTGCTTTTTCTTTGTAGGATTAGTTCTTCCCACAATACCTGGTAGATATTAAATATATACTTAATCAGTGTTTGTAGCCTGATTGATTGACCACAATCACACAGTATATATTGAGGGCAGGGTTTGAACCCAGCTCTCATCTGTGTGTCAGATTCCATTCACTTTTATTACTGCGGTCTATTTCCATGTTATTTCTCTATATACAAGTGTTCTTTGTTTGTAAAATGAACCCATTGACAGTCTGGTGAAGCCTAGAAACTGCTTCTCAGAATATAAATATATATATATATTTTTTTGGCTGAGGCAATTGGGGTTAAGTGACTTGCCCAGGGTCACACAGCCAGGAAGTGTTAAATGTCTGAGATCAAATTTGAACGAAGGTCCTCCTGACTCCAGGGCTGGTACTTGATCCACTATGCCACCTAACTAGCCCTCAGAATAATGTTTTTAAGTGAATAAAATTTTTGTTTGTTGTTTATCCTTTGTTCTTGAAGAGGACCAAGACATCAGGGAGATGAGGACATGCAAGTGAGTTGGATTAAAGTGAGGGAGAGCTGTGCAAGATCACACCTCCCTCAATTTCCCCTCCAGAGCCATTGGATCTGTGATCAGATATAGATATAGATCAGGATGACTGGAGGGGGGACCTTGGCCTTTTTAAGCTAAGGTCTTCAACAGGTCTCAGTTTGACCTGTTATATCAGCCAAGGGAGAACCTGTTAAGACCATTATGTGATTATCTCCAACACTTTAGTTGTGATTTTTGTCTTTATAACACCTGCTGCCTTTGTCCATTATGAGCCCAGTGCTAACTGTAAATGAGGTCACACTCATTCTGTGAATAAAATACTTAGTATTACCAAAAAACCTAATTATTTTGAAATACAGTTATAAAAATGGCTTAAAAAAAAACAAATTCAGAAACCCTTGATTTATATGTTTTTTTTTTTTTTGGGGGGGGGGAGGATGAGGATTGGGCCTTTTAAAAAACCATCTCCACCTCCTCTTCTTTTTCTTCTCTTCCTTATTTAGCACAAGATTTTGCATATAATAGAAACTTAATAAATCCCTTATTTGTTTAACTGAATGAAATCGAATTAGCTGAATTGAAACCAAAGACAAATGGAAGTACTGAAGGCTAAAGCAGGGAACCACTTGTTGGAGAGTCATATGAGCCAAGTCAACAAATGTTTATGGGAAATCTCTTATGTATAAAGTTATGTGCTGGTGGGTGGGGTGTGGAGAAGGGATCTGGGGATTCAAACATTGTAAATGGTGTAGGAGGAAATGCAAAGCCAGCTAGACATTAATGTCCCAAAGGTGTAGAAAATTGGGGGCGGGGAAGAGGGGAAAAAGGGATTAGAGACTGTCACATGCCATCGAGAAACTGGTTATCTTTCAAGCCAAAAATTAAGATGAGTTTAGAGAGAGAGAAGCAACCACATAAAGATTTGAGGGAAGGGTGCTCTATCAACCCTTTACTTTCGAAAGCATGTTGTCTGACCTACTGAACCTCCTCCCCCAGAAGATGTTTCAGGAACCAAACAAGGGCACCTAGTTAGGCCAAAAGATGCTTATTGAATGCCTACTTCAGAGTTAATTCACAGAAGATGTGGATTAAGTGCTAAAAAAGCCCCTGTCGTTAATGTATGGCATAATGGAAAGAACAAAGGGCCACGAATCAGGGAACCAACCTACTAATCTGGTCCCAACATTGCTAGGTGATCTTAAATAAATCTGTTAATTTCTTTGACTTTTCATTTCCTTGTCTGTAAAATGGGAATATTACCTTCAGATCACTAATAATAGTATTTATTTTGATTGAGGAAAACCCCGGGAGTCACAAAGATCTGGATTCAAGTCTGGCCCTGATGTATATTAGCTATGTGTTCATGCAAATATTGCTTAATCTCTAAGTGACCCTGGATAGCTCTCTAAATCTAGAAGCTATAAGCATCTGTGGCTGTAGATTCATACTCCCTTCTCCCACCACACACTTTCATGCCTCCCAAAATAACTTCACAGTACCTCTGTAAGAGATAGAAACACAGTTTAAAGTATGCTAGACTTGGAGTCAAGGGGCCTGGCCCACTAATTGTGTGATTTGTAAATTGCAAAATTAGCAATTAATTAATTGCAAAGGGATTAATCTTTGAGCCTTCATTAACTTGCATAATAACACTGATAAGACCCATCTCACAAGTCTGTCAAAATCACATAAGATAATATTTATGAAGTGCTTTGTAAACCTAGAAGTGCTATATAAATAATTATTACTCTGAACTTCAACAATTTCGAGTATCTGGCATCCATGGTTTGCTTAGCAGTGGAGGGAGAAATCCAGGCAGCGTTAAGTGACTTTCCTGTAAGAAACACATCAAGCCAATGACAGCTCCCAATATGGAGTTTTGCATTTAATTTTTTTTTATTTATTAATGAGAGAGAGAGAAATGATGAGATGGGGAAAATCCATTCTGTGCTCAGGTTAAACCTGAGGAACCTGAAAGATTATCTTGTCTAAACTGTGAAACTGAGGCAGTTAATTATTTTTTATTAAGCACCTCGAATTGCTCAAGCTCTTCTACTGTTCAGAAGAAGCCAGATTGACCTGAACTAAGTAAGAAACAAATTAAGTATGCTCTCAATGGGCACATCAAAAATTCCTTATAGTATTTGCTTACTGAACTCAGAACTCCTCCTGTTAAAACTAACTCAGATTGGAGTATATTTAATCCCAATCCAGGGACCAAACCTGATATGGCCATGATATTCCTTCTTAAAAAACAGTTCAGCCAAAGGAGAACCTGTTAAGACCATTATGTGATTACCTCCAACACTTTAGTTGTGATTTTTGTCCTTATAACACCTGCTGCCTTTGTCCATTATGAGCCCAATGCTAACTATGCTTCCGTGTATACATATGTACATGTCTGCCTTCTTTCAAGGAATAAACCTATAGATACAAACTAACTCTACCTTTCTTAGACTGAGCTCTAGAAAATATTGACAAAACCCACCACTTTACAGTGACTCTGTGTTATAAGGCATTTGCAGCCAAGTGGAGACAGCCTTGGGGTTAGAACCCTAAATCTTCTACATCTTTGACACAATTTCCCTGACTCTTCTAATGTTGAGTCTAATCTTATTTCACTGCAGACATAATCCAGGAAGGAACAAAGGAAAGAAAGGAAGAAGCAAGGAAAGGAAGAAGGGAGGGCAAAAAGGAGTTTAGAAGGAAAGAAAAGAGGGAGGCAGAAAGGAGTTAGGAAGGAAAGAAGGGAGGGAGGCAGAAAGGAAGGAAGGAAGGAAAGAAGGAAAGGAAGGAAGGAGAAAAGAGAGGGAGGAAGGAAGGAAAGAAGAAAAGGCGAAAAGAAAGGAAGGGAGGGAGGAGGGAGGGAGGAAGAAAGGGAGAAAAGAAGAAAGGGAGGGAAGAGGGAAAGAAGGAAACAAGAGAGGAAGAAGGGAAGGAAAGGAGGAAGTAAAAGAAGAAGGGAGGAAGGAAGGAAGAGAGGGAAGGAGGGGAAAAAGGAAAGGAGGAAGGGAGGAAAGAAGTAAGGGAAGGAGGGAGAGAAGGAGGAAAGAAGAGAGGGAGGGAAAAAGGAAAGGAGGAAGTAAGAAAGGAAGGAAGGAAGAGAGGGAAGGAGGGGAAAAAGGAAAGGAGGAAGTAAGAAAGGAAGGGAGGAAGAGGGAGAAGGAGGGGAAAAAGAAAGGAAGAAAGAAGGGAAAGGAGGGAGGAAGGAAAGAAGGACAGAAGGGAAGAAAGAAGGAAGAAAAAAGGGAGGAAAGAAGAAAGGAAGGAAGGAAGGAAAAAAGAGAAAGAGGAAGGTAAGGAAAGGTAAGGAAAAGGGAGGGAGGGAGGAAATAAGAAAGGAAAGGAAGCAGGAAGGGAGGGAGGGATGAAGGAAAGGAGGAAGGGAGGAAAGAAGTAAGGGAAGGAGGGAGAGAAGGAGGAAAGAAGCATGCCCGGTGGGATTACTAGTTGATACAATAGTTAGAGTACTAGGCCTGAAGTCAGGAAGACCTGAGTTCTCATCTGACCCCAGATACTGACTACTGTGTGACCCTGGTCAAGTCACTTAATCCTTTTTACCTCAGTTTCCCCATCTCAAAATGAACTGGAGAAGGACATGGGACTCTAATATCTTTGCAAAGAAAATACCAAATAAAGTCACAAAAAAATTAGACATGACTGAACAATACCATCATCTGCCAGGCACTGCACTAAGTGCATTGCAAATATCTCATTTGATCTTCATAACAATTCTGGGACATGAGTACTAGTATTTTCTTTGTCTTACATTCGAGGAAATTGAGGTAGATAAATTAATACAGCTAGTAACTGAGGTTGGATCTGAATTTCAAGCAGGACTGCTCCGTATACACTGTTCCATTTAGCTACATCTATGGACAGAAAGTAAGTGGCCATTGAACTTAACATTTTTCTGGAGACAATAAAAACTGAGTATTTTTATTTCTTTGCTTGTAAATATGTTATCCTGTGGACACTAAAGATCTGCAAGAGTTGGCAGGCAGAATTGAGTGTGAAAGCTTTCCCCTGGGCTGGTTTCTCTATTTTAGAGTCAAGTGTGGCTTGGAAGAAAGTCAACTGTCTTGTGTAAACAGCCCATGGTTATGAATGCCCAGCCTCTCTGAAGGGAAATGTCAAGGTGATTAAGAGAGGATTATGGAAAGTATCTCTCTGTGTAGCAGTGCATGTTTCTGCACGTGAGAATGTCTATGGCTTGAGGGGACCCCGTTCTGGCATCTGATTTTTTAAAAAAAATATTTTCCCCAGGTTATCATTGTGCCTCAGTGTTTTTTGTTTATTGTGATCTCAACAAAAACTTTGAAAGTAGGAAAGAGGTTAGGAAGCCACTAAGTGAATTGAGACTATTATCCAGATTCAACCTGATCAAAATGGACCAAATATTTTCTGTCATTGGCCACCCTACTCCTTTGCCTGGGATTCCCTACTCTTCATTCCCTCAATCATCTAATCATCTAAAATATATAAAAATCATATAAAAATAAATACAAAATATAGACAAGATAATGTTGGAAGGCCATTACCATTCAGGAGATCAGGAAAGGTTTTCTGTAATTGAAGATGGTGTCTGAGCTGAATTTAGAAGAAAAGGAGAGATTTTAATAGGGAATATATATTCTAATAATGAGGATCAGCCATATAAAGGCAAAGAGTTGTGTCTCCAGTATCAAAGTTCTGCTCAGTGACACACAGATAATTATACCCAGTCCCTTATTAGTTTGTAAATTTCTTTTTTTAAAACTCTCTCACTCTCTTTCTCTCCCTCCCTTCCTCTTTTTACTGAGGTAATTGGGGTTAAGTGACTTGCCCAGCGTCACACAGCCAGGAAGTGTTAAATGTCTGAAGCCATATTTGAACTCAAATCCTCTGGACTTCAGGGCTGGTACTCTATTCACTGTGCCATCTAGCTTCCCCGAAATTTCTTTTTTTTAATTAAAGCTTTTTATTTTAAAAACATATGCATGGATAATTTTTCAACATTAACTCTTGCAAAACCTTGTGTTCCAATTTCCCCCCTCTCCTCCCTCCTCTTGTAGATGGCAAATAATACAATATATGCTAAACATGGTAAAAATATGTGTATATATATATTTATACAATTATCATGCTGCACAAGAAAAACCAACTCAAAAAGGGAAAAAATGAGAAAGAAATTAAACGCAAGCAAACAGTCACAAAAGAAATGAAAATGCTATGTTGTGATCCACACTCAGTTCCTACAACCTCTCTTTGGGTGTGGATGGCTCTCTTCATCACAAGATCATTGAAACTGACCTGAATCATTTCATTGTTGAAAAGAGCCACATCCATCAGAATTGATTGTCACATAATCTTACTGTTGCCCTCTATAATTAAATCCTGGTTCTGCTCATTTCACTTAGCATAAGTTCATGTAAGTCTCTCCAAACCTCTCTGAAATCATCCTGCTGGTCATTTCTTAATCAAACAATAATATTCCATAACATTCATACACCATAACTTATTCAGCCATTCTCCAATTGATGGGCATCCTCTCAGTTTTCAGTTTCTTGCCACTACAAAAAGGGCTGCCACAAACATTTTTACACATATGGCCCCCCCTCTCTCCTTTATGATCTCTTTGAGATACAGACTCGGTAGAGACAATGATGGAACAAAGAGTATGGTACAGTTTGATAGCTTTTTGGGCACAATTCCAAATTGCTCTTTAGAATGGTTAGATCAGTTCACAACTCCACCACCAATGTATTAGTATCCCAGTTTTCCTACATTTTCTCCAACATTCATCATTATCTTTTCCTGTCATCTTAGTCAATCTGACAGGTGTGTAGTGAGCTTGTAAATTTCTTAATGGAAGGGACTACCTTTTCTCATTTACTTTAATGGTGAGAAACAGAGGCTGGGAGGATAGGGGGATGAGGGAGTGATGGTTAGACTTTCTCTAGTCATTGCTAGATAAAGAGATTACATTTTAAAATTATCCTGGAATCCCAATCTTGGGCTTAGTTAAATTTCTCTGTTTAATGTCTCTAGTTCTATCCATGCTACTATCATTTTTCTGGTGATTGAGAAGAAGGAGGAGGAGAAAAGGGAAAGTAAGGGGAGTCAGTCATGCTGAACTTCTATCTCCCCCTTCCATATTCAGTAGTTTGACCTTTAAAGCCCTTCAAAACCTTACCCTTCCCTACTTATCCAATACTTTTATACCTTTCATGGCCCTTCCTCCCTTATCTTCATCTTCGCTTCCATCCAATGACACTGATCTTCTTGCTATTCTTTGTAGAACACATCTCATCTTCTATTTGTACATTTTCACTGACTTTTCTATGCTTGGAATGCTCTTCCTCTTCATTTCTGGCTACCTTCAAGTCTCAGCTAAAATCCCACCTTCTGCAAGAAATCTTTCCTAATTTTATTTAATTCTAGTATATTCTCTCTGTTGATTCTTTCCAATTTATCTTGTGTATAGCTTCTCTGTACATTATTGTTTGCATATATAGGCTTCTTGAAGACAGGAGTGTTTTTTCCCACTTCTTTTTGTATCTTTAGAACTTAACATGGTGTTCAGCACATAGTAGGCACTTAATAAATGCTGTTCATTAGAGTAGCAGGGCATAGTACATAAAGGACTGATTTTTGAACCAGGAAGGCTGGGTCCATGTCCCACTTCCAACATACTGTGACCATGGGCAAATGACTTAATCTTTCAGTGTTCTAGTCTGCTTTATAAAACTATAAGTAATAGAGAAAGTCTATAATAGTGAAGAGCTTCTTCATTGCCTGTACTGATGAAATCAGAGGTCAGATTCTCATCCTTATTAAACACATAAGTAACAAAACCACCCAACTTGTTTATGGTTCCTCAAATTCCTTTTGGTTTCTTCTGTGTATTTTGAATATTTTATTGATGTTCTTTTATTTATTTCTTTTTTTTTTTGCATCACTATCATTACTTCTTTGCTCTTCCTGACAGCATGCCCTCGAATGAAAGCTTCCCCTTATAACAGATAAATATATTCAAGCAAAACAAATCCACACATGAAAATGCATGTTTCATTCTGAAAATTTAATTCATCACCTCTCTTCCAAGATATATTTATCTCCAGGAAAGTTTCAAGATAAATAAGATAGTTCCCCTACTTATATATGTAGACAAATTAATGAATTACTTTTCTGAGTCTCATATAAATGCATATATATACATATGCATATGTATGCAGACATATACATATGCATAAATAGGATCATGCAAATTATAGTTTACTTATATATCTACATGTGTGTATGCTTATTCATATGGGTATATATGAATAGTTTATTTAAGTTCCTTAAGGCAGGAACTTGTTATATTACTACCACCTAGTACACCTTGTACATGGCAAGCATACAACAAATGATTGAATGATTACAAGCTACTTACACAGTTTGAAATTAACTTATTTTGGGGGCAGCTAGATGGCACAGGGGATAGAATATTGGTCCTGAAATCAGGAGAACCTGGTTCAAATCCAACCACAGACATGTCATACTTCCTTTCTTTGTGATCCTGGGCAAGTCAACCGCAATTGTCTCAACAACAACAACAAAAAAATTAACCCATTTTGTCCTTTTGAGTGCATCCATATACCTTAGATTAAAAATGATTCTTATCAGCTTAGGTTCCCCAAACTTTATCAGTTGATGATATTACTCTGGAAAAGAAGTGAGACCTTTAGCAATTTTTATAATGAAATTTGAACATATAATTTTATAAAAGTGACTTTTTTTGTCATTGTATTTCTTCTCTTGAGATTGTTCTCCTTGCTATCTGGTTCATGAGGAAAAAAGAAGAATTTGAACTATCTAATACTTCCAGTATTTTGTACCCTAAAGGGACTTAGGATTTGTTTTCCTTAATTTTTTTTTAAAACGAGTTTTCCTAGATTTACATGAACTGATGTTGAGCAAAACAAGCAGAACCAGGAATGCATTGCATATAGTAACAATAAGATGATGCATTGATCAACCATGAAAGATGGTTCAGTGACTTAGGCAATCCCAATAAATTTTCAGTGGAAGCCACCATCTGGATCCAGAGAGAGAACTATAGAAAATGAATGTAAATCAATACATTCTATATTCACTTTTTCTTCTTGTTTTCTCTTGTGGTTTTCTCCTTTTGTTCTAATTTACCCCTCCCAACATGATTTGTAAAGATATGTATAGAAATGAATATACATGTATAATCAGAAAAAAAAGAATTAAAATGAATTAGTGGGAAAAAATGAGTTTTCCCACCATTTGGGGCTGATTTTGATTCCTGTTACATCTCTGACTACAATGAGAATGAAGGTCTCCAAAGGCTTCTTCATCAGATCCTTTCCAGAAGCAGTTCCAGAAGGCATAGAAAAGGAGGAGGGAGAAAAGTCACAGAATCACTAAATGATGTTCTAATCTACCTCCATCACACACCCCATCATTTACAGTGGAGAAAAATGTGACCCAAGGAGTTGGAATGACTTCCCTAGGATTGTGATCATTAGGAACAGAGCCAAGCCTAGAATCCATATTTCCTGATACCCAGTCCAGTGTTCCTTCCACTACACTACAAGGTCACCCACAAAAAGCCAAATTGTAGATTCCTCACTGTTTTGTCCTGAGTGAATCCAGGGATGAATTTAGAGCTGGAACAGGCTTGAGGACAAAAAGTTCCAGTAAGATGGCCAAGACCAAATGAGTGATAAGCAGCAGAGGCAGCATTGGAATCTGCTTCTAATTCTGTGAAGGCAACATTTGAATTAAAGGTCCTATATTAAAAGGTACAGAATAAAGAGAATGAAGAAAGCACTGGGATGAGAGCTGTAAGACTTGAAGTTTTAGCCTTCATTTCTACCCTCATTCATGACATCACCTGGTCTTCTTCTCTTCCATGCCCTCCTTTCCTCTCCTCTCCTCTTTCTCCTATCTGATTCATAAGGAAAAGGGAAACATTTAAAATATTCAGTAACTAGGATTTGTTTTCCTGAAAAAATTTTTAAAGGAGGTTTCCTACTTTTGGGGGGTGATTTTGTTTCTCTGACTACATTGGAACCGAATATCTCTAAAGGCTTCATCTACTCCTTTCTAGTAGCAGTTTCCATAATCCAAGAAGAGATAGCTTTTTCTTTTCTTCTGTCACATTAGAAGGAGATGCATTAGAATGAGACATATACACACAATTTATAATTATATTTATTTATAATTGTACTAATATTTAATAATATTTATTATTGTTCATGGGTAAGTAAAGCTAATATGATTTTTATAGTAGCTTTTTTTCAAAATATATGCAAAGTTAGTTCTCAATATTCACCCCTGCCAAAAACTGTGTTCCAAATTCTACTCCTTCTCCTCTCCCATCCTCTCTCTCCCTAGATAGCAAATAATCCAATATAAGTTAAACATGTACAATTGTTCTAAACATATTTCCACATTTATCATGCTGCACAAGAAAAGTCAGATCAGAAAAGGAAAAAATGAGAGAAAAAAAAAACAAATAAGCAACAACAACCACAACAACAACAAAGGTGAAAATACTATGTTGTGATCCATATTCAGTCCCCATAGTCCTCTCTTTGTATGCAAATGGCTCTCTCCATCACAAGTCTATTGGAATTGGCCTGAATTGCCTCGGAATAAGAGATATGTTAAGAGGGCTTGGGGTACAATCCAGAAATCAACTAGAATGAATGTATCCTTTCTATGTGCCAGACACTATATCCAGTTCAAGAGATACAAGGCAAAAGCAAAAACAGTTACTGTTCTCAGTAACCTTATGTTCTAATTCAACTTACATATAAATAGATACTATTAAATGAGATTAATGGTCCAAAGAGGGAAGATCTCATTGTGAATTGCCAAAATAAATCTTAGATCTGAGGTTAATCATTTCATCAGTCCATCAGTAAGCATCTATGAAACTGACATTGAGTTTGTGCCAAATTCTGTGCTTAGTATTGGGGATACAAAGAAAGTAATAAATAGTTCCTACATTTAAGGAACTTCTATCATTTTTGAAAAAAATATTGTTTATTAGTTTTCAACATTATTTTTATGACTTTGATTTCCATTTTTTCTTCCTCCTCTCCCTACCCACCTCCCTAAGACTGCAAACATTCTGATATAAGTTATACACTTACAATTATATTAAATATATTTCCATATTCATTATGTTGTGAAAGAAGACTTAGAACAAAAGGAAAAAACCACAAGAAAGAAAAAAAAAACACAAAAAATGAAAATAGTATCTTTGATCTACATTCAAATTCCATAGTTCTTTCTCTAAATGAAGAGAACATTTTCTATTATGAGTCTTGAAATTGCCTTAGATCATGGTATTATTGCAGAGAGCTAAATTTATCAAAGTTGATCATTACTCATTGTTGCTGATACTGTGAAAAATGGCCTCCTGGTTCTGCTCAATTCACTCAGCATCAGTTCATGTAAGTCTTTCCAGTTTTTTTTCTGAAATCTGGCTGCTCATCATCTTTTATAGAACAATAGTACTCTACTACTGTAACCAAGATTTGTTCAGCCTTTATCCAACTGATGGATGTTGAGCTTGTGTTGAGCTCTTTTCAGGGCTGCTTTTCCACCTTTGGTGTCTACCTTCATCCAGCTCTTAACTGTGGCTTCAAGAAACTGTAGCATGAACAGCAGCCACACCCAGGGAAAGCTGTCCTGGCTGATGGGCTAAACCAAGTTGAGGGTAAACCATAGCTCAAACACCTTTGTGAGTTAGGAGGGAATCTGCCCCAAATTTGTGAAAACTTCCCTTGGTAGAAAGAGCAGATGAAAACAATGTGTTGCAACTTCCATGAAGCATTGTAGAATGCTTAGAGCTTGGTCAGTTATCAAAATGTCAGTGTTATCCATTGCATCCTGGGCTAACACCAGTTATCTTGACTTTTGTCTTGCCTTTGAATTTCACTGGCCCCAAAAGAGAGTGAGACTGACAACTTTATGCAGCTCTCCTCACTTAAATCCAATTCATTTGAGTCAAACCTCACCTCTTGATGTTATTGGTTCTCTTCAAAATGAAGGATAGAACAATATCCTAATAGGAGAGGCTATACACACATATATATGCACAAACCATATATATCATATACACACATATAGGTATATGTGCATATATATATAATATGTATAAAATGTGTGTATATATAGGCATATATATAGTTAGATGCACACAAGACATACAGAATAGATGTAATAGAGCCTTAAAATTGAAAGATATCAGAAACTCTGGATATCTAGAAGGATTCTTGCAAAAGGATTTGAGCAGAATCTTGAAAGAAGCCAGGGATTCCAAGAACTGGAGGTAAGAAGGGACAACATTTTAGACTAGGGAGAATAGGAGAGGGAAGAGGGAGAAGATGATGAGGAAGAGGGAAGTCAGTGCAAAGACAAGATCATAAGAAGGGGAAATGTGGTTGGGGAGTAGGATGAAGTGGGCCAAAGGACCCAGAGGCAGAATGGAAGCCATGAAGAGATCAGCTTGAGACAAACAAGCCAGAACTCAAGTTCACCTTGTTCAACCTTTGCCCTGCAGGCAAAGCTGTGCTTAAATTTTTCCAGAGAAAGGTGTGGATTCTATTTTTAGAGTGCTTCGATGGCCTAGCCTAGTTTTCTATTTGATTAGATTTTATAAGCAAAGTCCTAGACAGATTGTTCTGATTTTGATGTTTTTAAAGGCACAATAGGACTTACTCTTATCAAAAGCCCCTAATGATTATTATTAGTACTGCTTCTGCTACTCACTTTGATCCTAGATACTTTGCTCAGGCTCTCCAGGTTTTATCTTGTGTGCCGTTCTTCCTGTGTCAGGCAAATATTTGATTTCCTGTATAGTGCCTCAAAAGAGCTTTCTACCTTGAGAATGAAAGGGGACCAAGTCACCTCCCCGCCCCCAACAAAAATAAGGGGAAAGGACCTAGCTTATTATAGATCAAAAGGTTCTGTAGGATGATCTCTTCCCCTCCAGGATACAGATGTCTTACTTCCTTTCTCTAAGTTGGGAGCGAGGGCAGGGGCCAGTGTCTCCTCCCTCTCAAATAATCTCTTTAAAATCCACCGCAAGAGGAATCATCCCTATGGTTCTTCTTTCTTCAATGTGATTCTTCACATTGTTTTTTTAAAAAAAGGTTATTTTCTCCTTATCACTTGAACATAGCTTTCAACCAATGTACAATGCATGCTTGTATGTTTTCATGCAAGCACAAATGCACAAACCACATGTATATGTATTGTGTATCCATGTATGTATATTTATATCTCTGTAACTACATGTCCATGCATTTATGTATCCATGTATGTATTATGTGCATGCACATCTGTCTATCTTTACATCTATTTATCTGTCTAATCCTTGATGTATCTAGGTGTGTTCTGGAATCAGCTTTAGAGCTTCAGGGAGCAGATTGTAAAATTTTCAATATGAATACTTATACCTTAGAAACCAGCAAATACTACAAATAAATTTTAAAAATGTTGTTTTGTTGATTTTAAGAAAGTGATAGAAAAAATGTAGATAATGATGATTAAATTTGAAAGAGTATCTTATATACATTGTTTTCCCTTGGGAGCTAGTTATTAAATATCAATACATTGTTTGATGTACTTATTATTGGAGTATGCCAAAAATATAGGGGGACATGTATTGAAATGTCACCTCTGAAAGAATTCGGGCTCAAACCATTTCCAAATCAATTAAAAGGCATTTATTAGAGATGTGCTCTGCAGGCCTCCCCCTTGAGGGAGAAGGGAGACCAGCAGAGTAAGGTGAAGAATTATATTGATAAGAGATAATAAGAAAGAGCCCGAAAATTGGACAAACAGGAAAATTGAGCAATCTCAAAGTATTTGGACAACCTCAGATAAAATGAGATGGGGAAAATCCCTGTGATTAGATATGCCTCAGATAGGATATGCATGGGAAAAGATCTCTTTTTCCAGAGAACAACATTTTTGGCTGGGGCATCAACTAGATGTAAATGGAAAAGGTAGAAGGCCCTTTTGCCCTAGGGAGAGAGAGAGTCTGGATGTAGTAGTGAGATAAGCATGGAAAAAAGTAAAGAGATGTTGGGCTGGGGCAACAGCTAAGATTCTATCGACTCTCATTTATCCATGCATGTGTAGAGGTATCTCCTGATATATGTACCTATTTATGTATCTATGGATTTCTTCTCTACTATTTCTTTTCTTCTCCCTCTCTCGATCTCTTTCTCTTTTGTTTTACCTGGGCCGATTAGATGGCACAGTGGACAGTGTTCGGCTTGAGTTAGAAGGATCTGAGTTTGAATCTGGCCTTAGACATTTAATGGCTTCATGACTGAGCAAATCATTTAACTTGTCTTAGCTTCAATTTCTTCATCTGTAAAATGCAGATCTGTAAAAATGTAAAATATCTGATTACTGTAAGGATCTATTGAAGGAACATATTATGCAAACCTTGAAGTGTTATATAATTGCTATCTATTGTTTTATATGCATATCTCTTTCTCTCTCCTTTCCCTTCTTCCTTCCTTCTCTGTCTCTCTCTCCCTTCTTCCCTCCTTCCCTTTCCTTCTTTCTCCCTACTTTTCTTTTTTCTTCTCCTTTTCCCTCTCCCTTTCCTGCTCCCTCCTCTGGCCACAAATTTATTAAATGTTATGTATGCCAGATACCATGCTAAATGCTGAAGATTTAAAGAAAGGCAAAAACAGTTTCTGCCCTCAAGAAGCTTATCTTTTAATGGAGGAGGCAACGTGTGAATAAATGTCTGCATGCAAAATCTATAAACATTTACTATTGATTTAGTGAGTTGACAACCACAGAATCAAAATGAAAGATGGAGACTGGAGAAACTGAGCAAAAGAAACATGCACCAGAGACTGGAAAGTTGGATGGAACTAGCAGAATCTGAGACTTTAGCGAAGCTACCTTTGCCAGGCCAGGCTTTCTGTGTTTGAGATGCATTTATTTACCAGGCAAGAGAATCTGGTTTCATGAATGGGAAGGATAGAGCCCTGAATCCAGTTCTTGGCTCAGTCACTTATTCACCACAAAAGGACAAGCTTTTCCTAGGCTACTTTGTATGTTCTTCATTATAGATAAAAGGGGATTGCTATTCTACATCTCTTTAGTAGAACTATCTAGGGGAAAAAATAGGTCTACCTGCCTTTATCAGAAGGATGTAGGGTTAAATATGAGCATTAATTTATTAAAAACTGGATTCATTTCTTCAGAGACATTTTACAATATTCCTCCCTACAGATATTTAAAACTAGGCAATAATCTAATCAATCTAGGTAGATACAATAATTCTTAGAGGTAGGAGAAAGGGATGGATAGTCCAAATGACCTACTTTTGCCCTTTTTAATCTATTCTTAAAGAATTAATAAATTAATTCAAGCAACTTCTTTGACTTCCCAGATGAAAGAAATGCTAAGCAAATCAAAAACATATACACCATCCTTATTCAGATTTCATGAGAGCTAGAGGAGAATGGGAAGATAATTGGAAGAGAATTTATGGTTTGAGGAAGGAATCAGGGAATGATGATGGAGATGACATGAAGATGATTATAGTCTTCAGATAAAACTCTCAAATAGAATTGTTTCATTGATATAGTATGTTTTGTTAATCTTCAGTGACTCCTATTTAGAATGGCTGCCTGGTGACTGTTCCAAAGGGAGCAACTCACTAGAAATGTTTACCAGATCATCCTTGGGAGAACAGATAAAATCCTTTTTCCCCCTTGGGTGGGAGTTTGAATATAAATTAGCTACCAATTCACCAGGTGTTGCTTCCTACATCCTCCAAACATGAGTAAGTACAAAGTTTCCAAACATTGATTTACATATCAAGTCATCAAGACTTCCATTTTCCTCCCCTTAATACATGAATCAACTTGACCCAGATGAGAACTCTAGTAAGAAAAAATAAAAACAAAAACAAAAACCCTGGACTTTGCCAGTTCTCCTTACTGACATCATTTTGAGCAACTTTCCCTAATAAAGCTGGCTTGTTTTGCTTTCTCTCCGCTGATTTCCATCTTGTGTTATGTTCTATCTTGTGGTACTCCATCCCTTCCTTGTACTTGTTACTGCTGCTGCTCATCCTTCATTCTTGATGAGGACCTATGACATCAGCAGGTGATGTTTTGACTTGCAAGTAAATTGGGTTTAAGGGAAGCAGAGCTGTGGAAAGTCATCAGGATCTCTTCATCAGTCATCAGAGAAGACCTGGATGCACTGGGGGAGACTCTGGCTTTTGTAAGCCAAGGTGTTTTCCAGGTGTCAGTTTATCTGAGGGAACACCCTCAGTGTTTATAGTGATTCAGTGATTAAAGGTTAGATAAGGATAGAGGGGAAAGATGACCTAGCTTATTTTCAAAATTAATCAGGGTGTGGAAGACCCTCAGAGGTTCTGGCCAGAAATAAATAACTGCTATTTATTCTCACCTTGAGCCATCAAAACCAAAACAATGAGATCTAACTGTCACTTGGCTTTTCTGTTGCCTCTCTCTCTCTCCTTGTTCATTCATTCATCCTTCATTCTCAGAGAGGACCAATCACTCTGTGGGGTTGAATTATTCATGAATTGGATTATAGTGAGTCATTAGCCTCTTCACTCTCCCCGTTATCAAAATCTACAGTAGTAAGGCAAAGATGATTGGCTCTCCTACACAACTCTTTCCACTCTATTTCATTAATGTTCTTAGATCATTAACACAGAACTAATTCAGGGCATGAATCTGGTCCAAGACTCACTTAGCCAGTTAACAATTCTTCCATTCTTTGATAGCACACACAGTGGTCAGTCTCCCAGTCAACCAGCTGATGAACAAACCATTGTTGGTTCCCTACCATGTTCTTAGCCTGAAGGAGATCTAGGGATGTGGCAGCCTTTACTTTATAATTATACACCTACAGATTCAGCTGTTAAATTAAATGTTGCCCTTCCATTGTTAGGATATCAGCACACTGGGGGAAAAATACTGAATCTGGAGTATTATGTTCATTTCTGGGTACCACTGATAAATTAAAGAAGTACAACCAGAATAAAAAAGGGTCTTTTGTCCACAACATATGAAGATCAGTTAAGGAACTGATATAGCTTATAGAAAAATAAATATGTGTATATGTATATTTAGGGAGAAAGGGAAAGTTCATAATAATTGTCAGCTTTTGAGGGTTTGTCATATATAAGAGAGTTTAAACTTCCTTCTTGATTCCAAGTAGATAAAGCACTGGGCTTGAAATCAGGAACTACTTGACTTCCTGGGTTCAAATTCAGTCTTAGACTCTTCCTGGCTATTCAAACCTGGCCAAGTAATGTCATCTCTTTTTTTTTTTTTTTTTGGTCTCAGTTTCCTTATCTGTAAAATGAACTAGAGAAGAAAATGGCAAACCACTCCAGAATCTTTGCCTAGAAAACCCCAAATGGGGTCAGGAAGAGTTGGACAGCACTGAAAAAAATTACTATTGAATAGCAACAGAGTGTCTAGAGTGTCTCTGTCTCTGTCTCTCTCTCTCACACACACACATGTCTGATTTGAGACACAAAACCAGGTTTATTGACTCCAGAATTAATAATAATAAAACTTGTATTTATATAGTGTTCTGTAATTTTTTAAGTCCTTTGTACTCTTTTGACTACACATGCTTGAATTTAATAACACTAAGTGATGTATATCCTGTTTTAAAACTTAGAAAATAGTCTATATATACATTATTTCATTTGATCCACATAACAACACCACAAGGAGAATAAGATGACGAAATAAAGGATAGATGATGATTTAATTAGGAAGATCTCTAGTTAGTTGAAGAACAATATCTAAGAAATGTTGAGTAATGGATCAGTGTCAACCTTTAAGAAAGTTGCTTGAAGTCTTGCTTCAAATCTGTCTTAGTCATTGGTCTAATCCAACTTTTTTTTCCCTAATAATTTGAATGAAAACTAGGAAGTGTGTTTATCAAATTTGCAATTGACACATCTTGAAGGACTTGTTAGTATAGTAGAGGACAGAATTGAGATCTCAAGATTATCAAGAATTGATAAGCTGGAATTATGGGTCCAATTTAATTCAATGAAATGGATTGTGTTCCTTCATTCTTGAAGAGGATCAAAATGACATCAGTATGTTATAATCAAATCACAGTGTGTCTGACTATGGCTGTTCAAACCAATATGGGCTTGGAATGCCCTGCCACAGATCAGACATAAATAGTGCCTATGAATATTTGGGGCACTCCTCTAATTTTGAGAACCTCATGTTTCTTCTGAGATAATTCAATTCTGCTTTGCTTATAGAGCTCAACATTTTCTCTGATGAGGGTACACTATTCTTGGTGGTCCCTTGCCAATATCGCCAATGTCATACAATCAATTCTAAAGTTCTTGAGAGATCAATATAAAATAACTCATAAATACCTGATAGAAAAATGTAGCTAGAAGTAGTCATGAAAAAGACCTTGTTTAGGTGTTGCTGTTGTTTTTTCAGTTATCTGCATGTTCAACGTGTTGGAAGGGTTGTGACAAGCAAATAAATAAAAAATAACAACTCAATGTATCTCACACTTCATTAAGAGAAGTATAGTGTGTACAGGTTATGGGAATTGATTGCGTCATTATACCTGGCTCAGATGGTATTTAGGTGACTGTATTCTTTAAATGACCTTTAAATAAGGTCATTGCTAAATTAGTTGATTCACGTCCAGAGAATAGTGATGAGGATGATGAAGGGAGCCAAACTACCAAATGAAGAATAGTTAAAAAAAAAAAAGTAAGTATCCTTATCTGTCCTTAAATATTTGTAAGATTGTTTTTTTTCCAAGGGGATTAGGTTTTAATCTTCCCTGGGAAGGACAAATAGGTTTAATGAGTAGAGATTGTAGAAAGGTGAATTTAAGCTAGAGAATTTTTTTTTAATCAATTCAATTTTTATTTTTTCAATGAATTAAAATATGTCTTCCACTTCTCCCTCCACTAAGAGAGAAAAAGGAACCCTCTGTTACAAACATATATGATTAAACAAAACAAGTTCTACCATTAGCCTCATCCAAACAAAATCTCATTCTACCCTCCGAATCTATCATTCTTTGTCAAGGAGTGAATACCATAGCATGGTTATCATGAGTTTACTGGAATCATGGTAAGTCATTACATTGATTAGAGTTCTAAAAATCTTTCAAGGTTGTTTATCTTTAGGTATTGTATAGTATAAATTGTTCTTCTGATTTTGCTCACTTTGCATCAGTCCAAATGAGTCCTCTTTGTCATTTCTTATAGCACAATAATATTCTATCACATATACCACAACTTGTTCAGCCTTTCCACAATTAATAGATTCCCCTTCAGTTTCCAACTAATAGACTTCTTGTGAAGGGTGTTGTAGAAGGGATTCATGTTCAGGCCTAAAATGGATCAGGTCCCTTCTACTAGAACATTTCCAACTCTTAATTTTTTATTTGAATACATGTCCTTAGATCCTGGACTTTAAACCCCCTTTGCATCAAAAGCTCTCTCTGCTTTTCCCCACCTCAATCACTTTCTCTTTATTGTTATACTTAGACTTTTTGAGCCCATTGAAAGACTGCTTTATTTTTGCCTTTCTTTGCCAAATAGGAATGTTAGAATCATAGGCACCAGAGCTGAAAGGGACCTTAGAGATTATTTAGTTCAACTTTACTTTTTCCAAATGGGTAAACCACGGTCCAGAGAATAAGAAAGAGCTTATATTAAGGTCACATAGGTGGTAAGTAGCAGAAATTCACACATGAACTATTGTTGTTATTCAATCATATATGACTATTCCTGATTCCATTTGGAGTTTTCTTGGCAAAGATACTGGAGTGATTTGCCATTTCCTTCTGCAGCTCATTTTACAGATGAGGAAACTGAGGCAAACAGGATTAGTTGACTTGTTCAGGGTCACAACCTAGTAAATGTTTGAAGTTGCATTTGAACTCAGATTTTCCTGACTTCAGGTCTAGTACTCTATCCACTGATCCACCAAGCTGCTCTAGGTGCAAGGTGTCTGATCCCAAATCTAGTGGTTTCATATTATCATAGATATCATAGATATCATAGATAGGTATCATAGGATACTCTACCACATCTTCCAGCTCCCCTGCATCTTCCATCTACTCATGACCAAATCATAAAAAGATTATAACTATGTATATATCTACAAGCTAAAAGAGTAAAATCTAGTCAGAAAAAAAACCCAGAGTCAGAAGTTCTGGGTTCAAATGCTGCCTCTGAAATGTACTGGTGTTATATTAGACAAGTCACTCAACCCTCCTGAGCCTCAGTTTCTTCATCTGTAAAATGAAGGAATTGAATTAGATTATCTCTGGGATCTTTTCCAGTTCTAGGTCCATAATTTAGACTCTTAACAAAATATATTTATTTTTAAAATTCAATTTTATTTTCAGTTCTGAATTCTCTCTCTCCCATCTCACCCTCTGTTGAGAAAGAAAAACAAAACCCATTGCAAATATGTGCAGTCAGCAAAAAAGAGAAAGAAAAGAAATTCCTACATTAGCTAAATCTTTTTTAAAAAATATGCCTCAGGTCCCAGTCTGTACTCAGAGTCCATCAGTTTTCTGTTGGATGTGGGCAGCATGTTTTTTACTTGTAAAGCACTATGCTAACTGTTAGAGTACAAATTGAAAATCATGAGTCCTCTGGAATCATGGTTGGCTACTTGTTATTCAGAATTCCTAAGAAAAAATTGTCATATATGAAATCTTCTCTTGGTTTTGCTCTCTTCCCTTTATCTGCCCCTCATTTACTTGTTATTTTTTAAATTCTTATTGTCTTTGCCAATAGGATGAATACGAGGTTGATTTCGGAGTTGTTTTAATGTGGATTTTTCCTAATTATTAGTGATTTGAAGCTTTCATATAGTTGTTGAGTTTTCTTTCCTTTGTTAACAACCTGTTCATATTTGTTGATCATTTTTTTGAGGGAAATATCTCTTGTTCTTATTCACAGAGTGTTCCAAAAGTCTTGATTCTATATTAAGCGTCAGTGTTGTTCAATTGTTTCAGTCTTTCCATGATACCATTTGGGGTTTTCTTGGCATAGATACTGGAGTGGTTTGCCATTCCTTCTCTAACTAATTTTACAGGTAAGGAAACTGGAGCAAATGGTTAGGGATTTGCCATAGGTCAAAAAACTTATAAATGTCTGAGAGCAGATTTGAACTCACTTTTAGGCCTAGTGCTCTAATCATAAACACCTCAGTTCCTCATCTGTAAAATGAGAGGGCTGAAGCTGATGGCTTCTGAGGTCCATTCTACCTCTAAATTTGCAATCTTCTGAGGGTGGAGAAGGCCATGTTGTAGTCAGTTGGACAACTGAGTGAAAGCAGGAATTCTGAGTGACTGGAGGTCCCGCTGAAAGTTAACTACATGAGCTTCAGTGCATGGAGTCAGAAATATTGCAAATGAGGCAACTAGATGATGCAGTGGACAGAGTCTAAGTGCTGGCCACATCTACCCCCTGCCTTCCATCTCAGCTAGAGGTATCCATTACTCTATCACTTTCTTCTCGGTACAGTACCATCATTATCATTACACCCCAAGTAACCTCCAGGCCTTGGTATTTATTCTGAATCTTCTCTGCTTGAGCACCGTCTGGTCTTTCCATTTGCTCATGAATTCTTCTTTTGAGTTGTTTTCCTCTTAGAATGTGAATTCCTTAAGAATAAAGACTATCTCAGTTTTCTATTCATATTCCAGCAATTAGCACAGTGCTTCACAAGTAAAAAATTTACTTTTAATAATTATCAATTTATTTAATATTTTTAATAATTTAATTAAGCATTTAATAAATAATTCTTATTTTCTATTTCATTCTTAAAACTTTCCATAATTCTATCTTTCCTGGAAATTTATCATTAAATGAAAGCAATTTGTGGAATATTATTGCTGTGAATTCATCCAGTAAACCTGATTTTCATGACCAAAGTGCAATAATCTCATTTCTACCATTCTTTCTACCTCCTTCCAGTCCTTGTTCTTCCCAAGCCAATCTCTACAATGATAATAGGTTTGCTCTCCATTTTGAACAATGGTTACAGAGCAGATCTTTAGGTAATATTTGTTGAATGAGTAATTTAGCCCATGTAAGACATAAAAATATTTTTTGACGCAGATAACTCCATCTACAAAAAGGATGATGAAAAATCTTTGCCAAGAAGATGAGAATTTCCCCTATGTTTGGCAATGCTGTGCCAGGAAAATGGCAACAAAACACTTGGAGCTGGTGCTTGTTGTCTCTTTACTTGTCCTTCCTTGCCCCTAAACCACATTCCTGATTCCTAGCTATCTCACCAAGTTCGTGCCTGGGGATTTCAGATTCTGCCAAGTTTACTGTAGCCCAGGAATGTATCAGGACCTGAAGAGACCTAGGTTGCCTCACCTTGCCTGAAGAGAGAAGGATCCAGGCTAGGATGGAAAGCCATCCAGGAAATCTCAAGAGGAGTGGGGGTGGGGGCTGGGAGAATAGAAATTCTGTTCTTAATTGTAAATGTCAAGACATCAGAGTCATTTCTAAACAATGCTGGTACAAGATGTACCTTTCAGTAAAAGAATCTGGGACAGGCAATTTTCTCCCACTCCACCTACTTTAACCACAAAGTTCTAGTAAAGTCAGTGGTTGTTAGTTGTTCTCGTTAAGTCAAGATTAGTCTGATGATCTGAATGGAGTAGGAGTGTGGTAATTGGAATTGAATTTAAGATCTGAGACAAAAGGAAAAAGGAAGAGAAGAAAGAAGAAAAACTAACTTAAAGAGGAAAAAAGGAAAGGAAACAAGAAGAGGAGGAAGAGAGGGAAGATAAAATCATGGTTGGAAGGACCTGAAGGGAAAAAAAATTCTAATTCTCCAAGGGAGAGTCAGAGACTGAAAGAAAGATCCCAGATGGAGCAAAATATTCATAGTTGCACTTTTTGTGGTAGCAAAGAATTAAAAGCGAAGTAGATGCCCATTGATTGAAGAATGACTAATCAAATTATGGTTCAAGAATGTAATGGGATAATACTGTTCTGGAAGAAATCATGAAAATGGTAATTCAGAGAAGCATAGGAAGACTTATGAAATGATGCTGTGAAATAAACAGAAATAGGAAAGCATGATATACAGCAAAGTAAATGGAAAGCACAACAAAATGATGAAACTGAATGGAAATATCAACAGAATAATGAAACTGAATGCTGTGTAAAAGAAGCATCTAGGTGGCAAAAGGGATAGAATTCAAGACTTGGAATCAGGAAGAGTGGAGTTCAACTCCAGCTTCAGACTTTTAATGTAACTTAACCTCTCTCTGCCTCAGTTGCAGCCTCTGTAAAATGAGAAGGTTGGTTCTGATTCCTTCTCAGATCTGTTTCAGCTCTATACTTATAATCCTATGGCAATTATAATAATCAAAAAATCTCAGGAGAAGAGTTGAGACAAGGAGCCTTCTTTCTCTCTTCTTTTTTGGAGGCGAGGAGGACTACAGGTGGGAGAATGCTACCTGTCCAGTCAGAAAAGTTAATATGCTTGGCAGCTTTTACTTAATTGCTTTTTTCCCTTCTTTCTTTTTATATTGTCACTTGTAAAAGAAGGTTATGTAAAAATGAAAGACATGGATAAAATATTTTTAAAAATCAAAACAAATTTAGAAGCACTGCTGATACATAAGTGAATTAGTTCAACTATTCTAAAGAACAGTTTGGGATCAGGCAAGAAAAGTTCCTAAAGGATTCCTTCTCCTAGGATAAAATGGGTCCCAAGAAGTTTATTGACAGTAAGAAAAAAATTCATGTATAAAAATACTAATAGCATCATTATCTGTGAAAACAAAAACTGGAAAGTGTTCTTGAGTTGTTTCAGTCATTTTTGAATCTTCATGGACCATTTAGGATCTTCTTGGCAGAGATATGGAAGTGTTTTGCCATTTCCTTCTCAAGCTCATTTTATAGATGAAGAAACTGAGGTAATCAGAGTTTAATGACTTTTCCAGGGTCACACAGCTAGGAAGTATCTGAGGCTAGATTTAAACACAGGAAGAAGAGTGTTCTTGATTGCAGGCCTGGTTCTCTATCCCTTCTGCCACTTACCTACCCTAGAAATTAAATACATGCCCAATAATTGTGAAATAGCCTGATAAATTACAATATGTGACTGTAACAGAATATTACTATACCATGGGGAATGATGAATATGAAAAAATGCAGTGACATGGAAAAGTTGTATGAAATGAAGCAGACTGAGGAAAACAGAACCAAATACACATCCAACGACTTCAACAATGAATACAGAGTCAACTTGAACTTGGTTATTATGTTTTCCTCATTCTGTAAAATAATCCTTTGCTACTTTTGGACTCAATCTATCTAATTAATACTTCTCCATTTTCTTGTATCATTATTTCTGTAAACAGTGGCTTGAAGTTGTATTCATATGCTTCTTGCACATATATTGGAAGGTAGACTCCTAAAAGTTTTATACATCCTGCAGTTCTTTGCAATTACATTTATCTATTTTTGCTGGGTTTTATTAATATTGTATGGAAATGTGTATGAGTTATGTGGATTTATTTTATTTATTGCAACTTTGATTAGGCTTAATTGTTTCAATTAGTTATTAGTTGACCCTTTAAGGTTCATTATTTACAACTAAGAGAAATGTCTTGGTCCTGAACTTTTGGATTCATCATACCCAATTACTACTTCTCCATTTACTGAGGTCTGTCTTTATTTCTATAAACAGTAGTTTGTAGTTGTATTTATATACTTCTTGCATATATCTTGGCAGGAAGACTCCTAAAGTTTTTCTACATCCTGTGGTTCTTTGCAATTATCTATTTCTTCCTGATGGATTTTATTAATATTGTATGGAAAAGTGGATGAGTTGTGTGGATTTATTTTATATCCTGCAATTTTGATAAAGTTTAATTTTTCAATGAATTATCAGTTGATCTTTTAGGGTTCATTAAATACAAATTGGAAAAGGGTCTTAGTCCTGAATTCAAAAATTTCCTTGGTCTGACACAGTAAAATCTTCACAATTTGTTTTCTGACACTGGCTTTATTGAAAGATACATGGAGATGGGAGAAATTTGGGCTTTAGATTGTCAAAGCTATTTCCATATATTCTCCTGTCCTGGTCTTGAAATCAGTTCAATTTCAGTCTTGTAATTGTGTGATGTAGAGTTGAACCACCCACCTATTGATGGGAGAGAAGGTAGATTTAGAGTTAAATATAATCCAACAGGATTCCTCAGGATTCAAAATTCCTTGTCTGTATGTATATACTTCCCAGTGCTAGTTATTAATTTTCTAGGTTTTGGAATTGATCAGGGCAGCATAGTCAAAAAGATTTAACTAGGTTCCTCAGTGCTAAAAGAATCCCCTGTCTGTGTAGGGCATAATCCCTCTCTGGGGCTGCTGAAGGAAGACTAACACCTCCGGTGTGAGGGCTGCTGAGCTTTTTTCAGGCTCTTTCTTCTTTGGTGTCCACCTGATTCATCCAACTCTCATTTGTGCTTCCAAGAAGTTGTAACCATGGCCACAAACTGATAAATGGCTTCAGCAGATGGACTAAGCCAGATTAAGAGCAATTGAGGGATTTTTTAAAATTAATTTTTGTATGTTAAGCATGGTAAAATATATGTAAATCGAATATAGACATACATATTTATACAATTATTGTGCTGCACAAGAAGAATCGGATCAAAAAGGAAAAAAATGAGAAAAAATAAAATTCAAGCAAACAACAACAAAAGAAGTGAAAATGTTATGTTGTTATCCACACTCAGTCCCCACAATCCTCTCTCTGGGTGTAGATGGCTCTTTTCATCACAAGTCTGGAACTGGTCTGAATCATCTCATTGTTGAGAAGAGCCACGTCTATCAGAATTGATCATCGTATAATATTGATGTAGCCGTGTACAACGTTCTCTTGGTTCTACTCATTGTACTCAGCATCTGTTCATATAAGTCTCTCTAGACTTCTCTGTATTCATCCTGCTGGTCATTTCTTACAGAACAATAATATTCCATAACACTCATATATCACAATTTATTCAGCCATTCTCCAATTGATGGGCATCCATTCAATTGCCAATTTCTGGCCACTATAAAGAGACCTGCCACAAATATTCTTGCACATACAGGTTCCTTTCCCTTCTTTAAGATCTCTTTGGGATATAAGCTCAGTAGAAACACTGCTGGATCAAAAGGTATGCACAGTTTAATAGCCCTTTAGGCATAATTTCAAATTACTCTCCAGAATGGCTGGATCCATTCACAACTCCACCAACAATGTATTAGTGTAACTGAGGGGATGGTGGTTGGGGATGGTGTAAAGACTTCACCAGTGCAATGAGTGGTTGAGAACAATTTATTCTGATGTTCATGAAGGCAGCTAAAGCAGAAGTTATAGAGAGCTTAAAGCTTGGTCAGGAAGAGAGAGGTCATCTACTTCATCTTGGGGTAACACTGGTCATGTCCTGTCCCTGGACTTTGGCAACTCTGACTCACTTAAATCCAATTTATCCATGAGTCAAAAGACATTCACTTAGTCATGTCATTTTTGGTCCTCTTTGAGCTTGATTTAACCAACTCCCTCTCTAATGAATCTTGTGTTTTCTGTATGCATTAAGGTTTCTCAGTATTGCAGACAACTAAGCTTTGGGTCACCAATTCTAACCGAAGTCAGACCCCTTCCAAGGCCAGAAAACAGAAGCATTAGTTTATGACTTTCTGACTGTGGAGCGGTCAGGGTCCCACTAAAGACTGACTCCAATACATTCTCTTTCTTCTGAAATACATCCGCATCATCTATATTCTTTTTCCTTGTTTTGTTATGTGTTAGGTTATGTGTCTCTCAGTCTCTCTCTTTCTGGGTCTCTCTCACTCTCTGGCTCTCTGTCTCTGTCTCTATATCTCCTTAATTCTGTTTTTCATTAACTACTTTTACCCTGCTATACAAGAATAGTGTCTCTGAGGATCCGGAATCTGGAGACTATTAGATTTCAGAGTGAATTAGAATTATTAGAAGACCAAGTTCCAAAGCTTCCATTTAGAATCATGGTTATACTTTTGTTTTCTCTTGCCATTTCCTGACACAAACTACTTGCCCCCCTCCCCAAGATCAAATTTAGCTCAGACACTTAACACTTCCTAGCTGTATGACTCTGAGCAAGTCACTTAATCTCAATTGCCTAACACACACACACACACAAATTAGTTTAAAAATTTTAATTTCTTCTTTTTATATTTCTTCAACTATTGGGGGGGATAACAGCCCCCCTCTCCCAGAATTGTTGTGAGGATCAAAGGAGGCTTAGTACAGTGTCTGGAATGTATTAAGTACTATATGATGCTTATTCCCCCCTTTCCCCCTTCCTGGAATAGAAATTCTTTCCTGTCCTAATACCTGATAGGAATGGCCACTTGTGAAGGCATGTTTAAGTGCCAGGAATTGGCCATTATAAGCACTGACCTTGTCAGAGTAGGAGAGGCAACACGGAATCTTGGCTTTGGCCCTGTGACTTGGAATGAGGAGTACTAAAAAGGAGTGAGGTTAAACTTTGGAATGAAAAGAACATGGGAATGCAGCACTAATTAGTTCATTTAAGATTCCAGTTCTGTAATAATTGAAAGGCAATTTATCAGATCACAAAATGAAATCACTTTCCCATCTTCTCCCACATATACTTCTTTCCCTAAAGGATTAATATTGCTCAAGGGATCATTGAGTAGTGATGTGGACCCTCTAAACCAGCTCCTTAAGCTGGAGCCCATGAATTTGATATTCTCAAAAATATTTTTGTAACTATTTCAATATAATAGCTTCCTTTATAAATCCATATATTTTATCTTATGTATTTAAAACATGATTCGTATAAAGGGTGCATAGGCTTTAGCAAACTGCCAAAGAGATCCAAGGCAAGAAAAGAATTAAAGATTCTTGCTCTAAAGCTCAATATGTGATAGCTGGGGAAAATGTTGCTACTGCCACTAACACAAATGAAGCTAGGAGAATCAATTTGGGGAACTGAGATTGCCAGGAGGATTAAATATGATATATAAGCCTTGGATTGTGGAGGACATCTCTTCTCTAGCTAATAAGTCATCTAACTTTTGGGAACTTTGCTAGGTATTTATTCTGTTCTACAAAAGTAACAGGAGATGCAAGAAAGGCACAGACAAAATAAAGTATTATTATTATTATTATTAAGTGCACATATTTTAAATGTTTTATCAAAATTTAAATAGTTTGGCTTTTAGAATTTGACATATTTTATTATTTCTCATGTAAATTTTTGTTGAGATTTGTTATATGTTTTTCTTTTTTTAAACAGGTTTATTCTTTAAATTAAAAATATAGTTGAATATTTGCTATCTTCTCTTAAACCTTCAGCTTTCCTGTTTTTTCTTTGTGGGTTGATGATTATTTTAGTTTTTTTCCCCCCCTCTGGCTTTATCCAACATCTAAACTAGATCCAGAATATTTGGACAAGGATCTTTCTGCTGGCATTTGGAAAGGGACAATCTTTGAATGGATTTGAGAGGTCCCTTAAACTAGTCCCACTTCTTAGAGATGAAAAAAACCAAACCTGGAAGAGTTAAATACCCATGATCACTTAAAGAGTTATTGTTAGAGTTGGGAGCAATCCACAGTTATCTCTGGATTCCCAGCCCAGATCTCTCTCCATGGTGGATGAGAAAGCCCAAAGCCAGAGGAGGCTGGGAATAGAATTGCTCAAGAATGGGAGTGATTGACTGACTATTGCATATTCTGTCTGACAGGTGTTTGTGCTTTGTCATGGTCTCCTGCAATTGTGTCAGCTCCTCTACAGTGCCTACTTCAAGAGCAGTCTCACCACCATTGAGAAGCGCTTCGGTCTTTCCAGCTCTTCTTCTGGCTTTATCTCCAGTTTAAATGAGGTAAGTGCCCATTTATCCTTTTGTCCTGGACCTACTAGTAGAGATCATGGGGAGGAGCTGAGTAGGAGGAAAGAGGAGGGACTTGGGTATAGGAACACATGTCATACTCTGTCCCAGATGCCCCACAAGAATAGGTTGACTATAGTTTACTAATAAATTCTGGCAAGAATATTAGGATGGAAAGGGATCCTAGAGAATATAGCATAGCTCTAGAGCTAGAAGGCACATTACAGGTCATGTATTCTCATCAGCCCATTTTCTAGATGGGGGAAGCTGAGGCCTAAAGAAGTAAAAAGAAATATCCAAATCACATAGATCATAAGTAGCAGAAAGTACATTCAAATGCAGGACTTTCCCCTATGATTCCATGATCATCTTGTACATTTCATTTTAAAAAAATATAATTGGAAGGTAACTTTACTTTCAAAAATTTTATTTATTTTATTATGAATTTAACAAATACATAAAACGAGCATTTTTACATGCAAAGTAGTCAGAAAAAAGAATTGTACATGAAATTCTATCATGTGAAGCTTAATTTCTTCTTAAGTTTAGACTTAATTTAACATGTAATTTTCAAAGCTGTCCAGTTTATATTTCCTTCTGTCTTTCTTTATCTGTGCACTTTAAAATAATGTTTCAATGATCTTTTTTTTCTTTCTTTCCTTTTCTTTTTTTGAAAGGAAGGGCAGTCTTGTGGCTATCTTTTCTAACCCACTCAGCTCTCTTCTCCTTACTTTTCCTTTAAAGTATATAGTAAATTCAACAAATAATTTCTTTTTAAAAAAATAATCCTTTAGCACTGATTTTAAAATGTGGAGTTTCCTATTTTCTCCTTCTATTTAGGCCCTTCTCTAGTCATTGAGAAGACAAGCAGTACATCAGTTATTCATGCGAAGTCATGCAAAACATTTTCTAATTGGTAGTCTGGAGATGTGGCTAATTATTTAATTGATCAGAGTTCTTAAGTCTTTTGAAATTTATTTTTACATTGTTGTTTTATAAATTATTTTTCTTGCTTTCTTAACATCATCATATCGGTTTATATAAATCTTCCTAGGTTTTTCTGAAACTATTTCATCATTTTTTGTGGAATAACATTTCATTATGTTCAGATACCACAACTTGTTCAGCCATTTTTCAACTGATGGGCCTTACCTCAGTTTTCTTTTCTTTTCTTTCTTTTTTTTTTTTTTTTTTGCTGTAGCAAAAAGAGCTGTTATAAACATTTTTGTTATATATGGACTCCTTTCCTCTCTCTTTGAATTCTTTAAATATTAGCCTACTAGAAATATCACTGGGTTAAAGAAAATGCATAGTTTAATAAATTTTGGGGCCTAGTTCTAAATTTCCTTCCAAGTCAATTGGGTTAATTTACCACTCTGCCAACAATATATTAGTGTAACTGTTTTCCTAAAGACTCATCAACAATTATCAATTTCTTTTCCTGTTATCTTTGCCAATGTTATCCAACTCCCTCATTTTATAGATAAAGTCTTAACTGGAATTAAACAGATAAAAAAATAAAAATAGCAGAACCAGGATTCAAGTACAGGTTTGATTCTGCTCTACTTCCTGATAAATAGAGATTTCCCAATTTTTTTCCTCAAATTCCAGGAAGATATGTCATCTTTCAAGTTATGAAACTTTCTTTAGTTACTGGGAGTTTCTTTGAATGGCAGAAACATGAAGAAGCTTTCAAAAGTAAAGAGAAATGTGGGCAGAGACTGGGTTATGACTCTAAATCAAGGACTATTGTCTTTTTATGATAGTCTTTTTTCACATCATTATCACTTTCTAATGACTCCCTACTCCCGTAACTCATTCTAGAACCCTTTCTTGTACCAAAAGTTTATGTTGTATTATTTCTATTTGGGGATCTCCTACTCTAATTCTCAGAACAGTTCCCATTTCCTGCCTCCATGCCTTTATATTGACTATTTTCCATGCCTAGAATATTCTCTCTCCTCACCTGTGCTTCTTAAAAATCCTTGATTTCCTTTAAGACTGAGATCAAACCCCCATTCTTACCGGAAGCCTTTCCCAACCCCCACCTGTTAGTGCCTTCCTGTTAAGGTTGACTTTCTTCCGGGCAGATAAATAGCTCAGCGGGCCTAGAGTCAGGAAGACCTGAATGCAAATCCAGCCTTAGACACTAGTTTTTCTTTTTTTTTTTTTGACCCTGAGCCTCTCACTTAATTTCTATTTGACTTAGTTTCCTCATCTGAAAAATGGGATTAATAATGGCATATACCTTCCAGAATTATCAATGATCAAATGAAATAATAATTGTAAAGCACTTGGCACAGTAACCGACACATAGTAAGCACTATATGTTGTTGTTTAATCTTTTCAGTTACATTTGACTCTTTGTGACCACATTTTGAGTTTTCTTGGCAAAGATACTGGAATAGCTTGCCATTTTCCTTTCCAGTCCATTTTATAGATAAGAAAACCAAGGCAGAGTTAAGTGACTTGCCCAGGGTTCCACAGTTAGTATTTGAGGCCAGATTTGAACTCAGGAAGCTGAATCCAGCTGACTCCAACTGATTCTAGCTCCAATATTCCATCCACCAGCCACCTAGCTGGCCAATAGATGTTACCTAGTATTGTGTATCTATTTCTATGAACGTTATATTACCTATTAGAATTAGAGAATTACTTGAAAGAAGGAATTGTTTTTGCTTGACTTTTATGCCCACAGTACTTAGAACATACAAATTCCCTTTCTCCTTCCCTCCCCTCCCCCATTGATATTTAGGAATGTATTGATTGATAGATCCCAGAAGTAAGACCTTTCTTGGGTACCTAACAAGATATCTTTCCTTCTGATCACTTAAGCCTGGATGGCTCGGATCTCATAACACTGTGATCTCGTAACACTGTGCTCTCAACCACAGATCAGCAATGCTCTTCTCATCATCTTCGTCAGCTACTTCGGCAGCCGAGTTCACCGGCCCAGGCTCATTGGCATTGGGGGCCTCCTGCTGGCCACGGGAGCTTTTCTTCTCACCCTCCCTCACTTCCTCTCGGAGCCATACCAGTATTCTTCTTTTCTTGGGGGTAAGTAACTTTCCCCCTAAACTCTCTCCCAACACATATGCTATGCCCATCTTCTTCAGACCCAAGCTCCAAAGCAGAAAGAATCGTCTTCCTTTCTTAAAGAGAAACAGTTAAAAAGGGTTTATTTCAGATACAGAAAATACGTACACAAGTTGATCAACAGAATACTGAATACTTGCTTCTTCATGAACTTACTTTTTTGTTTTTTCAAATCCTAGATTTACCTTGTGTAGTGAAAAGGGTAAAAGACAGCAGAGAATAGAATAGGTGTACTGAACCTTGTTTTAAATAATATTTTGTTCTAATGGTAGTCATCTCTAGCACAGGATGAGAAGGAAGGGAAAATATAAAAAATGCACAGAGAGAATAAAAGAAAATTTAGAAGGAAGTATAGAAGGCAGAGAAGCTTTGAAAATAATGTGTAGCATTTATTTTATAATTTTTCAAAAAAGTAAACAATGAAATGTAAATTCATAATTTTACAGTAAATCAATATTTTTATTCTGTATACATGGAAATCTCTTTTTAAAATCTTCATATATTTAAATTCAATGAATAAAAAAAGAAAAAAGAAAAAATATATTATAATTGGTTTCCTTTGTAATCCTCTGTGTTTTGTTTTGTGTGTTTAAAATCATTATTCCAAGAAGAAGTCCATAGGTTTTACTCAACTTCCAAAGGGGTCTGTTTCGCACAAGAGGTCAAGAACTCCTAGTAAAAGGGATAGAGAGTTGGTCACAAAGTTAAGAAGAACTGAATTCAAAATCCTGCCTCTGAGAGGAACTAGCTGTGTGACCCCTAGCCAAGTGATATAAGTCCTCTAGGTTCTAGATTACTCTCTCTGGCTATAAATTGCTTAGAAGATGCTCAAAGACCTGCACTGGTAAGTTTCTTCACTAGGAATTCCCCAAGTCTGTTTCTGTCTCTTCCCTGATGCAAAAAAATGCTCAATTTGAAGTCATGGAGCTCTATTACTTGCTTAGTCAGATTAGTCTTTCTGAGACTCAGTTTCCTCATCTGTAAAGTAAGAATAATAATGCTTCTATTGTTTACCATTGAAGCAGTGCAGTGTGGTAGATAGTCTTTACTTGTTATCAAAGCCTGAATTCAAATCCTTCTTCTAACATTTGCTAGTTCTGATACTGAGCCAGACACTTTTAACTTTTCTACCTCGTTTTACTGATCTATAAGAGAAAAGTTGGATTTGATGATCTCTAAGGCTGCTTCTACCTCTAAAGCTTCAATCTTATAACTGAGTATTGCTGGGATTCAAAGAGGTCCCCACAAATGTGGAGTTCCAGGATGGTGCCACGAGATATTTCAAAAGAATTTTGCAGGCTCAGACCCATCTCCAAGTCAAGGAGTCAAGTTTATTATAATTGTGACGTCAATTAAAGTGGGCTAAGTTCCAAAAGAAATTAGCAAAGAATTAGAATCAAGAAAGTAAATTTATAGGGAAAAATGAGAGGGACCAGGTGCTTCATTTTAGTGATATGCTAATTTTATGACTTAAAGGTGGAATTGAGGAGTGGTCTGGTTCTGACTTTGTGTACAGATGCAGTACCTATAATTCTCTGGGTAGAGTTTGGGGTGGAGGCTGGGGGGGGCGTTAGGGAACATTATGGAGGTATGTTTTTAGGCCATCACTAGGCCATGTGGTAGGCATCCAATTTTGTTTGTGTCAACTTTAAACACATCATATTTTTGCTCAATTAGTTTCAAAAACTCTTATCACTGGCCAACAGGCTGTTATCTGACAGCCAGCAATATTTGTGACCTAAGCATCCTGGTCATATAGAGTAAACTGAGGGCAGGATAGTCTAGGGGAAGAAATATATCATTTCTAACTATATCATTCCCAAGACCAGGTGGTGTTAGGATATTTCCACAACTTCTCTAGGAGCCCCACCACATCAATATAACCTGTGTTCTATCCTCATGCAAAGGTTGTGTAACAAGGACAGAAAGATTATAGATTTGGAGCTGGAAGGGATCTCAGATGCCATTTAGTCCAACGTCCCAATTTTATAAATAAGGAAATGGTTGGTAAATAATAATGGAATAATCATTTACATAGCACCTATTATGTGCCAGGTAATAAATTAAATGATTTATAAGTATTATGTTATTTAATCCTTACAACAACGAGAGGTAAGTGTTACTATTGCAGTTAAGGAATTGGAGGCTATGTGACTTGTCCAGGAACACACAAACTAATATCTGAGGCTAGATTTCAACTCCGGCTCCATTGCACCATGTAATAGAGGTAGTATAATCTGGTTCTTTTGAGTATATTAGTCTTAAAACCCTCTGTAAATGTGAACTATAACTTGTGTTTTATAACTTCTGTTCCTGTTGTTCTTTGAGCTCAAGATTGATTATTAGTGTCCCCAATAAAGGGGAGCTAAACCCTAGATGCAACTGTTGGCTCAGTAAATAGAGCTCCGAGACTAAAGTCAAGAAGACCTGAGTTCAAACACAACCTCAGATTTAGTTCCTTCCTAACTGTGTGACACTGGGGATGTCACTTCACCCTGTTTGCCTCAATTTCCTCATATGTCAAATGAACTCAATAAGAAAATAGCAAACTACTCCAGTTTCAAATTTCAGATGGATTGTATACAACTGAAATAAGCCAGCAACAATGAGCCCTAAATCTGTTTGTTTTGATTTATTGAGACTGTTTTAGTGGGGAAGATACTGAAACGATTAACTAATGAGATGAAGCAAGTGACTTCTTCCTCAGTTCTGATTATTTTATTTTTCTCTCACACTTATACCATTCCTCCCTGATTTTTGATAAAAGTGCTTTTTTTGCCCTGCCTTCCTCAAGATAGAGCTCAGAGGCCCATACAGGAGATTAAGTAGAGCCCCAGAGCTAAATGATAATAACTCAAGGCAAAGTTCAGAACTGTATGGATTGAACACTAAGTCCATAGATGGGTTTCATTCCTGATTCTGTAGCTAACTAGTTGAAAGACCTCAGACAAGTTATTTTTCCTCTTGATTTCCTCATTTATAAAGTGTTAGTGTTGGTGTCTCCAGAGAGCTGTTAATTAATCCAGATCTCATTCTATCTCCTGGGAAAAGAGCCTTTTATACATTTAAAAATAGTCACTAGAACAGTGAGTATGGGTGCAGACCAAGCACCTTAGAAAGAAAAATGGTAATGCAGTAAATTTAAAATGGGTTCTGTTTCAGAAAGGTTTAGGTTTGGTTCTAACCGTTCCTCCTTATTATATTTGCTCTTGGCAAGTGACTTGACTCTTCTGCACCTCAGTTCCTTATTTATAAAATGAGAGGGTTGGACCAGATGATTTCTGATATCCGTTCTGCCTCTTGATCTGTGATCAGATAATTAAATAACCTTTACAATCCCCTATAACTTAAAATCTATTATTCAATGACATCAGATCTTATAGAATATAAGAGTATTAATCACAGAACAAACCAGTACTCATCTATGACCAGGATCTTAGATTTTCCTTCCTAAGGAAAGGCCATAGAGTTGTGTAGCCATCTAAGATGTTAGCACTGAGAGAGACCTGAGAGATCAAGTCCAAACCCCTTGTTTTATGAGTAATAGAACTGAAGCCTGGGGATATGTAGCGATAGGCATTTTAAAATGCAAGATTCCATCCCTGGCTTTTAGTCCTTCAATAACTATTTGTTGTGCACTGTGTGTGAGGCACTGTGCTAAACTTGGGGGATTAAAAAAAAGGCAAAAAAAGATGATCCTTGCTCTCAAGAAACTCAAAATCTAAAGGGAGAGACAACTTGTAAGTAACTGTATAAAATTGGGGGTAATCACGGAGAGGGGACATTAACATTGAGAGAGATTGGGAAGTCTTTCTGCAAAAGTTGGGACTTACAGGAAACTGAAAGGTAGAGATGAGAAGAGAGAGAATTCTAAGCCTGGAGATAGTCATTGACAAAGGTCAGAAAACAGGAGCTGGAATGTTTTGTCCAAGGAACAACAAAGATCAGGGCTACCTCTGACTCTAATGCCAGTGCTCTTTCCCCTGCACCAAAGAAAGCTTTCAAGAAGGATCTAGAGGAAGTCTTCAAAATACAAAGGGGGTGGGTGTTTGAGGAAGATGAACTCACCATTACAGCCCATAACTTATTCCTGAAGATTATAGGGAGCCATTGGAGAATGAAGGTGAATGAAACTCTCTTTTTCTCCGAATTGTTATGCCTGATCTTGTTCTTCTCCTTCTCTTCCTTCTCCTCCTCCTCCTCCTCCTCTTCTTTCTCCTTCTTCTCCTTCTTCTCCTCCCTTTTCCTTTCCCCTTCCCCTTCCCCTTCTCTTTCTTCCCCTCCCTCTTCCTCCTCTTCTCCTTTTTTCTAATTCTTCCCCTTCTTTTTCTTCTCCTTCTTCTCCTTTTCTTCTCCTTTTTTCTAATTGTCAGCACCATCATTATTATTTCTATTAAATTATTTAATACATTATTTCAATCATAATAATAGTTAGCATTATACAGTGCTTTAAGGTATGCAAAATATTTTACATATATGGTCCTTATTATAATGCCATGAAAGATGCTATTATCCCTATTTTGATGAGAAAATTGAGACTAAGAGATGTTAAATGACTTGCCTGGGAATATGCAGTTGTAAGTGTCTAAAGCACGATTAGAACTCAGGATTGACTCCCAAGTCTAACATTTTGTTCACTAAAGAACATGCTAATATTCTTCAAGGTAATTAGAAGCATGAGCTAAGGCAAATGAGGACCCATTCTGCCAGGTGGCAGAAAGGGTCAGTTTCAGTCACATACCAGCATACCTCCCTGCCTGCTAATTCCATTTTAATTGGACCTGGGTTCCTGAGTTATAATGGACCCTACATCATTTTCTTATTTTCATTCCAACACACACTCTCTGTAGGGAAGGGCGTCTGAAAACAATTACTTGGCTTTTCATCCAGGAATGGTAGCTTTACAAAGTCTTCAGGCCCACCCAGGAGGGAAATTCTCTGCATTTTATGTCTTAAGGTCTCTCTTCTTGCTCTGAACTCTATAGGAGAGTTTGGTAAGATGGTGAAAGCAGGAATGGTTTCCTCCTCCAGGTTTCATAGAGGCACCACAAGTCAAAATAGCTGGGACCGACTTGGTTTGTATCAAATATTATGTGATGCTGACCATAGAGTAGATTATTTTCCCTTAATTGAAAAAGAGTTATTCCTTAAAACCAAAGTTCTGGGTAGCAGTTGGACTGTCCTCAGAGGGAATTCAGATATCAGTTTAGAGCAGTGCTTCTTTAAAAAAATTAATTTAGTATTTTTTCCCAATTATTTCTAAAAAAGTGTTTTAAATTATTTCTTCAAAATTTGAGTTCCAGATTTTCTCCCTCCCTCTTGGAATTCCTCCCCCCTGCGCCCCCCCCGGGAAGGTAAACAATTCCCCTAGATTATACATGTATGGTCATACAAAGCACATTTCCATGTTAAGTCATACTGTGAAAGAAAACAGACAAAAAAAACCCACAAGAAAAATAATGTAAAGAAAAAGTATTTTCAATCTGCATTCAGGCTCTACCAGTTCTTTCTCTGGAGATAAACAGCAACTTTTCAATCATAAGTCCTTTGGAATTGTCTTGGATCATTGAATTGATGAGAATAGCTAAGTCATTCATAATTGATTATCACATAACATTACTATTACTGTTGTTACAATGTCCTCCTCTTTTGGTCATTCATTTAAATGTATCAGTTCTTTTGTATCAATTCATTTAAATCTTTCCAAGGTTTTCTGAAAGCATCCTTAGAGCAGGGTTCTTAAACTTTTGTGTGTATCTCCTTGACAGTCTAATGAAGCTAATGGGTCTCTTGTCAGAATGATGTTTCTAAATGTATAAAATGAAACATAAAGAATTAGAAAGGAAATTAATTATGTTGAAATATAGTTATCCCTTAAAAACAAAACAACAAAAACCAAAAACTCAAAAACCCTACATTAAAATCTCCTGATCCAAATGGTTCTGTAGTTCCTTGAAATTTGGAAGAAGAAAAAAGAAAGGGAAATGACCAGCTATGGTATCTACTGAAGTTGTTTTTTTCCCTTGTAATTTTTCCCTTTTTGATCAAAAAGCAAGCAAACAATAACAAAATAGGTGAAAATACTATGTTGTGATCCACATTCAATCCCCATAGTTCTTTCTCTAGTTGCAGATGGCTCTCTCCACAAGTGTATTGAAATTGGTCTGAATCACCTCATTGCTAAAAAGATCTACGGTCATCACAGTTAATCATTGTATAATCTTGCTGTTGCTGTGTACAATGATCTCCTGGTTCTACTCATTTCACCGAGCATCATTTCATGTAAGTCTCCAGGCTTTTCTGAAATCATCCTACTCATTGTTTCTTATAGAACAATAATATTCCATTACATTCACGCACCATAACTCATTCAGTCATTCTCCAATTGATGGGCATCCCCCAGTTTCCAGTTCCTTGCCACTACAAAAAGAACTGCCACAAACATTTTTGCATATTCCTTACTACACTTTTAAGGGCTGAGATGATATCTTCTCTAGAGGAGCACAGTCCTGCAACTAACTGTGGAATAAAATATGTTCTAAATGTCAATTGAAAGAAACACTATTCCTGCCCAACAAATTTGATTCAGCATTTATCAAAGACCCATCTTGTACAAAGACTCTCTTTGTACATGGTCTTCAACTTGTCTTTCTACCATCTGGTTATAAGGGGAATGGCTTAAATACCTTAATACCTTTCTTTTCTTTGGCTAAATTAGCAATTCCTTTTCACAGGTTTTGTTTGTTTGTTTGTTTTCTCCTTTGTTTTTATCTGACCTGTACCTTCATCAGTTTAGAGAACTCCCGGTGTGGAAATTCCCTCTTCAAAAGCAGATAGCACCTTTTGGGTCACTCAGAGAATTGCTTAGAGCCCTGAAAATTTGTGATTATCCCAGAAACCCATGACCCTTATGGGGCAGCTAGATGGTGCCATAGTGCAGAGCACTGGGTATGGAGTCAGAAAGAGTCATTGTCCTGAGTTCAAATTTAGCTTGCTTTGTGATTCTGGACAAGTCACTTGGTTTCCTCATTTGTTAAATGAGTTAGAGTAGGAAATGACAAACTACTCCAAAATCTTTGTCCAGAAAATCCCACTTGGGTTCACAAAGAAACAGACACAATTGAAAATTAAACTGGAGAAAACACACACACACACACACACACACACACACACACACACACACACACAACATGACCTCTCCATTTCTGAAGGAACCAAGCTATCTTTCCCATTTCATCTGAATCCCAAAAATATTCCTAGATTGGGCTCAAAACTCGAGGATGCACAGAACCTTTCATAAGATTCCCAAGAAAAGCATTCTCCTGGCCATCCATTTTCACTACTTATAACTCATCTCTCCTTCCTCATCCTTTAATTCCTGGCTTACCTGGCTTCCTTTAGTTCTCAAAATAAAATTGCATCTTCTACAAGAAACCTTTCCCATCATCCTCAATGTGTTATCTCTGAGATAATTTCCAATTTATTTTGTATATCTCTGTACATAATTGTTTGCATGTTGTCTCCTCCCATTAAATTCTGAGCTTTTGACAGCAAATCCTTTTTTTTTTTAATTTAAGTCTTTCTCAGCATAGAATATGGCACCCAGTAGATGCTTCATAATTCCATGTTTACTTGACTGTTCATAGACAATCACTAGGGATTTGGGGATTAGAAATTTATCACTCTGGACTTGGCTTTTTTTTCAACAATGAAGTGATTCAAGGTAATTCGAATAGACTTTTGATGGAAGTGCATCCACATACAGAAAGAGAACTATGTAGAATGAATATAGATCACAGCATAGTATTTTCACTTTTTTGTTACTGTTGTTTGTTTGCTTGTTTTTTTTCTTTCTCATGTTTGATCTGACTTTTCTTGTGCAAAGCATGATAAATATAGATTTTTTTTAAATTGCACATTGCTTGCTATTTTGGGGAAGGGGAAGAAAATGGAGAGAAAAATTTTTGAAAGACAAAGCTTTTTAAAAGTGAATGTTGAAAATTATCTTTGTATGTATTTGGAAAAATAAAATATTATTAAAATATTTATTATTCATTGATATCACTCACAAATTAATTTTCCTTTGTTGAATTCCTATCCATTTCCCTGAGGAGCAGTTGCCCCAGGAGAATATGTGAAAAAGTCGTAATAGCCAAATATTTAGAGGTGTGGACATTCCAGAAATAAGGAAGATCTTGCTTGTTTTTTTAATTGTTGCTAATATAAGCCAAGAAAGAAATATTTGGAAATTTTTCATAAGTCCAACTCAATGGGATGACCTAGTAAAATCTTATAATGGCTTTCTGAAGTGAGCCAAAGATGAAAAAGTTTCCTTAGACAGGAAACCAGTCAATGTGATACTAGTTTATTGTATGAGATAAGAGAAAGAACTTTGGAAATTAGTTATCTGGTAAGATGAGCTGTGATCTATAAAAAGGACTAACGACAAAAACTTGAAGAAAGTCTATACTGAGAGACAATGGATGAGACATAGGCAGGAAGCCTCTGAATTTGTCAAGGCTAAATAGCAACAACCAGAGCCAAGTATTTTATGGAAAATTAAGAAATTAGTAAAGGGAAGGAACACAAAAGATATTATTATGCAACTCAGTAGTCATTTTCCTTTCACCAAGATATACACAGCACTTAGATTCTGGTTGCAGTATTATCTGTACTGATTGAATATAATTTGGACTTGAATTCAGGTATACCTGAGTTCAAATCCCACCTCAGATATTTACTAGCTGGGTGACCCTGAACAACCAATTGCCTTCTGACTCAGTTTCCTCACGTGTACAATGAGAATTTTATTAAGTAGCACTTGCCTCTCAGACATATTGTGAGGACAAAATGAGATGATATTTACAAAATGATTTGTAAATTTTAAAGCACTATATACATGTTTATTATTATTTTTATTATAACATCACATGTGTTCTTTGGACCTCAATTTCCCTATCTAAAATGAGAGCAGTTGAGATAGATGTTTCAAAAGATTCTTCCAGTTTTACCTTCACTGATTCTGGGAACCTCCATCTTTAGAACATCCCTAGGGAGAATTATCTTAGTCTGACCTGTGGAGGGAGAGCTTGATGGCAGCATATGTGGATTTGGTATTGTAAAATTGGAGAAATTTTAACTGGTAAAAAGAGAAATAGAACATCTAATGAAGTGAGAAGAAACAAGACAACATTATACACATCACTAACAAGATTATGCAATATCAATTCTAAAGGCCGTGATTCTTTTCAGCAATGAAGTGATTCAGGCCAATTCCAATAGACTTGTGATGGAGAGAACTATTTGCATACAGAGGGAGGACTGTGGGACTGAATGTGGATCAAAGCATAGTTTTTTCATCATTCTGTTGCTGTTTGCCTATTTTTTTCCTTTCTCATTTTTTTTCCTTTTTGATCTGATTTTTCTTGTACAGCATGATAAATGTAGAAATATATATATAGAAGAATTGCACATATTTAACCTATATTAGATTGCTTGCTGTCTAGGGTAGGGGGGAGATGGGGAGGGAGGGAGAAAAATTTGCAACAAAAGGTTTTGCAAGGGTATATGTTGAAAACTATCTTTGTACATATTTTGAAAACTAAAAAAGCTATTATAACAATTAACAAACAAATAAATTAATCAATTTACATGTTATATATATATAAAGAAATAAGAGCAACACTGACCTAGAATCCACCTCTACAGATTCCCAGTACTGAGCTCATTCCATTTAACTATGTGGTTGGCATTAATAATATTTTTTTAAATTGAATTTTATTTTCAGATCTGAATTTTTCCCTCCCCACTTCCCCACCTCCACAGTGAGAAAACAAGAAAAACAAAACCATATGAACCTGTATAGTCAAGCAAGGCAAATTCCTGCTTTAGTCACATTCAAAAAAAAAGTGCCTCATTTTTTCTTCTATATATGTTACCTCTGTCTGGAGGTGAGTAGCATAACATTAATAATAATACTGATATATTAATACTCTTTCTACTACTAGCTAACACACCTGAGAATTTTTTTAACACACTTAAAATACAGTATTTTATTTGATTTTCACAACAACCACATGAAGTGCTATTTTTCTTATTTTATAGGTCAAAAATTGAGCTTCAGACAACTTGCTTAGAGTCACACAGATGATATTTGAAGTGGGATTTGAACCCAGGTCCCAAGTCCAACATCCTATCCTATAAACCAACCTGCTTCTTATAGCTTTGTTTTCAATACCTGGAGTCACAAGAGATCAGCACCTGGCTCTGCCCCTTACTACCTGCGTGACCCTAGTCACCCATAACATGTCTGATCCTCTTAGGGGCAGTTTGATGGTGCAGGGATAGAGTACCAGCCTTAAAGTCAGGAGAACCTGAGTTCAAATGTGGCCTCAGACACTTGACACTAATTATGTGACCCAGAGAAAGTCACTTAATCCCAATTACCTAATAAAAAAAAATTCTAATTCTTCTTAGCCTAAGTTTCCTTATTTGAAAAATGAGAGGATTGTACCAGATCAGCAATTCTTAAATATATTGCTCTCAGGACCCCATAATACTCTTAGAATTATTGAGCCCTCTTCCCACATGTTTATATGGAATCTATCATTGATAGTGACCAAATTAGAAATTAAAACATTTTTGTATTATTGTGAAAAATGTTTTGACTCCATGAACCTCTAGAGAGGTTCTTGGGGATCCACAACAATCCTTATCCCCACTTTGATAAATATTCTGTTAAATGGACTTTGACATTCCTTCTAGCTCACCATAAATGAAAAAAAAAAAACCTTTATTATTAAACTTCTTGTCAGGCACTGAGCTAAATTCTGGGAACACAAATAGAAGCTAAAAGAAAAGTTCCTGCCCTCAGGGAGCTTACATTCTGATTGGTGAAGACAACATATAAAAAGGAACAGAGAATCTGGAGAGGGAAGTTCTGGGGAAGTGAGGGTCTGTAGTGAGCCTTAGCTAGTATAGCTACTTCTTCAAATAGCAGGTCTTGGAGAGGAACTCAGTAGTGGAGGAGGATGTTGGCAGCATGAAAAGTCTAGAGGAGAAATAGTTTAGGGAGTCATGGGCTGAATTTGATTAGAAGTAATTTATGATCTGTGATCCTATTATTTCAATGGATAAAGTTGACTATGAAATAGAAATTCAAATTGGATTAGCATTGAGAACTGACTCATGCATAGTTTGTTTATCCAGATTGTACTTGCTAGCTGTGTGACTACTAGACCAAGTTTTTAACAGGGGTTTGAGAATTAAAACACACACACACACACACACACACACACACACACACACACACACACACACCATTTTCATAGCTATGTTTTGATATGATGTGTTTCCTTGGTAATCCTACCTATTGTATTTTATGTCATAAAATATTATGCGAGGGGGAAGACCATAGATTTCATCACATTAAGGAACCATGGGCTGAACTTGATTAGAAGTGATTTGTGATCTGTGATCCCATTATTGTAATGGACAAAGTTGCATATGAAACAGAAATTCAGATTGGATTGGCTCTGAGAATTGATTCATGATTTAGAGTCATGAGCCAAAAGTGTCCACAAAAATGACTCCACAAAAAATGATGAATCCTTGATCTAGAATTATCTAAGCATCGGGGAATCACAGACTATAAATTTAGAACTGTAAGAAACTTCACAGATCACTTAGTCCAATCCTCTCACTTTATAGATATAGAGACTGTGTTCTACTAAGTGATTTATCCAAGATCACATGGGAAATAAAGGAGAAATTGGATTTGACCCTCGATGCTCTGATTTCTAAAGCCAATGTTCTTTTCATTAAACCACATTTCCTCTGATTATTATAACATCTGTATTACCTGGTTTAAGCCACTATCCTGAGCTCCTGTAAAGGAATCTGCTTGACTCAGTCATTTGTTCAATTCTTTTTTGCTGACATATTGTTCATTGAGTTCATATGGTATGTGGTCCATGGAGAGCCTTTTGGGTCCATTCTTGAATGATACCTGTTGATTTTGATCTCCTGTGCTGTATCTCTACATTTTGAATGTTTTTGTCTCATATAGCTTGAAGGTTTATGAAGATTCACAATGGTACCATTTAAAAAAAATGTTCTTTAGTTTTTATTGATCAACATTATGCTGGGTCATTGTAGGCAATAGATCCATCTATGATAATGGGTCAATTCCAGAAGAGTTTGTTGATTGAGTTCCCCAGAGTATTTTGAAGATGTATTCATATTAAGGAGATTTGTTTGCCCTTCAAAGAAACAAACATCTGATATATAATTCTAGCCACCAACTAAGGTCTTATTAGACACTTGGTAGTTACTATGATCATCATATCTATGATAATCTGATCTTGGACTTCATTGAGAGGCGTAACTTAAAGATATGTAGAGATAATGGAATCACTTTATTTTGCCTTGCTCTATTCACATCTGGACAGACACTCAGGCCCAACACTATCATCATAATCAGAGCTGTCCAAAAATAAAATGGGCTGCCCTAGAAAGTATTGGGTTATAACTCATCGAGAGTCTTCATGAAAAGTCTAGATGACCAGTAAGTAGCAAAATTATTTTTAAAAAAAGATATCTTGTTCAACTATGAATTGGACTCAATGGTCACTTCCAACTCTTATATTGTAGAACTCTCCTAATTGAATTTAACCTATGGAGGATTTTGCAGCAAATTAAAATGATACTATTCTCTACTCAAGAGAGAGGTTTCTCCAGTGCAAGCACGTCCTTGTTGGGTTAGGTTTATTCAACCTCTGTAGGAGGAGGAAACAGACAGCAGAGAAAAGAATTAAACATATGGATGTTATTATTAATCAAGCTGTTTCAATTGCCCACAAGGAAAAAGGAAAAAATAGCAACAACTAAAAAAAAGTTTGAGGGCTTAGTGTAATTAGATTCAATGTGGAAATTTTTAAGTACACATTTGATGAACAAAAGATAAAAAATACTTAGAAAAATGATAGAAAAACATCAGGTTTTCTGTGGTATGTTCAACAAAAAAGGGCAAAAACAAGCTTCATAATATATTCAGGCATGACAGAGACAGTATATTACCTACTTTTAAAGACTTAAAAAAATATTCCTCAAGTGGCAATGTGATTTAATGGATAGAACGGTACACTTAGAAGTCAAGAAGCCCTAGGTTCAAATCTCATTTTACATACTTCTTATCTCTGTGGCTCTGGTGAAAATTTTTTTGGGTCAAAATGAAGAAGCTGGACTAGAATGAACCTTTTTATCTCTAAATCTATGATCTTATAAAATGAGAAGATACATTTCCCCATCTCTTCTTGGGGGTGATGATAGGTTATCATAACATTACAGCATTTAGCTTCATTTCCATTGTTGAGTCATTGTGCTTGTCATTTTCCTAGTTCTACTCTAACTATGATAACAATAAACTGGAAATAAAATGGACATCCATCAATTGTGCAATGACTGAGCATATTATGATATCTCAAGGGGATGGGAAATTTTTGCATGATGAATATGAAGAATTCAAAGAAACATGGATAACTTGGCGAAACATGAATTTTCAAGGGAGCTCTGACCTCCCCAAACTTCCTAGTTTTTAAACATATACTACCATAAAGGTTTAAATTTAGAGTCAGAAGGGATCTTGGGAGTTGTTGAATCTAATCTCTTTACAGGTGAGAAAATTGTGGCATTGAGAAGTTAAGTATCCTACTCAGTGTCACACAGCTAATAAGCATCTGAGGAGGTATTTGAACACAGATTTTCTTGATTCTTGTTTCAGTCCCCTTCCTATTATACTTCATTGATAACATATACATCTCTCTTACCTAGTAAGTCTAGATCTGGTTTTTAGAAAAGAAGAAAAGAGAAGGCATCTATAAATTTCTACACAGAAGCTGATGAATTGAAATAATCACGGTTGGGGAGAAAAGTATTTTGTGGCAGTGTGGGAGCAGAGATGGTAAAGAGATTTCCCAGATTCTCACTTCTTACCAGATAAAAACACAAAATCTGTAAGTGGAAGGACCTTGATCATTATTCCATCTAGCTCTCTAATTTTATAGATGAGTAAACTAAGATCCAGAGAACTAAAATGACACTTGTCCAAGGTCTCACAATTGCTCTGAGCATTGTTGCTGGTCAAATTGTGTCCAAATCTTTGTGATTTTATTTAGCATTTTCTTGGCAAAGATACTGAAATGGTTTGTCAATTCCTTCTCCAGCTCATTTTACAAAGGAAAAAATTGAGGCAAACAGGGTCAGGCAACTTATCCAGAGGATTATATAGCTTGTAAGTGTCTAAGGAGGGATTTGAATTTGGGTCTTCCTGACTCTAAGCTCTGTGTTCAGAACATAGGGAATCTTGAATATTTCCTATTTTCTCTGAAAATAAAGGTTGGAAGGAAAGTATACTCATCATAGATCTTAGAATGCTGGTAGAGAAGAGGCCAGGAAGGAAGAGATAATGATAAATGTTGGAGGGGACACTAATACATTGTTGGTGGAACAGTGAATGGATCCAACCATTCTGGAGAACAATTTGGAACCATATCCAAAGGATCAAACAGTGCATACCTTTTGATCCAGCAGTGTTACTACTGGGCTTATACCCCAAAGAGATTTTAAAGGAGGGAAAGGGACCTGTTTGTGCAAGAATGTTTGTGGCAGCCCTGTTTGTAGTGGCCAGAAACTAGAAACTGAGTAGATGCCCATCAATTGGAGAATGGCTGAATAAATTGTGGTATATGAATGTTATGGAATATTATTGTTCTGTAAGAAATGACCAGCAGGATGATTTCAGAGGAGCCTGGAGAGACTTACATGAACTGATGCTGAGTGAAGTGAGCAGGACCAGGAGAATATTGTACACAGCAATAACAAGATTATGTGATGATTAAATGTGATGGACTTGGCTCTTTTCAACACTGAGGTGATTCAGGCCATTTTCAGTGGTCTTGTGGTGGAGAGCTCCATTTGCATCCACAGAGAGGACATGGGAATTGAGTGTAGATCATGACATAGATTTTTTTTTATCTTTTTTGTTGTTGTTTGCTTACTTTTTGTTTTCTTTCTCATTTTTTTCCTTTTTGATCTGATTTTTATTGGGCAGCTTGATAAATGTGGAAATATGTATAGAAGAATTATACATGTTTAACATATGTTGGATTACTTGATGTCAAGGATTAGTTGATGGGAGGGAGTGGGGAAAAGGGAGGGAGAAAAATTTAGAACACAAAGTTTTGTAAGGATGAATGCTGAAAGCTATTTTTGCATATATATATGCATATATACATGCCCAGGGTCACACAGCTAGGAAGTTTTAAATGTCTGAGACAGATTTGAACTCAGGTCCTCCTGACTTCAGGGCTAGTGCTCTATCTACTGTGCCACTTAGCTGCCCCTTTTGCATATATTTTGAAAATAAAAAGCTATTATTTTTTAAATTGACAATTTTTTTAAAAAATTAGGATTTGATTTATTGTTTTGTTGATTTCTATACTTAAAGAAATGACAGAAAAATGTTAATAATGTAAATTAAAAGTATGTTGTACATAATCAAGGGTATGATTTGGCCACAAATGAACTTGTACATCCAAAAAGTGTGGATCTCATTTTGCATCTTGAGTCTAAAGATTGTTTGTCAGGAGCTATCATTTCTTTTCTAAGCATTCAGAAATGAAATCTCCCCTTCTACCTGTTTTGAAAGTTAGACATTTGACTAATTCATCTTTTGGTACCTCTGCTGCTTTTCATCAATTCTTTATGTTAATGAAAATATTGAGAATAACAAATCATTGGTATTTATGGCTCCCATGACTCTATATTTCTTTCTTATCCGAACCCTAACAAATCAGCCTATTAAGAAAGTAGAGATCTTCCTAAGTGGGAATTAAATTTCTTTTGCCCATAGAAAAAGCAGGATGCATGGCAATGGGATGTAGTTAAAATAGTATCACAAGGACATTTTGGCAAAATTGGCTTTTGTGTGTGAGCTCCCACTCATTACAGGGGTTTTATGAGAAAACAGTTGTTGAGTTCCAAAAGATCAATTGCTCTACAAGCAAACATTTGGAAAACAACCTGTTTATAACTTAAGAGTTGCCCACACTAGGTTGACTGGTGGGTGTTACTGGTATTTACAGGAAGATCTTTTGAGAAGGAAAACTTAGGAGGATTAGGAAATGGGTACTGGAGAACAAAAACATTTTAAAATAGACTCCCAAGAGTGTTGATGGTACATTTAAGGTTTGACCTTTTTACTATTATGGAAGAGACTGCAACAGGAAGCAGCAATATTGTTCCATATCTTCCTCATAGTACGATGCTTGTGCTTTAAGACTTGGAAACAGAGAAGTTACTATATAGTTATTTCTTATCTCTTCTCTCTCTCTCTATCTCTCTACTTCTAAATTCCCTTCTTGGTCAAAACCTGGGAATGATATAATCACAAGGAATAGTAAACACAGGGCAGGGGTTGGTGGAATGCCAACATGCAATGTGATGTCTATCTCTATACCATAGGAAGTAGAGATAAGTATGAGGAGATACCAAGACAGGAGCAACATATGTAAAAATCAACACATTAATAAGCATTTATTTTTTTGGGTACCTACAATGTGCTAGACACTGAGTGCTATTATAATCCCCATTTTTCAGATAAGGAAACTGAGGCAGGCAAAGGGGAAATGACTTGATCATGGTCACAAAGTGTCTGAGCTTGGATTTGAACTTAGGTTTTCTTGCCTTCAGACCTGGCATTGTACCACCTAGCCTCATAGTATGGTATACCAGCACAGCAACTAGAGGTTTTAGATAATATTGATAATATTGGAAATAATATTGATAAATGCCAGGAAGACCCAGGTTTAAGACTTCTCGACATGGCCGTGGGCTAATCACTTAAACTCCCAGGCAAGTTACAGATGGTAACTTAGCTATATCAGTGGAGATCATTTCTGGACCTGGAGTTCCTTGCACCGACTAATTGCTAAACCAGCACTTTGCTCCCCACCCTTTGCTTTCTCTCACCCAACATATTTCTCTGCAAAAAGGAAGACTCATTTCTTTATTTCCTACCCCAAACCTCTCTCTTCTTCCTTCATCGTGTGATTATTCTCTCTGCTATAGACTTTCTTGCTTCCTCTCTTGTTCCATCTAGCCCTCTGGGCGATTGTTCAGCTTGGGCAGTGATTCATAGAAAAGAAGTGGAAGGCTGGCTAGCAACTTAATCATCCTCGAGGTGGGGACCTCTGTGTAAGCTGACAGAAGCCCACTATGACCGGAGACCCTTTTTTGTCTCCATTCTATGTAGATGTTCACTCCTGATTCACCATCATATGTGTTCAAAAACAGCAAAAGGGTACCAGAGATTTTAATTGAAATTCAATATGTTAAGATTCACAGTGAGTCAGTGTTGACTCACTGTCAGCTAGGCGTAGGGCTGGGGGAGCTGGAGGAGGGGAAAGGTCCTGGCCTGTTTCACGTTAGCATTTCACAGCTTTATGAAAATTGGGCCTAACCCAGAGTCTAGTTTGTATTAGGCAGAGAAAGAATGTACTCTGATGAACCCAGAGCCTTCCAGAAGTCCCCTTCTGTTGAAGATGAGAAACAGATTCCCATATTCACACAAGGGCCTCTCTTCCCTCCCCCCCAAAAACCTTCCCCAACATGAACACAAATTGCCTTGGAAACGTTAGCCTAAGGGGACCCACTTCGGATTTTGGGAGCCAGAAACTGCAATGGCCTTTCCACAAAACAACTGAGTTGGTGGGAAGACCATTTCCAATCCATCCTCAATGGATGGAAATGGAAATGTGTTTCTGGGGATTCTAGTGAGTCCACAGGAAGCAATGGCCCATGTTCTTTATTGGAAGATCCAGGTACTGTTATCCATCAAACCAGTTGCAATGGTGTTCTATGTTCTAATTAGCTGGTTCCCTAGACTTTCCCTGAAAAATATCATGTATTGTGGCAGCCCACAGGGATCCAAGTAAATGTTAAAAAGTCTACTGCCATAGAGAGGAAAACCAGATCCAAATTTGTCTTAAGGGGCAGCTATCACCCTCCTTCCCTACTTTTCCCACTCCCACTCCACATTAGCTAAACAGACTATCTGGGGCTGGGGAGTTTATTTTATAGCCTCGGCCCTTGTTTAATAACATTAGGTAAGCTCAGTTTGGAAACTCCCTCACCCAGTGAGACATTGAGAAAGTTGCTTGAGGGTACTGAGACATTGTGATTCATTCCCATCCTTGATCATGCAGCTAGTATATATCTGTGAGATAGTGAGATCTGAACTCTTTTCTTCCTGTCACCAAAGCCAGTCTGATATCAACAATGCTATGAGCTTTTGAACTATCTACTCAATCATACTGTGCTTTATTTTCCCCCCAAGGTCTCTGTGTGTGCCAAAAAAACCATTTTATGTAGGAATCCCAAGCTAGACTATAAGGAAATAGTAAAAACTTAGATTGTTCCAGATCTTACTATTTTAAAAAACAGAAAACTAGTAAAGCTTGATTGCTCAGGGGATCAACTTCAGTCCACAATACTTTTATGAAATTTAATTTAATTTATATCAACAGCTATTCACTGAAGGTATCATATGTACTTAGTGTATGGGGATATAGAATAAAAAACAGGCTCCTGTCCTAAAAGAGTTTACTCTGCTACTACACAGAATGAAAAAATGTACATAAAGGTCTAAGATACAACTTGATTCCTAGCTGGGGGACTTTGGGCAGGCCATTTTACTCTTTCTCAGTTTTCTCATCTACAAAATGAAGATAATAATAACACTCACCTTCTAGAATAGTGAGATCAAAAAATGAAATAATAATTAGAAAATGAGATTTTTGTAAAGTTCTTTGTAAACCTTAAAGTGATGATGATGATGATGAATTGTATAAGAGAGGTCAAGCAGAACACCCTGAGAAATATGAGGAAAGAGATTCCTTCTTGTAAATGGTAGAAGAGAAATTTTTAAGGAGTTTGGGGCAAAGAGGAGTCTGTTTCTGGCTTGAATGAGGCACCAAACTGGAGAATTACAAGTAATATCACTGTAGTCCGAGCATAGTATTGACAAGGGGAAGTAGTGTAATAGAAGGCTGAAGAGGATCCCACCTCTGCTACTACAAAACTTGAGTGTCTTTTGAGCAAAGCTTTGTAATCATTTCTCAATTGTGTCTGACTCTTTGTAGCCCCATTTGCAAAGATGGTGGAATGATTTATCATTTTCTTCTTCAGTCAATTTGTGTCAAGTAGCAGGGTTAAGTGACTTGACCCGGAGTCACACAGCTGGTAAGTGTCTGAGGCCAGCCTTCCTGACTCCAGCCTGGTGTTCTATCCACTGTGCTATATGGCTGCTTATGCAGAAGTCATCCAACTTCCCTTCTTGGCTTTTGCTTCTTCATGTATAAAATCTATAAAATAAAATTCTTCATCTATAAAATGGGAGAGCTGGAGTTGCTAGGTCTTATGATCCAATGATTGGGTTGGAGCCAAATTGTGCAGGGCCTTGAGTGACAAGCTAAGGATTCTGAATTTTAGGCACTGGGGAGATAAAAACTGCAGGTTTTTAGACAAGGACTCACCCATTAAGAGCCATGTCTTGGAAAGATTACTCTGACAAAAGAGGAAAGCATAAACTGGAGAAGGAGACAATCAGGGAGACAAATTTGGAAGCTATTATTACTATGATTTGTTATGGTGGGGATTGCTAAAAGAAACCAAGTGAGATAACATGGGACTGAATTAAGACATTGACTCTGAGTATAAAAAAGGGAGAGAGGAGAGATAGGCAGAAGAGATAAAGGTCTCCTCCCTAAGATCCAGAGTTCAAGGCTACCCAGACCCCATAGGATCATAGATTCAGAATTGAAAGCAGTTTCTTAGAAGACAGTGAAGTGACTTTCCACTCAAATACATTTTATGTAATTTTTTTTGAGGCAGTTGGGATTAATTGGCTTGCAAGTGCTAGGGACCTGAGTCTGGATTCAAACTTCTGATTCCAGAGCTGGTGCTTTTTCCACAGCGCCATTTAGCTTCCATGTAGGAATTTAAATAGCAGAGCCTGAATTTGAACCCCCGGTTTCCCACTCCAAACCTGGCACACTCTTCTTGACACCATGCTGTCCCCTAACTTTATTAAATTGTTCACTGTGTATTTATTTGAGCTGAGGACAAAACAAAGATCCTTCCTTAAGAAAAGGATCAGTGAGTCTTATTCATTTCCTGCTGGTATGTCACACCCACAGTCACACACACACATAGAACAAGGCTGTTTCCTGGGGTAATCACCAAAGGTGATAGGAGCTCAAGATTGAGTCCAGCTTAGTTGGCCTCTCCTTCACTCACGTTAGCACTAGCATGGTGTTAGCTGGTTTGAAAATGGTTCGTACTTTGTAAATGAAGTTTGTCATGAAAGCCATTTGAAGTGGGAGTGGGGGTTGTAAACAGATCCAGGTGCAAAGTAGATGAAAGAAAAGGAGAGAGAGAGAGAGAGAGAGAGGAGAGAGAGAGAGAGAGAGAGAGAGAGAGAGAGAGAGAGAGGAGAGAGAGAGAAACAGAGAGAGAGAAAGAAACAGAGAGAGAGAGAAAGAAACAGAGAGAGAGAGAAACAGAGAGAGAGGAGAGAGAGAGAAACAGAGAGAGAGAGAAAGAGAGAGAGAGAAAAAGAGAGAGAGAGAAGGAGGGAGAGAGAGAGAGAAAGAAGAGAGAGGGAGGAAGAAAGGAGAGAGGGAAAGGGAAGGGAAGAAGGGAGGAAAGAAGGGAGCAAAGGAAGGAAGAAAGGAGGGAATGAGTGAAGAAAAAAGAAAAGGAAGAAAGAAGGAAGGAAGGAAGAGTGAAAGAAAGGAGAGAGAGAGGGAAGGAAGAAAGAAGGGAGGAAAGGAGAAATAAGAGAAGAAAAAAGAAAAGGAAAGGAAGGAAGGAAGAAACCAAAAAGTTTGGATATATTTTGTTCTGCTTCAAAACAATTTTTAAAACAAAATAAAATCCCCAAAGCTCCAAGAAGATGATTTCTCCACCTCTATCTCTGGAAATTGTAGAATGCGAGTGGTCTCTTGTTTTTTTGCTTCCCTGGAACCTACCCAGCCCTGACCATTTGATGTACTCACAGGAGGATTTCTGTGGCATTGCTCCCTGATGAATGGACTCTTGCCCTATGGCTATATGCCAATGTAAAGTCTTAATAACCTGGTCAGCATTTTTATGGGTTTTCATGACCATAAAATGTCCCACAAAATTTAATTTGTGGCTGCAAGTCAGCAACAGTGTTCTAATAAATGTGAATTTAGTAGAACAACAAGAGTCAGTGAAATCTGACCCCATGCACCAGACCTCATAAAAAACTAAATACTATGATGCTCTCTCTCTTTCAAGCCCACTCCTCACCCCCTCCACAGAGTGGATGGGACCTTAGATATCATCAAGTACAATCCCCTCATTTTATAGATGAGGTGATTTAAGGTGCCAAGAAATTAGATGTTTTGCCCAAGGTCATGAGTGGTAGTGGTAGGCTTTAGAATTCTGGTTTCTTGATTCCCTACTTCAGTATTTGTTTCATCCACTCACTTCATTCATTCATCCCCTCAATCAATGTTGATTAATGCTCTAATCTTAAGAATACAAAGACATAAATTAGAAAATGTTTGCTTTAAAATATTTTATATTTCATTATGGAAAATAATTTTAACACAGATAAGTACATTTAAAATATGTATAAAGTAAATATAAAGTAACTGATAAAGAAGGAGAGTTAGCAACTGGGGGGAGACAAGGGTACCTTTGTTTTAAAAACTTTTATAATACTTTTGTTGTTATTGTTCAGTCATTTTTGCAAACAACTACTGATGAATCCATTTGGGGGTCTTCTTAATGAAAAGTTTGCTATTTCCTTCTTCAGCTCATTTTACAGATGAGGAAACTGAGACAAAGTTAAGTTACTTATCTAGGGTCACAAAGCTAGAAGGTGTCAGAGATAGTTTTGAACTTGGGAAAATGATGAATCTTCCTGACTCTAGCCCTAGCAGTCTACTTGCTCATCATATCACCTAACTGCCTACATCTTGCACATTATATACATACACAGTGGATTGTATATATTTTTATTACCTCAGTCTCTATAACCTTTTGTGAATAAGAATAATTCCTTTTTACCTAGAACTTTAAGCTTTGCAAAGCATTTCATGTGTTTTGTCTCATTTGATACTCCTATCAAGCATGTGAATTGGGGACTATTAATTATCTCCATTTCATAGATGGGAAAATTTTGTCTAAGGGATTTAAATGATTTGCTCATAGTTATACAGCTAGTAGATAAATGCCTGAGGCAGGACTCAAATTTAAGTCTTTCTGACTACAAACCCAGTACTCTTAGCACTTAGGACTGTTAATTGCTACCTGGTATCTTTATCTTAATTTTGATATTTTTTATGTATACATATAGTTATATAGATGTATTTCCATTTAAGATACCTTTGTTTAACTTGAATCCAGATAGGCTGGGATTAATAACTAGATTCTAAATCATAGTACCTAGTGCAAATCTCTTCTCACTAAATAGATGTTTATGTCTTAAATTTCAATTTCTCTCTCTCTCTCTCTCTCTCTCTCTCTCTCTCTCTCTCTCTCTCTCTCTCTCTCTCTCTCTCTCTCTCTCCTTCCTTGCCAATTAAAAAAAATCAAATCACTGTGGATACTGCTTATGTGTAAGGAACAGAGGGCTTGTGTGAGTGAGTTTGTGTGTGTTTGTTTCTGTGATGTAGGAACTGAAGGAAGAGGAAGGAGAGGAGTGGAATGGATGGGGAAAAAAAGGGGGAGAGAAGGGAAGGGAAGAGAAAGGAGGAGAGAAATAAAGAGGAGGGGTCGGGAAAGAAGAGAAATGAGAAGAAAGAAGATGGAGAAGAAGAAAGGAAGTGCAGAAAGGAAATCAGGAGGAAAAGGAAGGAGAGTAGGAGAGTGGAGATGAAAGAAGACAGAAAAGGAGAAGAAAAGAAGGGAGGGAAAAAGAGGTGGGGAATAAAGAGGACTGGGGAGAAGGGATGAAAAAAAGGAGGGGATTGAAGAAGATGAGAAAGGGGAGAAGAGGAGGAAGAGACGAAGAAAGGAAAGAAGTGACTAGAACCTCTTTTTTTTTTTTTACTTATGACCCAAAAACCAAGGAGGTTAGAAGACTTTGTCATTAAGAGTAGAGTAGTTGATGGAAGTCTAAACAACTTTCCCAGCCCAAGCTTAAACTTAATAAGAAGAATACATTGTTTCCCTCCTTTTTATAAAGATATGAATACTATCATAAACCAAACCTCCACAAAATCCTAGCCACTATTTATTTTTGCCAGCTTCTCTCTGAGCACTAAGTGCCATTAATTAACATTTCTCTATAGTCTTTATCCATTTTGCAGATTTCATTGAAATCTGTTAAATTACAAAAGCTATGGCCATAATATACTGGCAACCATTTTATTTCAAGATGGCAAACTAATAATCAATGTTATGATGTAGCTTGTTATCTTTTAACATTTTATCAAATTTGGCCCCAATTAGTCAGCTTCTCCTAAAGATGAAATTAAAAATCAAACAGTCATGAAGTAGGTACAAATTTGTTCAGTTATCAGCTGAGATATATATATATATATATATATATATATCTCAGCTGATAACTGAACAAATATATATATATATATATATATATATATATATATATATATATATATATATATATATGTAAATGGACACCTGCTTGTTTACAAGGCTCTCTACATACTGAGAAGATTTTATCCTTCACAGAGAGCTTGGGAGATGATCAGGTCTGCTGGCAATTTGTTGAAAACTAGGGCACCTGTTGACTAAGTAACACAGTGGATAGAGCAATGAACTGGGAATCTGAAAGACTCAGTTTCCTGAGTTTAAATCTGGCCTCAAACACTTCCTAGTGGCTTGACCCTACACAAACCTTCTCTGATATTCCTAGTCAAAAATGATTTCTCCCTTTTCTGGTCATTTTGTTTCTACTTATTATATATACCCAGTATTCTGAATTGTAGGGATTAAGTTGGGGTCAGTGATGGACCCCAGTACATCTATCAGTGCAGGTCAACAACTTGTCATCATCTTTGTCATCATTTCAGTTCTTTAGTCCACTGTGAGGTTCAGTGACTTGTCCAGAGTTCCACGCCCAATATAACTAAGATTTAGGACTTGACTCATGTCATTTTGGCTCTGAGACTGGGCTTTTTGTCTTACACCCTATATTCTTCCCACATACTATTCCATGCAGAGGCACTAACATGCTTGAGGTTCCTGCAAAACAAACAAACAAAAAAAAATCAAACAAAAAAGCACTCAAAACAGACAAAAACATACAAAAAACCACTCCCTTTCTTTATTCCAGGCATTTTCTCTTGTGGTCCTCCATGTTTGCAATATTTTCCCCTCATTTATGTCTCCTCTGACTTTCTTCAGATCGCAGCTAAAATCTCAACTTCTTCAGTAAGTCTTTCCCAATTCCTTTTAATGTTTCTTAATTATTTCTGGGTGGATGAGAAGGATTTGTCCCAACCTTATGCAGGCGGCTGAAGCAGATTCTATGGAGATCTTAGAGTTGGGTCCGGCATCAGAATGGCTGAGGTTAACCATTGCATCCTAGGCCATTGCTCCAGTGGTCTTAACTTTTGTCCTGCCACTGGGCTTTGATGCCTAGAAGAGAGCGAGAGACTGAAAATTTGTGCAGTTGTCCCTCATTTAAATCCAATTCACATGCAAGTCAGGAAGTCACCCCATGATGTCACTGATCCTCTTTGATAACAAAGGATGAACAACAGTTTCCTATTTATCTTCTCTATAGCTTGTTTGTACAGTTGACTTTATGTTGTCTCATTAGATTGTGCACTGCTTAGAAACAGGGACTTTTTCCTTTCTTTGTGTTCCTAGTGCTAGCACAGTGCCTGGTGCTTAATAAGTGCTTGCTCACTGACTATACCACTTTGATTTGGATTATAGTTATTCATATATGTGTGTGTGTGTGTGTGTGTGTGTGTATTTATATATATACACTCTATGAGGTGGAATGATATATATATATATATCATTCCACCTCATAGAGTGTAAGATATTTAAAGGCAGGGCCAATGTTTTATCCTCTACAGTGGTCAGTATGGTATTTTGATTACAGAGAGGGTTAAATCTATGCTAAAGAGATTCAAGATCATGCATATCTTCTTAGGATCCTAAGATTTAGAAAGAGGGTCAGCTAGTCCATCCCTCCCATTTTACAGATGACAAAACTAAGAGGAGCAAAATGATTTGTTCGCAGAAATAGACTTTTTTTTTTTTTACAAGTAATAGAGCTGGGGTTTAAATCTCAATCCTCTGTTTCTAAATTCTTTACCCTTTCAATTTTATCATGCTTCCTTCCTTTGGGAGACCTTATAAATGTGAATTAAATTGAACAGAATTGAATTAGATTTTAGTGAGTCGCCTTATGGAACAAGGAGTGATATGCCAGCCATTTCCATTGCAATGAAGAAAAACATTTTTTTTTTAAAGGGAAGGAAATGGAAACAAAAACTCCTAAAAGACCGTAGCCCAGAGGAGTACCATCAACAATGCTGATCATTTAAGATGGGATCAAATTAAAAACAGAGAGGCTAATGCAGCTATCTTCATTCAGGCCAGATTCCTGTCAGCTGTCAGAATGAGCCTTCAGGCTACACAGTTACTGCAAGAGTTACACACAAAGGGTCCTGTCTGAAATTTATTCTCAATTTCTTCATCTGTTAAGTTAGGGGGTTGTCTGAGATGATGTCCAAGGTCCCTTCCAGGGCTAACATTCCAAAGACCTTCTAAGGCCTTATGGACACAACTTAAACTCACTAACTCAAAGATGTAGATGCTCAGCCCCTTCTCTCTCTTGCTCACTCCTGTGACAGCTGGTCTGATGGAGCTAGAGAAAGAAAGTTCCAGGAAACTTGCATATATAGACACACATATATCATATTATATACATACTAAAATATGTGTATATGTATACCTGTGTGTATGTATGCATATACACACATATTATATAATATCATAATTCATACAAAAATATGTGTATGTATACCCATATACATACTTGAGCAATATATTTATATATGATTTAATATGAACTATAGATGTTTGCATACATACCCAGGGATATATGGTCTCCCTGACATCAGGGCTGGAGGATCTAGTCCCATTCCCCTATGGATCAAAGTCACTCACCAAACTATGCTCATGGTTCCTCCAAGATCCCACAAAACCGATAACTTAGAATGGAAAAGCCAAATGATAGGATCATAGACTTAGAACTGGAAAGGATCTGAGAAACCAAAATCCTCATTTTGCAGATGCAGAAGCTGAGGCCCAGGAATGTTAAATAACTTCCCTGACACCATGCACCATATTTACAACATCATAGGTGCTATATAAATACTTATTCCCTACTAATTCTTCTATTTAGCCTTATTCTACCTGATTGTAATTGTTGCATTTTGAGGGGAAAATCTTTTTTGGGTTTAGGGTTTTTTTATTTTTTATTATTAAAATTTTCACATACAAAGAATAAAAGAGTATTGTATATGAAACTTAAATCTCCATTTTTTAAAAAGTGTACAATAAGTTTAATGTGGGATTATCAATAGTCTTTTTTTTTTCTCTTTCCTTTTGAACCTCCTGTTCTCTTCTGTTTATTTATTAAATGTTTTGCTTATGTTTGATTGCTCATGATTCTATAAGAGGTTCCAGCTCCCTCTTTCTATCAAAGCAGAAGAATCCCAGTTTCTAAGACCTGTGGGCCATATGGTAGTCAGGCTGTATCTGAAGAGGCCATTTTCTGAGAGCAGTTTTGTATGTAGCTTCAGTTTCCTGAGTCAGACAAAAATGAAGACCTAGTGATGGAGCAGCAGTACACATGTTTCCTAATATTCTTCTTACATGAGTCAGTCTATCTGTGGGGTCTCTACATTATGCTAAATCCTGCAGTTTCATAACTTGATTTATGTTCCTAGAGATTTCAAATCTGACTACTGTATGAGAGTTTTAAACATTATTTCTATTTCATTAGATATTTCTCAATTATATGTAAAAAATTAAAATAATCCTTTTTTAAAATTTTTGAGTTCCAAATTTTCTCCTTCTCTTCCACCTCTTCTCAGTCCTTGAGAAAGCAAGCAATTTGATTTTGATTATTCATGTGAGGTCAAACAAAACATTTTTCCATATTAGCTATGTTGCAAAAGAAAACAAACAAAACAATAAAAATAAAGTTTTTTTTTAAAGTATGCGTCAATATGCATTCGGAGCTCATTGGTTCTCTGATAGCATTTTTCATCATGTGCCCTTTGGAATTGTCTTAGATCATTGTTATGATCAGAGAGCTTTTCATGGTTGATCATCATTACAACACTGATGTTACTATGTACAGTATTCTCCTGATTCTGCTCACTTTACTTGCCAAGAGTTCATAGAAATCTTTTCAGATTTTTCTGATCCTGCTCATCATTTCTTATAGAATAGCATTTTATCACAATCATACACCGCATCTTGTTTAGCTATAACCCAATCGATGGACATTTCTTCAATTTTCAAATGTTTAACAACAGAAAAATATTCCTTAAATATGTTTGTACAAATAGGTCCTTCTTTATTTTAAAAAATCTCTTTGGAATACAAACCATAGTGATATTGCTGGGCCAAAGGGTATGCACATTTTTATGTTTTTGGGCATAGTTCCAAATTGTTGTCCAACATAATTTGACTAACCACAACTCCACCAACAGTGCTTTAGTGTCCTAATTTTTCCACATTCCCTTTAATATTTGTCATTTTCCTTTTCTGTTATGTCAGTCAATTTGATAGGTGTGAGGTGGTATCTCAGAGTTTTTAAATGTGTAATCAATAGTGATTTAGAATATTTTTTCATGTGATTATTGGTAGTTTTGATTTCTTCTTCTGAAAACTGCCTCTTTGTGTCCTTTGTCCATTTATCAACTGGAGAATTTGACTTGGTTCCTATAAATTTAATTCCATTTGCTATATATTTAAAATGAGATTTTGGTCAGAAGAACTTGTATAAGTCATTAAAAAAATAATTATTATTTTTAATTTATCAAATATTTATTTTGTCTTCTCCCATCCCAATACCCTTCCTCCCCAAAGAAAAATAAAATCATTGAAATGAATATGTATAGTCAAGCAAAATAAAATCCCATATTGACCTTGCCTGCAAATATAACATGATTTATTAATAGTATGACTATTGCCTTTCTTTTGACCAAAGGAAGGACAACTAACAATTATTAGAATCTCTCTTCTTCAAGGAATAATATTTTGCTAATATGTTAGCAAAGGAGATACTACCAACTTTGAGGATAATTTGGTGGTGATGATAATGATGATTTGATGTGTTCTCATTGCAGCAAACACCAGTGAATCCCAGGACATCTGCTATAAGAATAAGCCGGATCTTGTTCCAAATAAGTGTCAGAATACTTTACGGGATTTCAAGAAGGAGACCAGTAGCATGTGGGGCATGATGGTAGTGGCTCAACTATTGGCTGGCATTGGGACCGTGCCCATTCAACCTTTTGGTATTTCCTATGTGGATGATTTTGCGGAACCAAATAACTCACCTTTATACATTTGTAAGTAATATCTGTGAAGAGAATAAGAGGGATCTCGGAATTTGAAGATGTTTGAATTTTGTCCTGCTAAGCTTTTAATCACCTTCACACTTTGTCTTTTGATAAGACATTTGCCAGATTTGCTGCCTCATCTGATATTTAGCCACCTGATAATGAGAGATCTTGGATAATTTGCCCAAAGGAACACTCCTTTGCCTATAGTAGGTCAGTAAAAGCTCAAGTAACCTATTTTAGCCTCAGTTACCCACCTGAAAAATGAGTATGCTATGCTAAATTATATCTCTGTAGTCTATTCTAGCTCTAAGGGTCTGTGAAACATGTCATCTGTGCTTACTTAGAGATAGGAAAGTAAACCTAAGGACCTCCTAAAAGGTTCCTTTCAGTGTCATGAGTTAGAAAACTCACAGGTGAGACTCCTCAGTGGCAGGGTCATGGTGCCATTTTGTCACCTCTTTCAGTCCTAGACTAGTCCAGCTTTGTGGAAATCCATGTCTTTTTCTTGCAAGTTCCATTACCATCTTAAAGACCTTGATGTAAGAGAGACAGACATGGAGGATAGAGCTGACCTTCAAGTCAGTAAGATCTGGGTTCAAGTTTTACCGATGAACAAACTGAATGCATGATCCTGAACTAGTCATTTAAATTCTTGGTGCTTCAACCACATCCTAAGACTATAAATTGGCTTGAACTCAGAGGGAGAATTTCTCACCAGAGTTTACTGTACCAATGAAATAAGTCTACTAAAAATAACCCTAAAAAGACTTTTATATGACCAGATAGCTGATATCTAACTGAAATACCAAATAAATATTCTTAATCTTTTCCCCTTTCCTTCTTTTTCCTTTCCCCTCATTCTCTCCCCATTCTGATCCTTTGTCCCAGGAGCTCACCTAATTCTCCACTGCTAAGGAGGGCAGATGCTAACCAGATTACTGTCATCACCATAATACAGACACATGAATTTATTCTATTGCCACCAGGGATGTGCCCATAGGGATCCTTGTGGTTTCTATTTCCCATCCACAAACTCCCTGCCTGGCCTTTTAAAAATGTCACAATGACTGTTCTCCCTGGCATTGGCTCCCCTTATTACATCAGAATGATTACATTTATATAATGAGAATTGGACTTGGGGATCAGCACCATGCTGGCAGCCAATCCCAGGGCGAGTTAAACCTTGTTCTCTATTTTGCTCTCTGAGAAACCATGGTGCCCATCCAAAGGAAGGAACAGAGAAGAATAAACAGCTTCAGGGGAAACTTTCCTAACTGTTCCTTCTTACTATTTCCCCCCTTTTTATTTGAAGAACAACAGATTGTGGGAGTCCAGCCCTAATGCTTAATGCTTTCAATGTCTGGAGCTAAATTGTCTTTTTCTCTATTCCTCACAACATTGTTTCTTCCCTTCATACCTTTGAACCAACTTTCCCAAATAACTAGAGTGCACTCTCTCCCAATCTCTGCCCTCGTGGAGTCTTTCTCATCCTTTGAGATTCAAGATACAAGATCAGAGATGCTATCTTGTACATGAAGCCTTTCTGATCTCCAATTACCAATGCTCTCCCTCAAACTACCTTTTTGTTAACTACTCTGTGTGTGTGTGTGTGTGTGTGTGTGTGTGTAAATAAGCAAATATATTAATTTAGTAACTTTGTATTTATTCTACATATGTATATGTATCTCTGTACATGAGATAGACACAAAATATAGATACAACAGACACACACACACATATGGGGGGAGAGAATCGATCAGAGTTATGTGACTTAAATCAGACAGCTAGGAAGTATCAAGTGTCTGAGACTGGATTTGAATTCACATCCTCCTGACTCCAGGGCTATGCTCTATTCAATGTTCCACCTAGCTATACCTCATATATATTTTTATGTCACTGTTTTGCCCATTAGAATGTAAGCATCTTGTAAGTGGGGATTGTTTCCTTGCACTTGTATCTCCTATGCTTCAGACAGTCTCTGGCATAGAGTAGGTACTTAATAATACCTGTTGGCTGATTGATTAATTGATGTGAAAAGATAATAGTCTATTTCAAACCCATCCAGCATTTATTAAAAACTTACTTTATACAAAGTATTTTGTGACATGCTCAACCTATATCAAATTGCTTGCTGACTTGGGGAAATTGAAGGGAGAGAGAGGGAGAAAAATTTGGGACACGACATTTTAACAAAGATGAACATTGAAAATTATCTTTGCATGTATTTGGAAAAATAAAATATGTTGTTGAAGCCATGCTCCATGTTGAAGCCTGGTCCCTAAGACTAGACATATCTAGCTATATAACAGCAGCAGTCCTTCATTTGGAGGAGGTGTGAGGTAGTGGATAGAGCACCAAATTTTAGAGTGGGGAGAACTATAAATTTCATATGAGACAATTTCTTAGACCAGTCGTTTGGGTCAAGTCATTCAATTCAACAAGTATTCATTAAGTACCATGTATCAAACCACTGTGCTAAGTGCTGGGGTAAAGAATGGCCAAAGACAGTCCCTGTCCTGTAAGTCCTGTAAGCTAGAGGAGTTTACAGTCTAATGGAGGAGATGATCTCCAAACAATTATTTATAAATTCAATATATACAGGAGAAACTAGAGATAATCAATAGAGGAAAAGAATTAGCATTAAAAAGAATTAGGAAAGTCTTCTTGTAGAAGACGGAATTTTTAGCTGAAACTTGAAAGAAGCCAAGAGGGAGAAAAAAGGAGACAGAATTCCAGGCATGGAGAAAACCAGCAAAAATGCCTGGAGATAGGAGATGGAGAGCCATGGTCAAGTTTCGGCCAGTAAACCAATGTCCCTAAATCTTAAGAACTTGAGGGATGTAAGGCATAAGGAGATATGAAACATAGAAAGAGATGCAGTTATGAAGGTCTTTAAAACCAAATAGAAGATTTAATATTTGACATTGGTAATAGAGAGACCAGAGCTTATTAAATAGGGTTTTAACTTCTTAGCATCTCAGTTTCCTCATCTTTAAAATAAGGAAACTACCTCAAATTTTTATAAGAAAGTCATATGTAAAATTTAAATCATTACATAAAAATGATGGATTTTTCTCACTCTGTCTAAAAATTAATATTGTTGTTCAGTTATTTTTCCAGTTATGGCCAACTCTCATGACTTTATTTGGGATTTTCTCGCAAAGATATTGGAGTATTTTTCTAACAGGATTAAGTGATTTATCCATTCACACAGTAAGCATCTGAGGTCAGATTTAAACTCAGGAAGATGAATCTTTCCTGACTCCAGGCCCAGCACTATTCTATATATTATACAGTAAACCTTTTAAACCACAACTGCCTCACTTGTCTGGCTTTAGGTGTGGGTCTGCCTTCAAGCAAGGAAAATGGACCACATGACCTCTTATGGTCTTATTTTCTCTTGGGATTCAATGGTAGAGGCATTATAGGTGACCAGAAGGGTAGTGAAAAGAATAGCATAGATTTGAATGTGGACAATATATCTGCTTGCGTGATATAGAAGCTAATAAGCAGTGATCCACAAAAATGCCACACTTTCCCCTGGCAACTTTTCCCCGGGTAAATAGTGATTAGTAACTTGGGTGGCCAAGTCTCCATAGCCAAAGAAAAATGGAGGGATAAATGAATGATTGAAAACAATTCTTTTACAAAGAACAATTTTGTTTTTTTGTAAATTTAAATCTTCAAAACAAAAGCAAATTTTTTTTCCTGATTTCAATTAGAGGTTAAGTTTGTTCTGCTTGGTTCTGGATGGCATAAATTTCAGGAAGGCAAATTTTAGCTCAACATATAGATTCATGGATAGTAAATCCTGCCCCGCTACTAGAAGCTGAACAATACCTACTTGGGAATGTTGTTGAGAAAGTCATGCTTCAGATAAAGGGCTAACTTTGATAGGTCCCTTCTAAAACTAAGAGCCCATTATTGTAATTGTTGATTAATTGCTTCTTTTTAGATGGAAGGGTTAAATTCTCATCCTGCTCTGCTCCCGCAGCAGATTGGATCTTTTTGTGAAACTGCTGATTTAACACATTTCTCTCATCTCCAGCAATTTTATTTGCCATTGCTGTGTTTGGACCAGCTTTTGGGTACCTGCTGGGGTCAGTGATGCTACAGATCTTTGTTGATTATGGAAGGATTGAACCAGGTGAGTATACTTCTGTATACACCAATCAACTGTAAAAGATTTCACTACACATTCACCATGGTCATACCTCCAAACTCCAAACAACATGAGCTATGATAATATTACTAGTAAATATTTATAGAGCTTTTAAAGATTTCAAATAACTATAGGCAAATAAATCATCGTATTTGATTCTTATAGCAATTCTTGGAGGAAGATGCTGTTATTACTTCCATTTTATAGATGAGGTTACCGAGCCTGGGAAAGGTTAAGTAGCCCAAAGTTACACAGCTAGTGATTATCTAAAGTAGTGTACAAACTCAGGTCTTAATGTTTCTAGTTCTTAAGGTTGAGATGTGATGCTTAAACCTTTTTCTTTCTTGCTGATTCCAAAATCAGCCCTCCAGCCATAACCCTGAGCTGCCTCTCCATTTAGATACTTTGGTAATTATGGAAGTAACCCCAAACCTCTCATGCTTCCCTCCTCCTTAAGTGGTACATATTAAATACTTCACAGCCCTGCAACCTTAATGAATCCTTCAATCTCTTTGAACCTCAAAATGGGTAAAATAAAATTTACATCACCTATCTCATAAGGTTGCTGAAAGACTCACATAAGAAATAACATTTATGTAGTATTTTAAGTTTTACAAGGGGCAGTTAGTTGTCATAGGATATAGATAATTGGTCTTGGAATCAAGAAGACTGGATTTAGGGAGTTCAAAGGAGAGAGGGAGATAGAGAGGGAAAGGGGAAGAGGGAAAGAAAAGAAGCAGGAAGGGAGAGAAGGAAGGAAAGGAGGTAGAGAGAGAGATGAAAGAAGAAGGGAAGGAGGGAGAGAAGGAAAAGGGGAAAGAAAGAAGGGGGTCCCCTGAGGGATTAACTGTGTGAGTTTGGGCAAGTCATTTAATCCTGTCTGCCTCAGTTTTATTATCTGTAGAATGGAGAGAAGGAAATGGCAAACCATTCCATTATCTTTGCCAAGAACATTCTAGAATGGGTCATGAAGAGTCAGACATAACTGAAATAACTGGATAACAATAAAAAGGTTTACAAAATGCTTTTCTAAACTTCATGACAACCCTGGGAGATAGATTCTATTATTACTCCCCCCCTCCCAACTTTACTGTTGAGTAAACTGAGGTAGACAGAGCCAAGTGACTTGACCAAGTTTACAGTGTCTGGGGTCACATTTGAATTCAGGTCTTCTTTCAGATTCAGTCCTCTGTCCAGTGATAGCTAGCTACCATAAGATAATGGATATAATGCCCTTTGTGTCTGGATGTAAAGTAGTAAGCATTCATGATGTGATACAAGCCAGGGAACGCAGTCATGTTTCTGAATTCTGAAAGCTTAGCCTGAAACAGGCCACATCAATGCAGACAGGACAGCCACAAACTCTAGATGGAGGTTGCTAGGAGCTGATGGATTTTATCCCCCCCAAAGGGGCTGTCAATCTCAGGACTGATTTGCCTAGTTATTATGAATCTACTGGACAGAGAGAAGTCAATCCCCTCCTGGGATTTAGAAGAGGATAAGTACCCAATCTATACAACCTCTTCAATTAACTGGTGCTTCCCTCATTTAGTCAGAAAGCCCCAGGCTCATTTCTCTTTGGGACTTGACAAGAAAAAGAATTGATCTCTGTAGAAAGCAGAGAAGTCAGGACCAAGGCTCCCTTTAGCTCAGCTAATGGATGAGATTTCTGAGACCCTCCCTTCTTTTTTTCCCTGTCTCTTCCTACCTCTTTCTTTCCTTCCTTCTCTCCCTCCTTGCTTTTTTTCTTTCCCTCTCCCCTCCCCTCTTTCTTTCCCTCTCTTCTTCTTTCTTTCCCTCTTTTCTCTCTACTTCCCTCCCTTCTTCCTTTTCTCTCTCTACTTCCCTCTTTCCTTCCTTCTCTCCCTCCCTGCTTCCTTCTTCTCCCTCTCCTCTTCTTCCTTTCTTTCCTTTTTTCCCCTCATTCCTTCTTTCTTTCCCTCACACCTTACTCCTTCCCTCTTTCTCTTCTTCCTTCCAAATTTCCCTCCCTTCTTCCTCTTTCCCTGTCTCTTTTTCCTCTCTCTTTCCTTCCTTCCTTCTCTTTGATTTCTGACAACTCTGCCTGATCTATTCACAACAGAGGTTTACACAGGCAGGACTAGGGTAACTGCAGTTTCAGACTGGTAAATTTGGCCAAGAAGGATACCCCAGGATCAGCCACCATCATTGCGTCTAGTGAGCATTGCAAAAACTCTTTCTTTAAAGAAGGGTGAAGGAAAAGGGAACTATTTAGTTGTCCACTTTCTCTGGCATCAGGAGGTGGATAAGAGAAGAATTCAGGTCTCTGGTCAGGATAAAGGAGACTACCCAGTGCTTCTGGAGAATGCTTAAGGCTGCTAGATAGCACAGTGAGTAGAGCACTGAGCCTGGGATTGTGAATAGAACATGAGTTCAAAACCAGCCTCAGATAGTGATTCTTGGTGTGACCCTGGACAAGTCACTTAACCTCAGTTTATTCACCTCTAAAATAGAGTTATTGTGAAGATAAAACGAAATCATATTTGTTATTAAAAAAAGATGGAACCTCTAAGGTTCCATCCAGGTCTAAATCTACTCTAAAGTAGGAACAACTGGGATCATAGATTCTCCTGGAAAGGATCCAAAAGGCCATCTATCCCAAACCTCTTGCTCTACTGCAGAGGAAGTGGACTTTATGGAGAATATATGATTCACTCAAGGTCATAGTTATAATATGTACCAGAAGGAGCATTTGAATTCAAAGCTCCAACCTTAGTGTTCTTTTTAGCTGTACTTTGTTACCTCCTCCCACAGCTTCATTTGTCTGGTTTAGTATAAATCTAGGAAATGGGGTTACTTTTCTCTTTTTCATGGATCCAAAAGAGTAACCTGAGGAGATTTGCAAGCCTTTGGGAGAGGGGTTTCTTTCCTAATAAGGTTGGAAACATGAGTGTCTGAAGTGGCAGAGTGGATAGAGTACGGTATTTGGAATCAAGATGGCCTGGGTTTGAATACTGCCTCAGTCCCTAGCTGGGTGATGTTGGGCAAGTCATTTAACTTCAGTTTCTTTATGTGTAAAACGAAGTAATAATAGCACCCACGTCACAGGGTTGTTGTAGGGACCAAATGAGTTACCACTATTAAAAGTATTTTACAGATCTTAAATATATAAATGTTAGTTACTTAAATATGTAAATATTAGTTACTTAATTATGTAAATGTTAGTTACTTAAATATATAAATGTAAGTTACTTAAATATATACATGTTATTTAAATATGTAAATGTTAGTCACTTAATTATAATATTAGTTACTTAAATATGTAAATGTTAGTCACTTAAATATGTAAATGGTAGTTGCTTAAATGTTAGTTACTTAAATCTAAATGCCATTTACTTAAATATGTAAATGTTAGTTACTTAATTATATTAGTTACTTAAGTATGTGTTAGTTACTTAAATATATGTTAATTGCTTAATATGCAAATGATAGTTACTTAAATATGTGTTAGTTACTTAAATATGCAAATGTTAGTTACTTATTTATGGGTTAATTACTTAAATATATAGCCATTAGTTGCTTAAATCTGTAAATGTGTGTTACTATTATAAACATCATCATCGTCATTGTTATTATTATTGTTACTATTACTTCTCTCTAGCTGCTGTGAATCTGAGCCCTAGAGATCCCCGATGGATTGGAGCCTGGTGGCTAGGTCTGCTCATTGCCTCAGGCTGTTTGGTCATCATATCTTTGCCATTTTTTTTCTTCCCACGAAACATGCTCAGAGGAGAGCAGGTAAGATTTTCAGTCACTGAAATGTCTCTGTCACTGTCTCTTCAAGGGATTGGTGGAGAATAATGGGAAAATTTAACAAGAGAACTTAGAACTGGTGGCCATCTGATCTTCTTCCATATCTCCACTCACTGATAAACCTCCTCTTTTTTCTTTCCCTTCATGAGAACGGATGACCTCTGCGAATTACCTGGTTTACAGTTCGGATAGCTTTTAACTGCAACACAGCAGAGACCCTCAGTGGTATAGTCATGGCCAAAGCTAGGTTGGTGCATGGCCTACTGATATGTGAAACAGTTAGAAACTGAGTTCATCACATCTCTTCTCTGATTTTCTCCCTTTCTATTCTTCTTCCCCACAAGACACACACACACACACACACACACACACACACACACACACACATCTAACCCTTCCCATCTTCCCAATAAGAAATTATGTTCAAGCGGAAATTATCTACCATGACACATCAGGGACATGAGAACCCAGGGGTACAGGAGTAAGGATATGGGACTGATTGCTTTGGAGGGAAAAACAAAAACAAAAATATCAATAATTTAGGGAGCAAAAAGCATAGAAGGTAGAAAGGTAAAGGAGGAGGAAAAGGAAATAACACTATCTACAAGAAGGAAGCTTGGAGAATTAGGAAATGGATGAATTTCTTTTGAAAATAAGTATTTATTGAATGGCCCTGGGTACTGTGGCAAATATAAAGGAAATATAAGCTATGGTCTAGTTGGGTAAATAAGATATAGACAAAACTAAAGAGAATAAATAGATATAAATGAACAACTATTAGGCAAAGTATAGTAAAAACATGTGTCCCATCCCAGACCATGAAACAGTTTAAATTTGTCACCTCTTTCCTCCTCACTAGCATCAAGTCTCTTTTTTTTTTCCAGTATCTATCTCTCCTTAAAAACCTATGTGTCTTGGTTTCTATTCTTTCAGAGCCCTGCTAAGTGAGAAGTTAGTTATTGGACTAGTTAGGGGCAGTAGGTGACCCAGTAGATAAAGTAGTAGGCAGAGCTGAGTTCAAATCAGCCTTAAATATTTACCAGCCATGTAATCCTGAGCAACTCAATTTCTCAGTTTGCGTCACTTTACTAATCTGTAAACCTGTAAAATGAAGATAATAATAGCTCCTACCTTCCAGGGTTGTAGCGAGGATAAAATGACTTAATAATTGTAAAGCTCTTAACATAGTTCCTGGCACAGAGTAGGCACTACATAGATGTTAACTGTTGTCAGTTTTCAGTATTCTCTGGAGTTTGGAGAAGTAATTGCATTATACAGCAATAGAAATAATACTGAACTAGGAGCCAGAAGATCTGAGTTCTCAGCCTTGCTTTGCCACTGGCTGTCTTATATGACCTTGGACAAGCCAACTCCTTTCTCTGGGTTGCAATTTTTTTCTGTGTAAAATGAGTAGAGCAAAACATTATGGATCATCTTTAAAGTCTTTTCCAGTCTCATTATAAACTAATTTAAGTTAAAATGTTAAGGACAGATGATTACAAAATGGTTTTTCCAATCTCAGAGAGGCAAGACCAATAAGAGGAAGAGATAGAATCATGAAAAGCCAGAATTGAAAGTGACCTCAAAGATCATCCATCTGGTCCAACATCTTCATTTTAGAGAGAAAAAAACAGAGGCATTGAAACATAGAGATCTTTGTCTTTGAGGCAAAGTGCCATCCATTATCTCTTAAACCATACCACACTGAAGACAGAGCTGACCCCTGGACATGGGGATAGCCTGGTAAGGTTAGTCAGGATTCCTTACTCAGATCAGAGTGATTAGCCAGACCGTAGACTGGAACTAGCACTGAAGTAATAGAGAAGGAAACATTCTAGAATCGTAAAATAACAAGTTTTTGTGGATTGGGTATAGGGAATTGTTAGCAAACGATCCTGCCTGGGGCACAGAAGTATTTTGGAGTAATTAGAGATGAGGTTGGAAAGAGAGAGTTAGTTGATGGGGAGGACCTTAAATCTCCATCTGAGTTTAAACTCTATTTTAAGCTACAGAGAACTCTTTAAGGTTCTTGAGAAGGGACAATATGATAAAAAATGACATTTGGAATAGATTACTTTGTCAGTATTATGTGATCTGTATTAGAGCTAAAGGAAATTGGAAACTGAAAGTTTAGTTATGGCCTTAATCCAGTCAGCACCGCGTCTGGCACATAGTAGGCACTAAATAACTGTTTATTGAATTAAATTGAATCCAACTATGATCTAATGAAGTCCTTATAGTGACTGGAAACATGGTGCAAGGGAGGAATCCAGGGGACATAGTGAAAGAATTGACAGGATTAATTAAGAACACTGGGGATAGAGAAGGGGGAGAATGATAACTCCAAGGGGTTAGGGCTGAGTGGATGAAGAAGAGGGAAGGGATTTTTTAAATAACTTTTTATTGACAGAACCCATGCCAGGGTAATTTTTTACAGCATTATCCCTTGCACTCACTTCTGTTCCGACTTTTCCCCTCCCTCCCTCCACCCCCTCCCCTAGATGGCAAGCAGACCTATATGTGTTAAATAGGTTACAGTATATCCTAGATACAATATATGTATGCAGAACTGAACAGTTCTCTTGTTGCACAGGGAGAATTAGATTCAGAAGGTAAAAATAACCTGGGAAGAAAAACAAAAATGCAAATAGTTTACATTCATTTCCCAGTGTTCTTTCTTTGGGTGTAGCTGTTTCTGTCCAGCATTGATCAATTGAAACTGAGTTAGGTCTCTTTGTCAAAGAAATCCACTTCCATCAGAATACATCCTCAAACAGTATCGTTGTTGAGGTATATAATGATCTCCCGGTTCTGCTCATTTCACTTAGCATCAATTCATGTAAGTCTCGCCAGTCCTCTCTGTATTCATCCTGCTGGTCATTCCTTACAGAACAATAATATTCCATAATATTCATATACCACAATTTACCCAACCATTCTCTAATTGATGGGCATCCATTAATTTTCCAGTTTCTAGCCACTACAAACAGGGCTGCCACAAACATTTTGGCACCTACAGGTCCCTTTCCCTTCTTTAGTATTTCTTTGGGATATATGCCCAGAAGTAACACTGCTGGATCAAAGGGTATGCACAGTTTGATAACTTTTTGGGCATAATTCCAAATTGCTCTCCAGAATGGCTGGATTCGTTCACAACTCCACCAACAATGCATCAGTGTCCCAGTTTTCCCGCATCCCCTCCAACATTCATCTTTATTTTTTCCTGTCATCTTAGCCAATCTGACAGGTGTGTAGTGGTATCTCAGAGTTGTCTTAATTTGCATTTCTCTGATCAATAATGATTTGGAACACTCTTTCATATGAGTGGTAATAGTTTCAATTTCATCATCTGAAAATTGTCTGTTCATATCCTTTGACCATTTATCAATTAGAGAATGGCTTGATTTCTTATAAATTAGAGTCAATTCTCTATATATTTTGGAAATGAGGCCTTTATCAGAACCTTTAACTGTGAAGATGTTTTCCCAGTGTGTTGCTTCCCTTCTAATCTTGTTTGCATTAGTTTTGTTTTGTACAAAGGCTTTTTAATTTGATATAATCAAAATTTTCTATTTGGTGATCAGTAATGGTCTCTAGTTCATCTTTGGTCACAAATTTCTTTCTCCTCCACAGGTCTGAGAGGTAAACTAGATGGAAGGGATTTTTTAGCAGGGAGGGAGGTTTCTAGGGATAAAAGACTGGAGAAAATGTAAAAGATCATGGCTAAAGAGTGGATTTGAGAGTCATCAATGAAGTTGATAATTAAAGCCATGTAGGTGGGCAACGAGAGTGGTAAGGAGAAAGTAGAGAGAAAGCCATCAATCATAGTTTCCAGTGAGATGAACGAGAGAGAGACAGACACGGAAAGAGACATACAGGAGAGAGAGAGAGAGAGAGAGAGAGAGAGAGAGAGAGAGAGAGAGAGAGAGAGAGAGAGAGAGAAAGAGAGAGAGAGAGATTGAGAACAAAGACTAAGATATAAGAGAGAATTCAAAATCAGTTCATTTAAAACACAGTATCACAGAAACTAAAGGATCATGGAATTATTCTTATGGAAAAGTGAAGCCATGAAAGATAGAAGAGAAATGGGCTGATGGGAGAGGCTATAACTGCAGTATAATAAAGCTGACTCTCATTGACTAAAGAGTTGATTGTTAAATTTGATTCATCAGCTTGGTGCCTTTTGTAACCAGAGTGAGGCATTAGAATTAGAATTTATTATTGTCATAATAAATATTAAGTGAAGTCAATCATCTATTAGAACTGCTGTTTATTTAAGGTGAACATCCTGGATGGCTGGGAAAAATAATATTTGGGGGCAGAGAAGCCCAATAATATCCCTATTTTAGGTAGGTAGCTCTGGAAGAGGTCAGCAGCCTTTAAAGACTTTCTCTTTGTTCATTAGATATCTACTGATGCAGCAGAAGAGATGAGGAAGATGGAGGAAATCAAGCACCAAGGCTCCCTGACAGATTTCATTAAACGTAAAAATCTCCCACTCTGTTTTCATTTTCTAATGCTTTTGGTGAAATGGCCTGGGATAGTGGAATGTGGGATGGTAGGATGATGGGGGTGGGGACATGAGAACTTATTGTTATAAATTGTGGTGGAATAGGTAAGGGCAGGTGGCCTGAAAATCTCCCTTGCTGTGGTAACCCAGCTTCCTAAACCAATATAGTCCATGTTGCTGAGGTAAAAGATTCTTTTCTGGAAGCTGTTTTAATTCCCTGGGAAAAATTTCTTCAATAAAGAACCAGGAGACCTAGGTTCAAGCCCAAACCTGCAGAGAAATTCAAATCCATCTGGCCTGTCAAAATGAGCTCAACCCATGCACCTCATACTATTTACCCTTCTGTTGCAAGGAGCAGCACTGTCTACTTAGCAGCTGAAGGACAGACAGCTCTGGTTCCATGGTTTCCACACCAGTTATTGATGCTATTTGTGTGTAGCCTAACTTCTTTTAAATCTAGCATAATTTTGGATGTGCTGAAAGATTTTCTAGTTTTAATTTTGGCTGAATCATTAAATTATTCTGTGTCTCAGTTTCCCTTCCTTGAAAATAAAACAGTCTGCCATTTTAAAGAAGTAATGGTATGTTCTATGGAAAATGGAATAAGTAGGATAAAATATTCTCTGCAGATTTTGGATTTTTGGTGGAAAAAAGCAGGATGGAGTCTGAGAATTCCATGATACAGGGAATTCCTGAAGAGAAAATTCCCTTCACCAATGCATCTCTCTACTCTCTAAGTTTTAGTCTTAGAGAGTTGCTGGGGACAAAGAGTTAAATTATATCTGCAGGGTCACACAACCAGAACGTGTCAAAACCAAGACTGGAACCCAGGTTCTTCTGACTTGAGGCCATCTAACAGAACATGCTGCCTCCCTCATCACAGCCCTATTGAAAAAACCTAGCCCAACAATAATAACACACTAAAAGTCCCCAAATGCTTCATTTGAGATATTAGGCCCTGCCATAAATGTATGTTTGTTCTCAGGGTTTCCACGCATTTTCATGAGACTGCTGATGAACCCCCTGTTTGTCTTGGTGGTCCTGACACAGTGTAGCTTCTCTTCAGTCATAGCCGGGCTCTCCACCTTCCTCAACAAATTCCTGGAAAAGCAGTATGGAGCCACTGCAGCCTATGCCAACTTTCTCATCGGTGAGTTATGAATAGTATGGCTCCGAGAACTGGGAAGTGGTCCTTGAGCCGAAGGGAAGGGCTCCAGAGCAAGAGACTGATAAAACACTGAAAATGTGAAATGCCACATTAAAGGAAAAAAAAATGAGGGTGAGAAACTTTTGAGAGGAAAGAACTATAAGTGGCTCTTTCCTTGTTAACAATCAGGAAAAGCCTGGGCGGGACAGACTCTGAGACCCCAACCCTTTCTAGTCAAAAACCCCAGTCGGAAAAGTTTCCTTTTCCTGTTGGGGAGGAGGTTATAAAGAGGCTTCCTCCCCCACTTCAGTGCCCTGAGAGAAGCTGGGCATATATTGGAATTCAGATGGCCTTCAAAGGGGTGTGACCATTGGAACAGTCACAAGGGAAGACAGAGTATAATTTAGAAATGGTAAAATATTGTTCACTTTTTATATCACTTTGACATTTCTTTTGTGATTTTAACAATTCCCTAACTTAACCAGCATTAAATATGATGAGTACTTCCATATACTAAGCAGAACAGAAAAATAAACTCATACATGAAGCCACAAATCTGATTTATGATTAGTTTGCTTTTCTTTCAAAGCAGATAATTCATTCAGCATGTTATCTCCAAAACTGTCCAGCTTTTCTATTTTCTACAGACCTTAATTCTGTTTTCTATGATGCATTTTTTAAAATGCCTCAATGACCATCTTCTCTTACATTTTTCCCTCATTTTGGTAACCTCATTGCTAACTTCCCATTTCATGCCCAGCTCCACCCTACCTCCCATTTGAAAGAAAGAGGGGAAAAAACCATCTTGTATCAGATAAGTATCAGTAAAGCAAAACATTGGCCATGTCTGAAAATATATAGAGAGATGTGGATACAGATCATTATACCTCTCTCTCAGGTGATAGGGAGCTAGTTTATAGAATCACCAGTCCTTTGCCATCATGGCTGATCTTTATATTGATCAGAGGTCTTAAGGCTTTCAATATTTTTTTCTTTTCAACATTTTCAATGTTGTTATTGTATAAATTGATCTCTAGGTTTCATTCATTTTATCCTGCATCAATTCAGGCCAGTCATCCGAGATTTTTTTTGAAACCCAGCCCTTTTATTTCTCACAGCAAAGTATATTCCATAATATCTATCTACTATAATTTATTTAGCAATTCCCCTCTTGACAGATACCTTTTAGTTTGCCACTGTGAAAAGAACAGTTTTAAATATATTTGTAAATAGAGCTCCTTCTCCTCTCCCTTTAATGCTTTTGGGGATATAGATTGGTAATGACATCACTGGGTCAAAGGGAAACCCATAACTTAGTGTAATTCCAAATTGCTTTCCAGAATAGCTAGCTCAAATGATCACTTCACTTATGTTGTATTAATATTCCTGTTTTTCTACAACTCCTCAAATGATTGTCATTTTTGCCAATTTGATGGTGGTAAGGTAGAAACTCAAAGTGGTCTTTGTTTGTATTTTTCTTATTATTAGTAATTCAACTAACCAATAAATATTTATTAAGCTCCTATTACATGCCAAGGCTTCTCTTAACACAGGGGTTACAAAGAGGCAAAAGACAGTCCCTACCTGTAAAAAATTTACAATCTGAAGAGGAAAATAAGATGCAAATATATACAAAGCATAGTATATACAGGATAAATAGTAAAAAAAAAAATAATAACAAGGGTAAGATGCTAGAATTTAAAAAGGTTATGAAAGACTTCCTTTTTAAAAATGGAATTTTAGTTGAAATTTAAAGGAAACCAGGGAAGTATTACTTTGGAGCATTTTTCATATCATTGTTGGTAGCTTGGATTTCTTCCTTTGAAAAACTGCCAGTTCATATGCTTTGACCATTTATCGACTGGAGAATGACATTTACTCTCCTACAGTTGAATCTGTTCCTTATATATCTTGGATATCAGAACTTTGTCAGAGAAATTTACTGCAAAGATTTTCCCTGCATTTTACCATTCCTCTTCTAATTTTAACTGCATTAGTTTTGTTTGTACAAAATCTTTTCTGTTTTATATAATAGAACTGCTCGCTTTCTTTGCCTCCCCAGAGATTCAAAACTGTCACAAAGCCAGTACTTCCAAAGACTAAAGAACACATTTGCCAACCAACAAGTCAAACAAATTCAATGGAGTCAAAAGACCAGATTCTGGGTTTCTCTTAGCTGCTCAGTAGCCATTTGACCAAATAGTTTCACCACTACATACTTGTCTGTATCTTCATCTGTAAGATGGAGGAGGTAGACTTTTAGATTTAGCTCTTGAAGAAATCTTGGAAGTTCTCAAATTCAACTACTTTGTTTTACAAATGAGAGGCCCAGATATAATAGATAGCTTTCCTAAGGGTCAAAACAAGAACCAGGACTTAAATTTAAAAAAAAAAAAGTGACTCTAATTAAAATAATTTGCATTATTAAATAGTACTCATATCTCGCTCTTTCTTTTGTCCTTGGAATTGATTGATTTCCACTTAGTATAGGTGGGAAGACAGCAGAATGATTCAAGAAAAAATCCCTGTCTTCTGGGAGCTTTCCATCTAAGGAATTGACAAGATGTATTTTACTGAATACCTACAAACAATGCAAATTTTTTTAAATGCAATAAATAATAACTTTAATTATTGTATAGACAACTGAACAAAAATCTCGTTCACTTGAAAGTTTCTGAAATAATTAGAGCAAGGGACATAGTTGTTATTTCTCTGACTCCTGTTCACCCCTGCCTTTATGTTCTGAGACTAAAGAACCCTCATATAGCAGCTAGGGTCAAATATTGAAGCTGAAACTTAAATTGTCTAGCCATAAAATGAGAAGACAGGATTCATGGGGAATATCTCTGATGTTGACAAAGATTGAAGGCAAAAGGAAAAGGGGACAGCAAGGGATGAGATGGATAGATGGTCTCATGGAAATGATGAACATGAATTTGGGCAGATTTTGAGACATAATGGAAGATAGGGCTGTTGTGATGGTCTATGGGATTGTGAAGAATTGGACACAACTGAATGATTGAACAAAATTTTAGTCCCTAGGAAAAGTTGAGTGAGGTGGTCATCACAACATTTGGAGCTGAAAGGATTCTTGAGGATAAGCTAGTCCAATATTCTTCATTTTACAGAAAGAAAACTGAAGCCCATAATGGTTAAGTGGTTTGCTCAAGGTGGTGTAACTAATCAGGGACAGAACGAGCTCTCCTGATTTCCTGACCAGTTCTTACCACTCCTACTAAACCCACTCTAATGTACCCTTTTTCAACCCTTTCCCACCCTTCCCAACCTTTCCTACTCAGGTTACAGAGATAAGCAGTAGAATAAGTTAAATTTCTCCAAGCTTTCAAGTGGCATTCCCAAGAAGGGCAACAGCAAATAGGAATGAATGGAACACTTTGCAGAAGTCCCCAATGGATTTTAGTCCCTATGACTAAATTACCACAAGGCACATTGGAGTCAGAAAAACCTGAATTTGAATCCTACCTCAGAAACTTATTAGCTCTATGTCTCTGGGCAAGCAAGTCATGTAGCCTCTCTGAATCTCAGTTTCTTCAATAGATACACTATGATTTCACTGTTATGGGAACTAATGGTCTTGATTCCAATTTCAGCTCCCCTGTCACTGCCACCTACCTCTTCTGTATTCATGTAAAAGTTATGATTATCAATATGATTATTTTTATTTCTCATTCACAGGGGCTGTGAATCTCCCAGCAGCTGCTTTGGGGATGCTGTTTGGGGGCATCCTTATGAAACGCTTTGTTTTCTCCATTCATACCATCCCCCGAGTGGCTACAATCATCCTCACCATCTCCATGATACTCTGCCTTCCCTTGTTCTTCATGGGTTGCTCCACACCACTCATTGAGGAGGTTAACACAAAAAGGTAATCTGGAGTCAGAGAGAAAGGAGAGCTAGAATCCAAGGACTATCTATTCTACTATCAAAGTAGTTTTTTAATCTTTCCCCTCTCTCTACCTTGGAGTGGAAAAAACAATGGAGGGTAGGAGATGTGGGTTTCAGCTCCAGTTCTTCTACTTCCTTGTTATGTGACCATGGGCATGTTACTTAACCAGGACAGATGTTTCCTCATCTGTAAAATGGGAGTAATAATGGTTTCCCTAACTACCTCAAGTTTTATTTTGAAGGAAGTATTTTGCAAACCTTAAATTTCTGTAAGAATGCAAATCATTATTATTATTATTTATAAATTTAAAATTGGGAAGGAATCTTAGAAGTCACTGAATCCAACTCCCTCATTTTATAGATGGGAAAATTGAGGTCCATTGTGGTCAGGTGATTTACTGAGATCATATACAGATGGTAAATTTATTATTCTTATTCGTTGTGTTTTTGTTGGGTAATTTTCAGTTGTGCTCAACTCTTTGTGACCCCATTTGGGTTTTTTTTGGCAAAGGTACTGGAGTGGTTTGCCATTTCCTTCTCTAACTCATTTTACAGATGAGGAAACTGAAGCAAACAAAGTTAAGTAACTTGCCCAGGGTCACACATTTTTTAACTGTCTGAGGCTGGATTTGAACTCAGGAAAAGGAGTCTTCCTGATTGCAGAGCCAGTGCTCTATCTACTGCGCTACTTTACAATACTTTTTTCTTTACTCTTTACTCTTTCCTTTTTCTTTCTCCTTTAGTCTCTAACTATAGGTTTGTAAGATGAGGAATGATCCATAAACAGAGTTAAAAAGCATCATAGTGCCCATAGTGGACTTCTAGCAGTTGATGTGACTGTTCTATTTTAAGATCAAAATGCCTGAAATTAATAAGCAGATTCCTGGGAAGCATCGACAAACAGAAACCAGGAAGTAATCTTTATTTAGTCTCAGTTCATCTGATGAGATAACTGAGTATTTGAGAAGAAATGTGACAAACAGCTTGAGAAAGGGCCAGAAAACATCAGTCACAGACACTCAATAAAAGCAGTAATCAAGTCAGCAAACACTATCAAGCATCAATTTATGTTCTGAGTTTAGTTAATGTTCCAAGTGATTTTCAGAGTGTGGTCTCCAATTGCTGTAGTCTTAGCAATCTTCAAGACCCTTTCTGAGGAATCTGTGTGAAGCTGAATTTTCCTTATAAACTTTAACCAAATTAGCATATAATAACAAACTGAATGTAGAAGCAGATAGGATAATTCAGCTATATTCTGTTTAAGATAAACATTAAAGAGATTCATAAAAAAATGTAAAACAATGTTATTCTTCTCATGGATCTTTGGGGAAAATATGTTTATTTTTCTTAAAAGTATGTTTCTATGTAATAGATTTGTTAGAATTTTAATGACTTAATATGTGAACATTTTAAAAAGTTCCTACTATAGGAAAATGTTGTTATAGTCCACACAAACAAAAGGTCCTTTCTAGATCAATTATCAATGATCTTTCTCAACCCAGAATCAGACTGATTTGTTTGGACCATATCAGTCTCTCAGAGTTTCTCTTTTCTGTAACCATATCATCTGAGCTCTATCAAGGTCAGCTTGTGCACTCTGGCACAGTCATTCAGCAGCTATTGAGCACTAATTTAGCACTTACTATGTCCCTCTTAGGGGCAGCTACATAAAGCAGTCGATAGAGTGTTGAACCTAGAGTCAGGAAGACCTGAATTCATGTCTATCCTAGCTGGGTGACCCTGAGTCCCAAATTTGTCACACTCTATCAGAGGTGAAGGGCAGCTAGGGATCATAGTGTATATAGCACTGGACCTGGAGTCAGGAAGATCCAGCTTCCTGAGTTCAAAGCTAGCCTCAGATACTTATTAGCTGTGTGGACAAGCCACTTAAACCTGTTTGCCTCAGTTTTCTCATCTGTTAAATGGCTGAAGAAGGAAATGAGATATACTTTATGCCTTTGCTAAGAAAATCCTGTAGTCATGTAGAGTATCCTCCCAACTGTCCCTCCTTCTTCCTAATTGCTAAATTCTTATCAGGCACAGGATTGTAGATTTAAAGTAGAAAGAGGTCTCAGAGACAATTTAATTTAAACTCTTTGTTTTACAGATGAGGAAAATGAGTTCAGGAAGGTTACATGACTTGCCCAAGGATGTACAAGTATTGTCACAGGCAGAATTTGAATCCAGGCCCTCTGACTCTAGAACCATTATTTTTTCCCCATTGTATATGAAGCCTAGTTCCAATGTGACCACTTTAGAAAATTTTCCTTAATATTTCCCTCTCTGAGACTGTTTTAACCTTTCCATTCTCAGTACTCATATTTGTTGCTATTCAGTCACTTCAGTTTTGTCTGACTCTATGCGACTTCATTTGGGGTTTTCTTGGGAAATGTACTGAAGTAGTTTGCCCTTTCCTTCACCATCTCATTTGACAGATGAGGAAACTGAGGCATACAGGATTAAGTGATTTGTACAGGATCACACACCTCTTAAGTGCCTTGAGGACAGATTTGAATTCAGGTCTTACTGATCCCAGGCTTGGTGCTCTATTCACTATGTCACCTAGCTGCCCAAGATTCATATAGCATGGGTTTTTTTCACTTTTCTTGCATATTTATATATTATTTTGCATTTTAATTATGTGCATATTGATCATAGCTCATTAAATAAATCACTGTTTTATCGAATGTGTTTATCTTAAGTGCCTAGCACAGTGTTCTGTATATACATGCTTATTGAGCTGAATTGAATATCTCCATTTCCATGAAATTTCATAAAATATTCCAATGAAATTTCCATGAAATATGAAAATCAGATTTCCATGGTAACCATTTGATTTGATATTGTCAAACTCAAATAGCAATGAATTACTATGGATTGCATTTTAACTTAGAAACCCACAAATTAATGTTATCTATAATTTCATTATAATTTTATTTATTTTATTAAACATTTTCTGATCATTTTTTGGGCAGTGAGATGGCACAATTGATAGAGTGCCAGACTTAAAGTCAGGAATATTCATGTAACTGAGTTCAAATCTGACCTCAGATACTTCCTAGCTGTGTAACCCTAGGCAAGTCACTTAACCCTGTTTGCCTCAGTTTCCTTCTCTGTCAAATGAAGTGGAGAAAGAAATGGAAAACCATTCTAGTATCTTTACCAAGAAAACTCCAAATAGGATCATGGAGAGTTGGACATGACTGAAAGAATTGGCTCACTGGGCAGTCACTGGGTGGGAATAGAAGGGAATATATTTTAGTCTTCAGACCTTGAGTTCAACACTGCTGATTTGATATTCCATACAAAAGATTAGGGAAATAGTTACAAAGCTATAAGTTCCTCTTAGGCTTTCTGGATCTACCTTCTTATTTAACATAGTAAGAAACTGAGGCTTAGAAAGGTTATAAGTGATTTGCCCAGGCTTGGACATTTAGCAAGCATCTGAGATAAGGTTTGAATCCAGCTTCTGTCATTCCTGAGACAATGCTCCTTCCAAACTGCCTCACTTATATTACATTGCCTAATTTAACAAGTATTCAACTGAGCATGTCTTTATTGAGGGCTTGCCATCTGCTCAGAGCCCTGTATTACAGCTTTACAGATGAATCCTTAGATTCATCCATGTCCTTGAGAAGAAGCAGTAGGAAAGATAAATGAATGTAATCAGAATTCTTCATTATTTATCCAGAATATTCCACTGCTTTTCACTGTTCCAAGTTCTTTTCCAGCCAAACTCTTGGGCTCTATAGTATGTTGTTACAAAGATGGCTTGGGTGTATCCCAACATTAATCCTGGGTTTCTTTAGATTCCTTTCACTGAG